>NC_044550.1:163537407-163842407 GCF_007565055.1 Rhinopithecus roxellana | reverse complement strand
GGTCATTGAGATGCAGGAGTATGTTGAAACCTAATCCAAGGAAGATCCAAATGATACAGGAGCTGAAAGACAAAATAGCCAGTACAGAAAAGAATGCAGCCGACCTGACAGAGCTGAAAACACACTACAATAATTTCATAATGCAATTGCAACTATTAATAGCAGAATAGATCAAGCTTGGGAAAGAATCCCAGAGCTTGGAGACTGGCTTTCTGAAGTAAGTCAGACAAGAATAAAGGAAAAAGAATGAAAAGGAATGAACAAAATCTCTGAGAAATATGAGATTAAGTAAAGAGAACAAATCCATTACTCATTGGTGTCCCTGAAACAGATGGGGAGACTGGCAGCAACCTGGAACACATATTTCAAGATATCATCCATGAGAATCTCCCCAACCTAGCTAGAGAGGCCAACATTCAAATTCAGGAAATGCAGAGAACCCCAGTAAGATACTTCACAAGAAGACCATCCCCAAGACACATAATCATCAGATCCTCCAAGGTTGAAATAAAAGGAAAAATGTTAAAGGCAGCTAGAGAGAAAGGTCAGGTCACATACAAAGGGAAGCCCATAAGACTAACAGGCCTCTTACCAGAAACCCTAAAGGCCAGAAGAGATTGGGGGTTAATATTCAATGTTCTTAAAGAAAAGAAATTCCAATCCAGAATTTCATATCTGGCCAAACTAAGCAAAAAAGAAATAAGATCCTTTTCAGACAAGCAAATGCTCAGGGAATTCTTAGCAGACCTGGTTTACAAGAGCTCTTAAAGGAGGCAGTGAATATGGAAAGGAAAGACCACTACCAACCACTACAAAAACACACTTAAGTACACAGACCAGTGATACTATAAAGCAACCACACAAAAAAGTGCATAATAACCAGCTAACCTCATGATGACATCCACACGTGAAAGAATACAAACAGACTCTTATCTTTCACCATAAGCAAAAATCAACTCAAAATGGAGTAAAGGCTTAAATTTAAGACCAGAAACTGTGAAACTCCTGGAAGAAAACAGGAGAAATGCTTACAGGCATTGGTCTGGGCAAAGATTTTTATGGCTGAGACCTCAAAAGCACAGACAACAAATCCAAAAAGTAGACAAATAGAATTACATCAAACAAAAACCTTCTACACAGCAAAAGAAACAATCAACAGAGTGAAGAAATAACCTGCAGAATGGGAGAAAATATTTACAAACTATCACAAAATATTAATATCAAGAATACACAAAGAACTCAAAAAACCCTGCAAGACAACCTAGGCAAAACCATTCTGGACATAGGAATAGGCAGATATTTCAGGATGAGGATGCCAAAAGCAACTGCAACAAAAGCAAAAATTTACAAATGGGATCTAATTAAACTAAAGAACTTCACCATAGCAAAAGAAACTATCAACAGAGTAAACAGACAACCTACAAAATGGGAGAAAAGTTTGCAAACCATGCATCTGACAAAGATCTAATATCAAACATCTGTAAGGTATTTAAATAAATTTACAAGAAAAAAAACTAACTCAATTAAAAAGTGGGTAAAGGACCTGAACAGACACTTCTCAAAAGGAGACATACATGCACCCAACTAACATGAAAAAAAGCTCAACATCACTGATCATTAGAGAAATGCAAATCAATACCACGATGAGATAACATCACACACTAGTCAGAATGGAAAAACCCAAAAAATAATAGGTGCTGGCAAGATTGCAGACAAAAGGGAATGCTTACATACTGTTGGTGGAAGTATAAATTAGTTCAACCATTGTTGAAAATAGTGTGGTGATTCCTCGAATACTTCAAACAGAACTACCATTCAACACAGCAACCCCATTACTGGGTATATGCCCAAAGGAATATAAATCATTCTATCTTAAAGACACTTGCAAGTATATGTTCCTTGCAGCATTATTTAAAATAGCAAAGACATGGAGTCAACCTAAATGCCTGTCATTGATAGACTGTATAAAGAAAATACAGTAGATATCCACCACAGAATACTATACAGCCATAAAAAAGAAGGAGATCATGTCCTTTGTGGGAACATGGATGGAGCTGGAGACCATTATCCTTAGCAAACTAAAGCAAGTACAGAAAACCAAATATGACATGTTCTCACTGATAAGTAGGAGAAAAATGATGAGAACACATGGACACATAGAGGGGAACAATAGACACTGTGGCCTACAAGAGGATGGAGGGTGGGAGGGGACAGAGGATCAGGAAAAAGAACTAATAGGTACTATTTGTAATACCTGGATGATGAAAAAATCTGTACTACAAACTCTCATGACACAAGTGTAACTATGTAACAAACCCGCATATGTATCCATGAACTTAAAAGTTAAAAGAAAATACAGGAAGTTATCATGATTAGCAAGACAATGAAAATCTAAGCATCATAATTGTCTCTATTATTCTGGTCATCTCACATGTAATCAAATAGTCATAAAATTACATTAAATTTAATTATAAATTGTGAGCCTATTTTACTTTTTACTTATTAGGGAAAAATATTAACAAAACTTGTATCATTGGGGAAATGTTATTTCTGTTGCCATTTAATGGCTCAAGTGATACATAGAAAATAGTACAAAAACAAAAAAAGATACCTCATTGTTAACACGTTTTGTTGGAAGATACAAGGAAAGCAATGCTGAAGTATGAGAAGTAATTATACAGTGTGGAGGTTTGCTACACATTTAGGTAAAAGTACAGATGGCTTGAACATGTCATCTTTTGGTATTTGCTAGATTCTTCTTCAACAATGAAATCTGAAGAAAATAGTTGTCTGTGAAGAATCAAAGAAAAAAATGTATGTTTTCAACATGATTGCTTCTTCAATTTAAAAAAAAAGCATTTGCATGGAGTGGACACTTTTGACTGGAATGAAAATACAATTCTGAAAAGATAGCACCACCACTTCTGAATGCCAGAAAGCATATGTGCTTCTAAAGACACTGTTTACTCAATGCAAAACTTGTTGTGGGATCTGCTCGTTTTTCCTCCCTGACTTTCCCCATGTCAAATTATAAACTTGATAACCCAAGAACTCCCAGTGTCAATTTTCACCCATCACTATCATTCAGTATTTTGTAAGATCTTTTAATAAATGTGGTGTTATTCTAACATCTCTGCTTTCAGACAGCAAGATTTACTTGGAGAGTTGGATACACCATAAAAGAAATGCTAATTAAGAGCAACATTTTATTGGTTAAAAATGTAGTCTTCCAAATAGAATAGAAAGCCCAGAAATACACCTCTATTACACGGCCAAATGATCTTCTATAAGGAGGCCAAGATAACTCAGTGGGGAAAAGGACAATCTCTTCAACAAATTATGTTGAGAAAACTGGATTTTCACATGTAAAAGAATGAAGTTGGACCTTTATCTTACACCACACATAAAAATTAACTCAAAATGAATTAAAGACCTTAACATAAAAAACAAAAACTGTAAAACTCCTGGAAGAAAACACAGGGAAAAAGCTTCAGGTCATTGAACTTGGTGGTGATTTCTTGGACATGACACCAAATGCAGAGAAACAAAAGAAAAAACAGACTAACAGGGCCACATCAAACTTAAAAACTTCCTGTATCAAAGCACATAATCAACAGAGTGAAGAGACAACCTACAAAATGGGAGAAGACATTTGCAAACCATGTATTTGACAAAAGGTTAATATGTAGAATATATAGAGAACACCTACAACTCAACAACAAAAAACACAATTTACAAACAAGCAAAAGGCTTGAATAGATATTTCTTCAAAGCTAATACATCATCAGAGAAATGCAAATCAAAACCAAAAAGAAATATCACTGCACCATTAAAGTGGCTAAATTTTAAAAAAACAAGGATGAAAAAGATGTGGAGAAATTGGAACACTAGTGTTTGTTGGTAGGACTGCAAAGTGGTGCAACTGCTACAGAAAACTGTATGGGGTTTCTGAGAAAGTTAGACATAGAACTATTGTATGATCCAGTAATCCAACTTCTGGGTATATATCCCAAAGAATTGAATGCAGGGTCTTGAAGAGATATTTGCACACCCAAGTTTACAACAGCACTAGTCATAATAGCTAAGAGGTGGAAGTAATCCAAATGTTCATTGATGAATGACTAGATAAACAAAATGCAGTGTATATATACAATGGAATATTATTCAGCCTTAAAAAGAAAGGAAATCTTGTCACATGCTACAACATGGATGAACCTTGAGCGCAATACATTAAGTGAAATAAGCAAGTCACCAAATGCAAATATCATATGATTCCACTCTTATGAGGTAACTAAAGTAGTCAGATTCAGAGACAGAAAGTAGAATGGTGGTTACCAGGGGATGTAGGGAGAGGAAAAAGGGAAGTTATTGTTTAATGGCTATAGAACTCCAGATTTGCAGATGAAAAAGTTTTGAAGATTTGTTTCACAACAATATGACCACATTAACACTACTGAATTGTACACTTAAAATGGTTAAGATGGTAAATTTTGTGGGTTTTTTAAACCACACTTTAAAAAATATAGCTTTCCAAAGCTACAGTTATTGACAATCCACTACTCTGAAATACTTTAATGGAAAATTTCAAATTTATAAAAAAGTAAATAGTATAATGACTCTTGAAGTACCCATCACTTAGCCTCAACAACTGTCAAGTCATGACCAATCCATTTCATCCATACCACCACTCTCAGATTATTTGAAGGGAAACTGAACACATATATCACTACATGCATAGCTATTTTAGTACCACATTCTGTTTTTATTTCATTGAGGTTTACAGCTTTGATTCAGAAGCAACAAATTAAAATTCTGAACCTACCTTCACATAAACAGATCCAAAGACAAAAACCACATGATTATCTCAACAGATGCAGAAAAGGCCTTTGACAAAATTCAACAGCCCTTCATGCTTAAAAAAAAAAAAAAAAAAAAAAAAAAAAAAAAAAAAAAGCTGTAAACCTCAATTGCGGGGCTTACTGCTGATGTTAGACTGTTACGTAATTTTATGCGTCAGGAGTGTTTGGATTCCAGATTTGTATTTGATAGACCACTGCCTGTGTCTCGTCTTGTATCTCTAATTGGAAACAAGACCCAGATACAAACACAACGATATGGCCGGAGACCATATGGTGTTGGGTTGCTTATTGCCGGTTATGATGATATGGGCCCTCACATTTTCCAAACCTGTCCATCTGCTCACTATTTTGACTGCAGAGCCATGTCCATTGGAGCCCGTTCCCAATCAGCTCATACTTACTTGGAGAGACATATGTCTGAATTTATGGACTGCAATTTAAATGAACTAGTTAAACACGGTCTGTGTGCCTTAAGAGCGACACTTCCTGCAGAGCAGGACCTAACTACAAAGAATGTTTCCATTGGAATTATTGGTAAAGACTTGGAGTTTACAATCTATGATGATGATGATAATGTGTCTCTATTCCTCGAAGGTCTTGAAGAAAGGCCACAGAGAAAGGTACAGCCTGCTCAACCTGCTGATGAACCTGCAGAAAAGAATGATGAACCAATGGAACATTAAGTGATAAGCCAGTCTATATATGTATTATCAAATATGTAAGAATACAGGCACCACATACTGATGACAATAATCTATACTTTGAACAAAAGTTGCAGAGTGGTGGAATGCTATGTTTTAGGAATCAGTCCAGATGTGAGTTTTTTCCAAGCAACCTCACTGAAACCTATATAATGGAATACATTTTTCTTTGAGAGGGTCTGTATAATCATTTTCTAGAAAGTATGGGTATCTATACTAATGTTTTTATATGGAGAAAATAGGTGTCTTTGAGGTTTTAAAGACAACTGCGAAATAAAATTGTTTCACTGCCTGGTTAAAAAAAAAAAAAACTCTCACTAAACTAGGTATTGATGGAACGTATCTCGAAATAATAAGAGCTATTTATGACAAACCCACAGCCAATATCATACTGAATGGGCAAAAACTGGAAGCATTCCCTTTGAAAACTAGCACAAGACAAGGATGCCCTCTCTCACCACTTCTATTCAAAATAGTGTTGGAAGTTCTGGCCAGAGCAATCAGACAAGAGAAAGAAATAAAGGGTATTCAATTAGGAAAAGAGGAAGTCAAATTGCCCCTGTTTGCAGATGACATGATTGTATATCTACAAAACCCCATCATCTCAGCCCAAAATCTGCTTAAGCTGATAAGCAACTTCAGCAAAGTCTCAGTATACAAAAATCAGTGTGCAAAAATCACAAGCATTCCTATACACCAGTAACAGACAAATAGAGTGCCAAATCATGAGTGAACTCCCATTCACAATTGATACAAAGAATAAAATGCCTAGGAATCCAACTTACAAGGGATGTGAAGGACCTCTTCAAAGAGAACTACAAACCACTGCTCAACAAAATAAAAGAGGACACAAACAAATGGAAGAACATTCCATGCTCATGGATAGGAAGAATCAATATCGTGAAAAATGGCCATACTGCCCAAGGTAATTTACAGATTCAATGCCCTCACCATCAAGCTACCAAGGACTTTCTTCACAGAATTGGAAAACACTACTTTAAAGTTCATATGAAATCAAAACCATCTGATCTTTGACATATCTGACGAAAACAAGAAATGGGGAAAGGATCCCCTATTTAATAAAATGGTGCTCGGAAAACTGGCTAGCCATATGTAGAAAGCTGAAATTGGATACCTCCCTTACACTTTATACAAAAATTAATTCAAGATGGATTAAAGACTTAAATATTAGACCTAAAACCATAAAACCCTAGAAGAAAACCTATGCAACACCATTCAGGACATAGGCATGGGCAAGGACTTCGTGACTAAAACACCAAAAGCAGTAGCAACAAAAGCCAAAATGGACAAATGGGATCTAATTAAAGAGCTTCTGCACAGCAAAAGAAACTATCATCAGAGTGAACAGGCAACCTACAGAATGGGAGAAAATTTTTGCAACCTACCCATTTGACAAAGGGCTAATATCCAGAATCTGCAAAGAACTTAAACAAATTTACGAGAAAAAAACAACCCCATCAAAAAGTGGGGAAAGGATATGAACAGACACCTCTCAAAAGAAGACATTTATGCAGCCAACAGACACATGAAAAAATGCTCATCATCACTGGTCATCAGAGAAATGCAAATCAAAACCACAATGAGATACCATCTCACGTCAGTTAGAATGGTGATCATTAAAAAGTCAGGAAACAACAGATGCTGGAAACGATGTGGAGAAATAGGAACACTTTTACGCTGTTGGTGGGAATGTAAATTAGTTCAATCATTGTGGAAGACAGTGTGGCAATTCCTCAAGGATCTAGAACTAGAATTACCATTTGACCCAGCCATCCCATTACTGGGTATATACCCGAAGGATTATAATCATGCCGCTATAAAGACATAGGCACACATATGTTTATTGTGGCACTATTCACAATAGCAAAGACTTGGAACCAACCCAAATGTTCATCAATGATAGATCAGATTAAGAAAATGTGGCACATATACAACATGGAACACTATGCAGCCATATAAAAGGATGAGTTCTTGTCCTTTGCAGGGACACGGACACCATCATTCTCAGCAAAGTATCACAAGGACAGAAAACGAAACAGCGCACGTTCTCACTCATAGGTGGGAACTGAACAATGAGAACACTTGGACACAGGGTGGGGAACATCACACACCGGGGCCTGTCAGGGGGTGGGAGCCTGGGGGAGGGAGAGCATTAGGAGAAATTCCTAACGTAAACGATGAGATGGGTTCAGCAAACCAACCTGGCACATGTATACCTATGTAACAAACCTACACGTTGTGCACATGTACCCTAGAACTTAAAGTATAATTTTTTAAAAAATTCTGAATCTAAAGCTGTCACTTTTATCCTTCATTTGTCCCTGCTGATTCTAGTGGAACACTAACTCTCTAAATGTATGCGATGGTTCAGAATTTATTCACTTGGAGAACTTCCAGGATAAAATGGCCTGTATATTAGGATATAGAGACAGATTTTGATGAGTAACAGAAAGTTTATTATATTAAATAGTAAACAATTCTGATTAAAATTACATCATATCAAATATCTTTATAAAGAAAATGTCCTAACAGTAAAATATTTTCATATCCCAAGAGATGATCTCTGTTATCCAGAGATGACAGATTATATACAAGAACTTGTCCTACACAAGAAATAACTTTTCTCGACTTTGCATTAAGGTAAATACAGAAGAAATTTGGGCTGAATACAGTTATAGTTCTTCAGTTATTTACAGATTCATCTGGAAAGAAAGTAGTGTATAGTGATAAAGAACGCACTCTCCAACAGTGTGCAAGGGTTCCCTTTCCTCCACATCCTGGCCAGCATTTGCAATCTCTTGTTAATAATAAGGTATTGTATTCTTGAAAGTTGCTAAGAGAATAGATTTTAAGTGTTCTCACCACAAAAAAATGGTAAGTATGTGAGGTAATACATATGTTAATTAGCTTGATTTAGCCATTATACAATGTATACATAGTTAAAAACATAATGTTGTAAACAATAAATATAGTAAGTTTCCTCATCTATAAAATGAGAATAATAATAGTACCTATCTCCTAAGGTTGCTACAATGGATAAGATGAATAAATACACAAAAGCAATGACTAGCATATAGCAAGACATTTTGTATGTGACTGGCATATACTCAATAAGTATTAGCTAGTGTCACTGTGGTTTTTCCAGGCATTCATTTACTCACCAACTACTTATGTAGTGCTAAATGCTGGGAAGGCTAAGAAGGACACAAATAAAAAGATGCTATATAATGAAATTCTGAAATCATGAGACTAATAAAGATCTGTATAAGACAATCTATAATAGGAATACAGAGATAGGAAACTTCTACAACTGCTTAGGGATGACAGGAGCCATGTCACAGAGAAAGTGATGCTTCAGTTACATACTGAAGGAGGAGAAAAAAATAGTCAGATAGCCTTAAGGATAGAGAGGATGTACATTCTTTACTTTTATTTATTTATTTATTTTTATTATTATACTTTAAGTTCTAGGGTACATGTGCATCATGTGCAGGTTTGTTACATATGTATACATGTGCCATGTTGGTGTGCTGCACCCATTAACTCATCATTTACATTAGGTATATCTCCTAATGCTGTCCCTCCCCGTTCCCCCTCCCCACGACAGGCCCCAGTGTGTGATGTTCCCCTTCCCAAGTCCAAGTGATCTCATTGTTCAATTCCCACCTACGAGTGAGAACATGCGGTGTTTGCTTTTCTGTTCTTGAGATAGTTTGCTGAGAATGATGGCTTCCAGCTGCATCCGTGTCCCTACAAAGGACATGAACTCATCCTTTTTTATGGCTGCATAGTATTCTATGGTGTATATATGCCACATTTTCTTAATCCAGTCTATCACTGATGGACATTTGGGTTGGTTCCAAGTCTTTGCTATTGTGAATAGTGCCGCAATAAACATACGTGTGCATGTATCTTTATAGCAGCATGATTTATAATCCGTTGGGTATATACCCAGAGCAGGAGAAAGAAATAAAGGGTATTCAATTTGGAAAAGAGGAAGTCAAATTGTCCCTGTTTGTAGATAACATGACTGTATATTTAGAAAACCCCATCATCCCAGCCCAAAATCTCCTTTTCAAAAGGAATATTTACAAAAGCATGTGAAAGAACCTGGCTTCCAAGAGCTAGTGAAATCAGCAGGGCCTAGGCCTAAGGGTTTTGTATGTGTTAAAAAGTTTATGTGTGAATAGGTGATCATCTACACAGTTACTCACATACTCCAGCCTACCCAAGAAAAATATATATATAAGCACAGAAAGGGAATTCTTGCAGGTGACATATATCAGCAAACCTTACATTTTCCCTTGTTGGATTTAAATTACTTTCATTGACTACATGGACTGAAAACTCTTTATTCTAAATTTAGAATCTATTCAAAAGAAAATTTTAAATGATAAAAAATGTTACCCTCCTATAGGTTTTCTGATTAGACATTTTCTTCTGTTTACCCATCTTGTACGCATAATTAACTATATCATAACTTTAAAATCAGAAGATGGCAAGTTTTATATTATATACATGCAGCTGATTATTTTTCCTCCTGAAAGTCACTACAGTTCTGCACATAAATCGACCTAAAGTTTATTCAGATTAACTGTAGAGCTATAAAATCACAGGCTACAAAAAAAAAAGTACATGCACTTCTTTAAAAGAGGTAAAACAATACTTCAAATGTATTAAATAAATATGATCACCTATTACATGTCAAGTACTATGCTAGTAAGCACAAGGGATAAATTAGCGAGCAATATAGACATTATCTTTATCCTAACACTAATGAGGTAGAAAGAATAATAAGTGACGAAGCATGTAAATAAATGAGTCAATTACTACAAGTATCATAATCTGAAAGTGGAGGAGGTGACCAGACGAGAGAATAAGAGAGTCAAAGACAGGAGTAGGAATCAGGATAGCAATGACAATTTTACATAGGATAGCCATGGAAGATCTCTTTGATCTGAGATCTAAAGCAGTGGACCCCACCTTTTTGGCACAAGGGACTAGTTTCATGGAAGACAATTTTTCCACAGATGGGGGTAGTAGGAGGGCATAATTTTGGGATAAAACTGTTTCATCTCAGATCATCAGGTATTAGATTCTCATAAGGAACACATAACCTAGATCCCTCGCATGTGCTGTTCATAATAGGGTTCATGCTCCTATGAGAATCTAATGCTGCTGCTGATCTGACAGGAGGCGGAGCTCAGGCAGTAATGCTCACCGCACACTGCTCACCTCCTGCTGTGTGGCTGGGTTCCTAACAGGCCATTGAACAGTAGCAGTCCATGGCCTAAGGGTTGGGAACCCCTGATCTAAAGGGTAAGAATAAACCAAACAAATTAAGAGGTAGTTGGAGGAAAACACTGTTTTAGTCATTGGGACAGGGATGAAAACCTGGAAGAGGAAAAAGATGGAGTACAATTGAGGAAAACAAAGAAGCATAATAAGCAAGAGTGGTACCTACAGCATAATGAGGATATTACTCAAATACAGTAACGGAAAACCATTGTAAGATTGCAACCAACAGCACAATATGATTTTGGATTTTGAAAAAATTACTCTAGCTACCATGAGGAGAAAGGATGCCTGAGGACAAAAAAACAAGCAGAGAAACCACTTTAAGAGACTTCAGAAACAACCTAACCCTGTTTAAAAATTTACAAAACCCTTTGGGGCCTCATAACAAACTTGGGGAACAGGTAAGCATTATTCTAATTTCACACAGACACAAAAACTGAGGTTCAGAATGACTGAACCAAAGTCTCAAATCTAGTCATCAGTAGCACCAGAATTA
Source organism: Rhinopithecus roxellana (assembly GCF_007565055.1). Classification (NCBI taxonomy): domain Eukaryota; kingdom Metazoa; phylum Chordata; class Mammalia; order Primates; family Cercopithecidae; genus Rhinopithecus; species Rhinopithecus roxellana. Next base: position 163,831,032 of record NC_044550.1, on the reverse strand, counting down.
CAACTATGCTATCTAATTCAAATCCGGCTGGAGGTTCTCAAAGTTTCTTCTTGAACATCAACTTTAGGGATGAATTAACAATCACTTAACAGTCTACATTTTATTTAGATTTTTAATTAAAATAACAAAGACAAACTTCAAATAATCACTACTTTAAAAATACGCACTACGATATGGCTGGTTTTATATTTGTTAATACATTAAAAGTATTAATTAGTAACAAATCACAAAAACCACCCCTTAAGCATCACAGAACATAAGATATACTTTGCCTTATCACTTGATTATATAGTTAATTACAAAGAACTTGCAGCTGTGCATACAAGTTGTGAAACTTTACATGAAATTACATAAAGTTTAAAAATGATCCATGATTAGCCCAAACATAACAAGCAAAATTCCCTTAATAATGTATTCAATTTGATTCACATGTGGTTAAAATTATGTATACACTTTGACTTCTAAAACATACAAGCTAATACAAATAGCCAAGTATACAATTACTTTTCTTTTTAGGTACTATTTGTTTACTGGCATTCAAGATTCCTTACTCAGGATCTCCACTGCATCCACCTATACGATTACTGGTAACAAGGGAGAGAACAGTCTTAAAAGATACAGTATTAAATGTAATAAATATTTTAAAACTAGACATATCAAATGTATCAGAGCTACTGATAGATTTGTATCAGCTCTGTACATTTCACAGATCAGAGCTACTGATCAGACTAAATGTTGTAAAGTTTTAAGTACAATTTTAAAATTCTGAAGCACTTTATAAGAGTATCTATATTACACTGGCCTGAGGCTTTTACAATGTTCCTAGTTTCCCAAGTATTTATTTTTCAACATGCTGTAAGAACATGTTCTATAATGAACAAGACTTTTTCATTCAAACCAGAATGTCATTCCATGTATTTTAAAGAGGGAATATATTATCAATTAATTATATTACTAATGTCTACTTGCTGTCAATGGAAAAAACATTAAAATTATAAACTATTTTTGTTCTTCAGTCCATACATATGGCAGGAACAGAGTATTCTCAGTGAAATGATTGTAAAAAATGTCACTGTCTAACCTAAAAGAAGTAAAAGCAAAATATAAATATAGCACTTGTACAGATTTCACAGTAATTTTTAGGTTATCAAGGAAACATCTTGAGTGTTGATCTGGTTATACTCAATTCAAACAAACTACTTGTCACATTAACTACCTCCAGGAAGTTACTCCAAACACAAAATAAACTGTTTATGCCCCTACTCAGATAGATAACATGACAGATTGTTATTAGTTGAAGACAGATGAAATACATTAATTTGATTGTGAGCATGTGTTTAATTTTACCCTGCCATGTACACTCTCTAATGCTGTCTTTCTATGATGACACAGTAAATCATGCCGTATTAGAAGAACTGCTAATGCAAGAAAATAAAAAATTAGCAGAATTTGACTTTGACTGTGTAGATTCTTAAACCAACCTTCTTACAAATATAACTGCCTGGAAAATCCACATGTTCCACAAACAGATGAAGAAAAAAGGTGTCATCAAAGAAACTACTTTTGTTTCTATTATAAATTTAAAGACCTCAATGCAGTTTAACAATTTTCCTGTATACCAGTTGTTATATTTCTTTATAAGATGCCTCTTTTTTCCCACTTTCTAAACTGGGTTTTAAGTGTTTACCTTATCAATTTGGGTAAGTACTTTGTATATTAAGGACATCTGCCATATTCATTCCAAACATTCACCTTAGGTTGGGATTCTCCTTCTAAATATTTCATGAGGGTTTTCAGACATAGAAATTAAGACTTTATGAAGTCAAATATTCTGAGATAATAAGGTTGCTACTTTTGGCCTACACGTATTTGGTTGTTTTGTAACATGCAGCTAAAAACAAAAACAAACAAATTAACAAAGTACATCATTTAACCACTCACAAAGTGTTGAGTGAAGAGAAATATTTTTAGGCTCTTAAGTACAAATGATCAATGGTGTCTAAAATAATATGTACACCTGCATTTTACAGGAATACTACACAGGGCTAAAAATTAATGAACTAGAGTTTCACACCACAATAGGAATGAATCTCACACAGGTGGTGAGGGCAACATACAAAGGAATAAATAACTGCATTTATATAAAAATTTTAAATGGCAAAACAACATTATCTCATGACACACGTATTATGAAAATAGAAAAGCAAGAAAAAGATAAGTAATAGAGAAAAACATATATATAAAAGTTTCCATTAAAATTAAAATTTAAATTTACTAATATATATTCCTACCACTAATTATCATAAAAGTCCTACTAAAATTATAACAATATGACATTCTTCTCATCAAATCTAGTTTCTTATATGATCATAAAGAAAGGTCACTGTTGTAATATTTATGCATGGTTTTATTATTTTTTACAAGGACCATGATTAATCCTTTAAATCCTCAAATCATATTCTTGTCACCTATCTAAACATGTCATGAAACTTGTGGATTTTCTCTTCAATTATTATCACCTAACTCTGCCAGATCTTCATTTGTTAATTTCTTTTATTCTAGCAATTCTCCAGCACTTCTATAGATTTTGCACACTGCTGCAAGATTTTCCTACTGAAATTGTATTGTGTTTATACTACACAATCACATATATATCCACAAACCAACCTATAAGGATTCTAAGGGGATAATAATGAATCTTCCTAACTCCAAATAGTCACCAAAACACCACCATCAGCAGCAGCCAGTATCAAGCAGACAGAGGAGGGAGTAAGAATTCACATTATTTCCTCAATGTCATTAATTAGGTTACCTAAATCTCTTTTAGTAATGGCTAATGCATAACTATTTCTCCTCTTGCCTCAGGTTAGAGGAAATAATAGGTCTAAAAGCACTATTTAGCTAGTAAATCTTTTTATATGTGTGGCTATCTACAACTTTTGTTGCTTGTATAACATTTTTGCATATATCATCAAAAGCCTAAAGGCACTGGAAAAATTAATAAACTGTCTTTTTATTTTATTCCTGTTTTGGGTATTTACCACAGGAATTCCTAATAGACAATTTCATACTGGCACAGTGCTATAGAGGTTCATTTGCAAACTTCTACATACTAGGTAGATACAATGAGGCCCAAATTCACTTATACCATTTATACATAGAATTGCATAAAAAAAAGAAGTGTATCTGTCTTACCCAGACACTAGCATACTCTAGCACCTCACAAAATACACCAGCCATAGTAAGACTGCCGGCCAGGCATGGTGGCTCATGCCTGTAATCCCAGCACTTTGGGAGGCTGAGGTGGGCAGATCATGAGGTCAGGAAATCGAGACCATCCTGGCTAACATGGCGAAACCCCATCTCTACTTAAAATAGAAAAAATTAGCCGGGTGTGGTGGCGGGGGCCTGTAGTCCCAGCTACTCGGGAGGCAGGAGAATGGCATGAACCTGGGAGCTGGAGTTTGCAGTGAGCCGAGATCGTGCCACTGCACTCCAGCCTGGGTGACAGAGCAAGACTCCATTTCAAAACAAAACAAAACAAAACAAAAGACTGCCTCAATAAGGCAACTATATTATGGTTATTTAATTCTTCTTTATATTTTCCCATTACCAACAATGACCATATATTATTATTAGCCCTATTGGAAGATGGGGAGTGATAGAACATTATTTAAAGTAACAACGAAGTAAAGAGTAAACAGAAAACTGCCCAATCACAACAGAATTCATAGTAAGAATTACGCTTATACAGCATCACACTATTCTGTAGGCACTTTACACATACTAAATCATTTAATCCTCACTACAAACATCATTTGACAAATGAGAAACTGAGGTGCAGACAAAGGGATAAAAGACTTTACATATGGGCACACAGCTAGTAAGTGGTGGAGCCACAACTCACCCCCAAGGCAGTTTAGCTCCAGAGTCTGTATTCTTAGCTATCACACTGCTTTCTCTTCATGTATGTAGTCATCTGTGTCTGGCATTTTTCATGCATATTGTTTCATCCATGTCATCCCAATGAAGTACATATAGTTCATTCATTTTTACTGCCACATAACATACCTTTTTATAAATCTACCACAATCTATAAATCTTTTCTCCAATTGATGAACACAAGTTGTTCCCAACTGTTAGATACTAACAACAAAGCCATGAATATTCTTACTCAGTACATGTCACCTGATAATACGCCTAGCTGTCTAAGATACACAGCTGAGAAGAACTGCTGAATCATACTCTATGAAAGTTCAACTTTGCAGAACGTCAAATTGTTTTCAAAGTAGCTGTACCAATTTATAATCCATCTAGTAGTGAATATGAGTTCCTGTAGATTTGTGCCAATCTAGAAAGCCTAAGAATCTCATGTTCTTATTTTGCATTCCTTGATTAGTGATGAGACTGCACTTATATTTATATGTCTTTCTTCTTCCATGAAATTTCTATGTTTTATGTCCTTTTTTTAATGAATGGCCTTTTTCTTGTAGATTTGAAAAAATATACCAGTCTTTTTCAGTTATTTTGTGTTACACACACCTTCTCCCAGTTTGTGGCTTGTCTTTAATTCTTTACTGTATCATTTCATAGAAACAAATGTTTATCTTCTGTAGTTAATATAGCCAATATTTAAATTTAGCAATTACGTCTTGTTTAAGAAACCCTTCCACACTCTAAGTAGGAAAGATATTCTTTTTTTTTATTATTATTCTATATAGTTGTGCCATTAACATTGTAGCCCTTAATCTATTTGGAACTGATTTTTGTGCATGGTAATATGCATTTTCTTTTTCTCTATAAAAATAACAGCTATCCTAGGACTACTTATTAAGCATTCTCTTCTTTCTCAAAGATCTTCTATATCACCTCCACTATAACATCCAAGTTCCACTTATGAGAGGATTTGTTTCCAGTGTCTCAATCCTGTTTACTTGGATGAATTCCCTATTGTCTTTATAAAAGCTGTTGCTAGTAAGTCTTGATAAATGGCATGGCAAATGTTTCTCAGAAGCATATTCTTATTCTTAGATTTTTAATCTTCCCTATACATTTTAGATACAGTTTGCTTAAATACCACACACAAATACCATTTGGAGTTTTGTGAAATTATGCTGAATGGATAAATCAATCTGAAGACAAGTGACATTTTTATAATATTGAGTCTTTGTATCCTTGAAAATGGTATTTGCTGTCTTTCATTTAGGTCTTGTTTTATCATTTGAGAATTTTGTAGTTTTATTTCTTCCTTTTCAATTTGTATGTTTTATACACCTTTTTCTTGCAGTTTTATAATAGCTAGGACCTTAAAAATAGTGTTGAATAGGAGAGGTGGAAGTGAATTTCCTTACCTTGTACCTAATCTTAGGTGGAAAGCAAATTCACTATTTCATCATTAAGTATGACATTAATCGTAGGGTTTTCACAGATGCCATTTATGAAATTGAAGAAGTTTCTTCTCATTTCCTTATTCCTAGTTTGCTGAGACTTTTATTAACTACAAATGGATGCTGAATTTCATCAAATGCTTTTTATGTTTCTGTTGAGATCACCATATGGCTTATTTAGCCTACTGATACGGTAAGCTACATTAAATAATTTCAGATATTACACCAGCACTGCATTTCCAGGATAAACTACACTTGGTCATAATACAGTACTCTTTGTATTGCTTGATTCAATTTGTTAATATTTTGTAAAGGAATTTTTTGTATCTATGTTCATGAGGAATATTGGTCTGTAGTTTTCTTATAGTGTCTTTATCTGATTTTAATAGATTATTATATTGGTGTCATAAAATAAGTTGGGAGGTATTCCAACACCTTTGGTTTTCTGGAAAAGTTTACATACAATTAGTATTATTTATTCCATACATGTTTGGTGGAATTCACCAGTAAAACGATCTGGATCCATAGTATTCTTTGTAGTATTCTTTGTGGAAACATTCCAAATTATGAATTCAATTTTTTTCATAAATGCAGAAGTATTCAGATTATCTATTTCTAGAGTGAACATAGTTTGTGTCTTTAAAGGAATTTGTTCATTTAATGAGAACACATTGACACAGGGAGGGGAAAATCACATATCAGGACCTGTTGTGGGGCGGGGGCTAAGGGAGGGAAAGCATTAGGAGAAATACCTAATGCAGGTGACGGGTTGATGGGTGCAGCAAACTACTATGGCATGTGTATAATAACTATGTAACAAAACTGCACATTCTGCACAGGTACCCCAGAACTTAAAGTATAATAATTTAAAAAAAATTTCAAGGAATTTGTTCATTTATTCTAAATTGTCAATTAACAGAAGTAAATATTTTCATAATATTCGCTTATATTTCCTTTAATGCCTAAGAATTTATAGTGATTTCTTCTCTTTCATTCCTGACAGTGTAATTTGTATCTTCTCTCTTTTTTTATTGTCATTTTGGCTAAAGGTTTATCAGTTTTATTAATCTTTTCAAAGAATCAGCTTTTGATTTCATTGATTTCTCTATTTTTTAAATTTCTCCCCTTACCTTTACTTTTTTCGTTTTCTGCTCACTTGCCTTTCATTTTCTATGTTCTTAAGGTAGAAACTTAGATCATTGATTGTGAAAACTTTGTTTTTCAAGTATAAGCATTTCATAATGCTAAACATATTTCTCTAAACACTGCATTGGCAGCATGCCATAAAGTTTTAAATGTAGTCTTTTTATTTTTGTGCAATTCAATGTATTTCCTCTTTGACCCACAGGCTATTTAGGAGTTTTGCAAACTCTTAATATTTGGGAATATTACAAATTTTTTTTTCTGTTACTGATTTCTAGTTTAATTCCATTACTGTCAGAAAACACATTAAATTCTTTTAAATTTGTTAGTGATATTTTTATAGGCAAGAATATGGTCTATCATGATAAATACTTCATTTGCACTTGAAAGCATGTATTCTTCTGTTGTCAGATGGAATGTTCTATAAATGTCTATTAGGTCTGGCTGACCGATGTTGTTCATGCCTTTCTATATCCCTACTGATTCTCAGTCTACATGTTCCACCAGTTATTGATAAAACATGTAGACACTAATTAAGGATTGTTGAAATCTCAGCTTCAATGGTAGATTTGTCTATATAACCTTTCTGTTCTATCAGTTTTTGCTTTGTGCAAGTTCTGCTGCGTTTATATACATTGAGAATTGTTTACCTTTTTGTGAATTGACCCTTTGATCAATATGTAATGTCCTCCTTTCTCTCCACTAAATTCCTTGTTTCTCATGTTAATATAGTTACTTCAACTTTCTTTTGATTAGTCTTTGCAAAATATACCTTTTCCCATCCTTCTACTTCTAAGCTACCTGAATCTTCATATTTAAAGTGGACTTTTATAGACTGTATAGAGTAGTTGGGTCCTGCTTTTCTATTCAATATGATTTCTATATTTTAATTGATATATTTAGACCAGATATCAGCAAACATTTTCTGTAAGGGGCCAGACAGTAAATATTTTAGGCTTTCTGGATCATATATTATTATTATTATTATTATTATTATTATTATTATTTTGAAACAGGGCATCACACTGTCTCCCAGGCTGAAGTACAATGGTGTGATCACGGCTCACTGCAGCCCTTGCCTCCCAGTCTCAAGTGATCCTTCCGCCTCACCTCTCAAGTAGCTGGGAACACAGGCACATGCCACTGCACCCGGATAACTTCTGTATTTTTTTGTAGAAAAGGGGTTTTGTCATGTGGCCCTGGCTGGTCTCGAACTCCTGAGCTCTGACGATCCACCCACCTCGGCCTGCCAAAGTGCTGGGATTACAGGCGTGAGCCACTGCGTCCGGCCTCTGGCTCATATATTCTTTGAAGTAACTAATGAATTCTGCTTTTGTAGTGAAAAAGCAGTACTAGGAAAGATAGAAACAGGTAAGTGTGGCTCTATTCTTAGAAAACTATTTATGGATATTTAATTTTGATATTCACATAATTTTCAGGTGTCATAAATTACAGTTTTTGTTTACATTTTTCCTATGATTAAAAGACGTAAAAAGCATTCTTAGATAGTAGGTCATAGAAAAACAGGTCGTGGGCCATAGTTTGCTGACATGTGTCTATACCTCTGGCTGAAAAACCTTTAGTGGCTTTCTATAGCTCTTGTGAGAAAATCCAAACTCCTTAAACGATTTTATCTATTTCCCAACTCTTCCTGCCTTGCACTCGGTTCCAGTTGTCACAAAATATTGCAAAGTCCCCTTATATTCCAGACCATTTGCTAACTTCTGCAGTTTTATTCATTCTTTTACTTCTTCTTAGACTGTCCTTTCTCACCCTTCTCTTTATGACATATTCCTGCATATTGCTTAAGATTCTGTTTCAGTATTATCTATGCTGTAAAATCTTCCTTGCCCACTTCTTCCTGTAAACTGCCCCAGCGTACCAAGTACATTATTTTAAGATAATGCTATCATACTGTCTCTCCTACTGTTGTGCTTGGTACATAAAAGGCAATCACGAATGAGTAAATAAATGAATGAATACTTTAAAATCTAAGAAAATTGAATGTGTGCAAATGTTTGTAATATAAGAACTAAGTCAAATTCCAACATATAGTTATACATGTATAATCATCAAAATGCATTTAGCCAAATTAATTTTAGAAAAGTTTTTAAATTCCCATAAAAACGAAACCATTGTCTTAATTATAAAACATTCCTTAGATTTTAATATTAAACTGTAATGTAAAAAACTCTCAGAAGATGGTGCTAGTTCAATATGACAATAAGCCAATAAATAAATAACAAGACAACTGTTCAAGAAAATGTCTTCTCTAAAAAAAATAATGGATCTTCTTGGCCAGGCGCAGTACCTCACGTCTGTAATCCCAGCACTTTGGAAGGCCGAGGCGGGAGGATCACCTGAGATCAGGAGTTTGAGATCAACCTGACCAACATGGAGAAACCCCATCTCTACCAAAAATACACAATTAGCCAGGCGGGGTGGCGCATGCCTGTAATCCCAGCTATTGGGAGGCTGAGGCAGGAGAATCACTTGAACCTGGGAGGCAGAGGTTGCTGTGAGCTGAGACCACGCCATTCCACTCCAGCATGGGCAACAAGAGCGAAACTCTATCTCAGAGAATAAATACAGCACAGCACAGCACAGCACAAGACAATAAAAAAATGGATCTACTTAAGGAAAAGTTACAAGTAAAGATGATCCTAACAGAAAACTAGTTTTGAAAGAGGAACAATCCATTCTTCAATCTAAAATTAAATACAAAATTTAATCAATTTTCACAAATTCTTATCAAAATATAGAATAATGATCAGTAAACTATATTGAATAAAAAGGAAAAAAAATCCTGAAGAAAGAAGGAGCTTAATTTCAAACCTAGAAATATTCTAGGCTTCAAACATCTCCATTGCAAAGAATTCAGTTCACTGTCTCAATATATTAGTATATCAAATTATAATTTATGGATATATAAATGGCAGTGGTAGGGAGGAAGCTAGAATATGGAAGGAAACAAAATTATACCAATTAACTTTGATGTCCATTTCTAAACCAAATAATACTTTTTTTACAGAAACTAAAATGGACAAATTCAGTTAATACGTTTTAACAATACTAAACAGTTTTTTTATTGGTTTTCAGATACTCACCATTTTGCTTTGTTTTTAAGAAAGAACTGTCACTCTGTACCTTTTTTTTTTTTTTTTTTTTTTTTGGTTATTCCCAAATTACAGAAAATTCTAAAATAGAATTTAATAATCACTCCTAAAGATTTTTAAACCCCACATTCAGACATTTATTTTTAAAAGATCCAACATTTTTGTGTAGAATATCTCTGTCTCCTAATGAGAATTTAAACCCATACTTGAGAAGTAAATGGTTTGTGCTGGAAGATCAACTGAAAATTTTCTAAATTGGGAGGAGAAAATCACAGCCAAAATCCCAATCTAAGAATATCTGATTTAAAACTAGCAGTCTTTCTTTCTTTTACTGGGGTATATTACTAAATGATACACTTTAACTTTGAAACACATATAGCACATTGTGCTTATTTAAAATTAAACCCCAGAAGTATATCTCATGGGTGCAATATGTTCTATGAAGCTGAAACAATAAACATACGAGTTTGTACTGAAAAGCAGTAAAAGAAAGCTGTCAGCCTATGAGAAATATATAGTAAATTAAAGAAAGTAAAGATAATACAGTTCTTTGGATAGGTAACTGTTCTTATGTTAATGAATCATCTGGTCCTAACTGAAACTCATAACATACACACCTTTCACTGACTACTACAAGATAAAAACTTTAAATCAGATAACTTCACAAGCATCCTTCCCAGTATTTGTCAGAAATACAACCAACATTTATGGATGACATTCATAAATTTCTTAATAAATGTTATAATCATGGGAGAGCAACAGAAGAGGAACTATTGAACTCTGATTTCCATTTTTCAGAATATTCACTATTTGAAGAACAGAGGAAGACTATACTGTAAGAATTCAGAACAAATAAACATTACAGCTTTTCAGGTTAATTCACTAACAAGAGTTTTCTATTCCGCAGCAGCCAATTCTCTCACTTTCTTGGTTTACTGAGATCTATTATTCATTTAAGCTTGCCTTCTGATTCATTTTCACCTTTATAATATATTATAAAAGTTATTTTTTTAAATTCAAAAATGATTACAAATAGAAAAATGAGAAAACTATGGGAAATCCAATCGATGGAAATTCTAGGTAGCTCTACAAAACACAGCCTTTTTTTTATTATTATTATACTTTAAGTTTTGGGATACACATGCAGAACATGCAGGTTACACAGGTACACATGTGCCATGGTGGTTTGCTGCACCTGTCAACTCATCATCTACATTAGGTATTTCTCCTAATGCTATCCCTTTCCTAGCCCACCACCTCACTACAGGCCCTGGTGTGTGATGTTCCCTGCCCTGTGTCCATGTGTTTTTCTTGTTCAACTCCCACTTATGAGTGAGAACATATGATGTTTGGTTTACTGTTACTGTGTTAGTTTGCTGAGAATGATGGCTTCCAGCTTCATCCATGTCCCTGCAAAGGACATGAGCTCATCCTTTTTCATGGCTGCATAGTATTCCATGGTGTATATATGACACATTTTCTTTGTCCAGTCTATTACTGATAGGCATTTGCGTTGGTTCCGAGTCTTTACAATTGTGAATAGTGCTGCAATAAACAAATGTGTGCATGTGTCTTCATAGTATAATGATTTATAATCCTTTGGATATATACCCAGTAATGGGATTGCTGGGTCAAATGGTATTTCTGGTTCTAGACCATTGAGAAATCGCCACACTGTCTTCCACAATGGTTCCACAATTAGTTCGACAATGGTGGAACTAATTTACACCCCCACAAACAATGTAAAAGCATTCCTATTTTTCCACATCCTCTCTGGCATCTGTTGTTTCCTGACTTTTAATGATCACCATTCTAACTGGCGTGAGATGGTTATCTCATTGTGGTTTTGATATGCATTTCTCTAATGACCAGTGATGATGAGCTTTTTTTCATATATTTGTTGGTCGCATAAATGTCTTCTTTTGAGAAGTTTCTGTTTATATCCTTTTCCCACTTTTTGATGGGGTTGTTTTTTTCTTGTAAATTTGGTTAAGTTCCTTGTAGATTCTGGATATTAGCCCTTTGTCAAATGGATAGATTTGCAAAAATTTTCTCCCATTCTATAAGTTGCCTGTTCACTCTGATGATAGTTTCTTTTGCTGTGCAAAAGCTCTTTAATTAGATCACATTTGTCAATTTTGGCTTTTGTTGCCATGGCTTTTGGTGTTTTAGTCATGAAGTAATGAAATCTTTGCCCATGCCTATTTCCTGAATGATACTGCCTAGGTTTTCTTCTAGGGTTTTTATGGTTTTAGGTCTTAGGTTTAAATCTTTAATCCACCGTGAGTTAATTTTTGTACAAGGTGTAAGGAAGGGGCCCAGTTTCAGTTTTCTGCATATGGCTAGCCAGTTTTCCCAACGCCATTTATTAAATAGAGAATCCTTTTCCCATTGCTTGTTTTTGACAGGTCTGTCAAAGATCAGATGGTTGTAGATGCGTGGGGTTGCTTCCGAGGCCTCTGTTCTGTTCCATTGGTCTATATATCTGTTTTGCTACCAGTACCATGCTGTTTTGGTTACTGCATCCTTGTAGCAGGATTTGAAGTCAGGTAGCGTGATGCCTCCAGCTTTGTTCTGTTTGCTTAGGATTGTCTGGCCTATACGGGCTTTTTTTTAGTTCCATATGAACTTTAAAGTAGTTTTTTCCAATTCTGTGAAGAAAGTAAATGGTAGCTTGATGGGGATGGCATTGAATCTATAAATCACTTTGGGCAGTATGGCCATTTTCACGATATTGATTCTTCCTATGAATGAGCATGGAATGTTTTTACATTTGTTTGTGTCCTCTCTTATTCCCTTAAGCAGTGGTTTGTAGTTCTCCTTGAAGAGGTCCTTCACATTCTTTGTAAGTTGTATTCCTAGGCATTTTATTCTCTTTTTGAATGGGAGTTCAATTGTGAATGGGAGTTCACTCATGATTTGCCTCTCTATTTGTCTATTATTGGTGTACAGGAATGCTTGTAATTTTTGCACATTGATTTTGTGTCCTGAGACTTTGCTGAAGTTGCTTCTGAGCTTAAGGAGATTTGGGGCTGAGATGATAGGGTTTTCTAAATATAAAATCATGTCTTCTGCAAACAGAGACAATTTGACTTCTTCTCTTCCTATTTGAATACCGTTTATTTCTTTCTTTTGCCTGCTTGCCCTGGCCAGAACTTCCAATACTATGTTGAATAGGACTGATGAGAGAGGCATCCTTGTCTTGTGCCGGATTTCAAAGGGAATGCTTCCAGCTTTTTCCCATTCAGTTTGATATTGGCTTTGGGTTTGTCATAAATGGCTCTTATTATTTTGAGACACATTCCATCAATACCTTGTTTATTGAAAGTTTTTAGCATGAAGGGGTGTTGAATTTTATCGAAGGCCTTTTCTGCATCTACTGAGATAATCATGTGGTTTTTGTCATTGGTTCTGTTTATGTGATGGAATATATTTATTGATTTGTGTATGTTGAACCACCCTTGCATCCCAGGGATGAAGCCAACTTGATTGTGGTGGATAAGTTCTTTAATGTGCTGCTGGATTTGCTTTGCCAGTATCTCACTGAGGATTTTCGCATTGATGTTCATCAGGGATATTGGTCTGAAATTTTCTTTTTTTGGTTGTGTCTCTGCCAGGTTTTGGTATCAGGATGATACTGGCCTCATAAAATGAGTTAGGGAGGAGTCCCACTTTTTCTATTGCTTGGAATAGCAAAACAGAGCTTTTTAAAACTCTGCATAACAAGAAAAACAATGTGGGCTAAAATCCTTGAGGGAAAAAAATTACATGTGCAAAAAAAAAATGAAAAAAATACAAGTATTGAGTGATTGGCTATATGAGATACAAGTATGAGTGATTTTTTTTTTCTTTGCAAGTTTCTGAATTTTCTAAATTTTCTAAATTGACTATATACTGATCATTCTCTATTTTAAAATCCTAAAAAAGATATTATGAAATAATTGAAGAATTAATTCCCACTCCATCAATGTTTTAGAACACATTACACAAATGATATATTTTGAATAATTTGCCATGCTAACATTTCAATGACATAAATATATGTTGATAAGTTTATTAAAAAGCATATCAATGATATCTTGCATGCTAAGAAGTTATGAAGTTATTTCACAAATATTTAATAGTAATTCTAATTAAAATTTAATAATTTTGGACCTGTCCATTTGCTTTATTATACTGTCTTTTAGACAAAAGCACATCAGAGGAAAATAAAGCATTATAATAAAATCTCATGTGGGGTCAAAAGTGACATTAATTAACCAGTATGGCTACAAACAATTCTGCCTATTTCCAACAAATCCAAGTCACCCTCAAAAAGCAAAATACATTATCTCTGATAGTAAATAATCATGAAAAAACAAGACACTGAAATCAATTCCAGCAAAGAATCACTTGTCACTGAAACAGGTGCTCCAACTTTACACTTGGCAAAAAGATAAGTCTTGGGCAGTACATTACAATTGATTACATCATAATACATTATATGTCTATAGCATAATGTAAAAATATGTCTGAATGTTAGTTGTTAACAAGAACTAGCAATAGAACTCATACCTGGATCTCACCAACTCTAATGCTGATACCAAGGGTGACCTATGGGGGAAGCTTGCACCAATCACTGGAGAGCTGTACAAGCAGTACAAGTACTCAGAGAAGCTGATGGGAGAGATCTGGCAGGAGCTGGAGGAACTGGAGGAACTGCTGGTCCACACGATTTCTCACACCTACAAGGTCAGCTAGCAAATCAGTTACGAGTGAGAGTTACTACCATACCTGTTACTTAGGGCTGACCCGCAAAGGGTCAAAAAGTATGCCTAATACTTCACTTCCTCCTTATAAATCATGCAAAATGTCTCTTGTGGCCAATGCTAACCAGAACAATACAGATGAAGAAATTTTGGAAACATATTTCCACTTTAGTCAAATTAACCAAATACAATGCCGCCACAGAAAGAAACAGGTCCCTGCCTGCTATAATTTGGTTTTGTGTCCCACACAAATCTCATGCTGAATTGTGATCCTGAGTGCTGGAGGTGGGGCCTACTAGGAGGTGACTGGATCATGGGGGTGGTTTCTAATAGTTTAGCACCATCCTCATAGTGCTATCTCGTGATGGAATTCTCATGAGATCTGCTTGTTTTAAAAGTGTGTAGCACCTCTCCCTACCTCCACTGCCATGTGAAGACATGCTTGCTTCCCCTTTGCTTTCCACCATGATTATTTAAGTTTCCTGAGACCTCCCCAGCCATGCTTCCTGTACAGCCTATGGGACTTTGAGTCAATTAAACCTCTTTTCTTCATAAATTACCCAGTCTCAGGTAGTTCTTTATAGCAGTGTAAGAACGGACTAATACAGTATCCCCATGAAACAATAAGCTGATAAAAAGGTATAAAGGAAGAACAGCTGGACAGAGCAGTAAAATCCCCTAAATCAGTCCAAGGAAATTCCTTCCTGACTCCTACAATGGATAAGGGTCTTAGTTTGCCAATCTACTACTGCCTACCTACATATCCATTAGAAGCCTGATTGCCAGTATGTTACCAATACTCTATAATCAGGGAGAAATATATTGCAAACCCCACAAGTTAGCATTCAGGAAAAAACTTCTAAGGTAAGAATTTACAAAGTTTGCTTTCAAGATAAAAACTAGAAATAAATAAATAAATAAAATTCAACAGGGACCTTGGTAATAAATTTTAAAACCCTTATCAGCTCCCATCAGACCTTAAAGAATAAAAAATACCAACGTGAGGCCACAGAGCTATTAACCCTCAAGCAAACAGTCAATAAAGAAAATAAAGAACAATGCAAAAGAAAAAACAGAAAAACAAAACTGTGTGTGTGGTAGCGTTACAATAAACATTGTAAAAATAAGGCAAGAACAGGCTAAGGTAAGGAAAAGAAGGTTCTATCTTCATATTTAAATAGGAATGAGTAAAGTCTTTAGAACTTAAAGGTCTCTGTATTGTTCTGGTTAATTTAGAGCCATAAAGAATGTCTGTGGCAGCTCAAATGCCTGTCTAATAGAAAAAAAAAAAAAACAGAAAGGGAGAAATAATAAAACAAATGCACCTAAATTCTCCTGAGCTGATATATAGACACAGGTTTTAAAGACTGATAAGAGCCATCCAGGTACTACAGGCATTAAGTTAAAAAAGATCTAAACAACATGATAAATTTCCCAATACTCCAAAGAAACAGAGAAAAAAATCCTACAAACTCAATGAGAGGGAAAAATACAGAAGAATCAAGACTAGTATCAGATTTTTTTTTTCATTTTCAATATTAAATATCAAAACACAACAGAATAATGACTATAGGTTATAAGGAGAAAAAGATTTTGAACAAAAAAAACAGCCCAAACTATTGTTCAAATGTTGGCAAAATAATAAATTTTCAGACAGCAAAGATACAAGAAACATTAATTAATACAACTTTTGTGAATAAATAGCTGATGTACTCAGGCAAAACAAAAAGTTCATTGAATGCAAGCAAAGCTGATGAAAAAAGAAGTCAAGGAAACCCAGTGATATATGATATGATATGATATATGATATATGATATGATAGATATGATATGAAGCATATTGTAAAACTAATGTAAACTTAATAACAATCTGACAAGAAAAATCAAGATTAACAAAAATCTAAATATGAGGTAGAAGGTAAAAATCAAAAGTACACGCATACTTGTGTTATTTTGGCTGAAGGCTATAGACACTGATTGTTTATGTTGCTAGGGAAATTCCAAATTACATGTTAATGTCATAATTTAACACAAATGTTAAATGTTATTTAACTAAGAGTAATTTACTGTTAAAACACATTTTAAAAATAAAATCAGATTAATTATAATTAGAAAATAAAGAATATAATTTAAAAGAAAAATTTCCAAATCTCTAGGGGGAAAAATAAGTTTTTAAAATGTTAATTGAATATAAAAACAAGGGAGGAGAAAAAATAAAAATACATTAGACAAATAACAGACTGAAAAATAAGATCAAATATACCATGATCTAATTAATGAAATGATTCAATAACCCACTTAACAGGCAAAGACAAAAGACAAGGCTTTTATCTATATAAATTATGAGAGACAAAATGATTCTAAAATGTTTTTAGGGTTTTACCGTGTCAGGGTCAGATAGTTTAGTTTTCCATTCAAAAGTCAAAAAGAAAAAAAGATAAATGAAAATTTCTCCTTTGCTGAACCTATGAAACATCTACAGTCCCTATACCACAATTTGTTGAAGAAGGGAGTAAATTCAGTCAAGGTAAACAAAAAGGGTTTACACATGTAAAATCAAGAAAGCATGCCTATGGTTAAGAGCACAAAAGCTAACGGAGGAGAGCTATCCAGACTGCACAACACAGAGAGCTGTCCTTCAGAACATCTAGAACTTCTGAGATCCAGGTGGCAGCAAGTTTCCCTAGATTACAACAGACCAAAGCATCATTGCTCAGATTGCTAGTAAGCAATCTGTTCATATATTCAGGGGGTGGGAGTAGAAGTGGGGATCTATACACTGCAAGCAACTATCTAATGTCAATCTGTGGCTGGGGGGAAAAATAATTAAAATATTTATTTTCACACAAACAACCCTGTGTCTTAAGAAAAATTATTCTTAGCCTAGAACATGGACTTGACCTCTCTATTCTAAGAGCCTCTTAAAAAACACTGGCAAAAAAGGAGAGAGAAGTAGGGAAGATCTGGGGAAGTAGGAGGAGGGTGAGTTGCTGCAGGAAAAAATTTACTTCACTAAAAAGTGAAGAATAATAATACAGGAATCAGCACAGACGTTATACAAAGGCACAACAAGAAAACAAAAAGAATAAGAAAAAACTAAAGACAAACAAAGAGACTCACAGGAAATGAGCAGCCATAGAGCAAATGAAAGTTGTGACTAAATATTACCATATATTTTTAAAACTTAATTACACAACTACTTCTATAAAGCAAGAAAGCAGAGATACAAAAACTCACAGAAGTTATGGTAAGATAATAGGAAGTGACGAAACCTGAGCAAATAGCTTTAAAAGATATCGAAGAAATCAAAGCTAAATTAGAAGCAGCAAAAAAAGACACTACCGAAAACATAAGGGACATGAAAGACAAGATTGAGAAATGCAACTAAGGGAAATAAAAATTTAAAAAGTGTAAAAAGGAGAGAAAAATGATATGGAAGGCAAGCCAATATCTAATATTCACATAATTGGTGTCCCAGAAAAAATAACAGAAGAGAAAAAAATAATTTCACAAAAAAAGGAAGGATTTAAATCTATTTGTTTGAAAGGTATATTTTATCCATCAATCTCTCCATCCCAAAAAACAGATGCAGAATAATCAATACATATCAATTTATCTTATCTTGAAATCTAAGAAAGAATCTTTGGGACATCCTGACAAAAAATTTAAGTCATTAATTATAATATTAAAAAATGAAACGTTCCTTAGACTTTTTGACACTCAATGCTGAAAAACAGCATGGTGATACAGACTTCTCAAGAAAATAAAGTGTGGCAAACTAATTTGCTGTCCAGTCAGTATGTTATTTAAACTTAAAACCAAGAATATTTCTGTACATGCAGTAACTCAAGGAATAAAGATCCTAGCAGCCCTTCTTTGTAAAAAGAAGACTACTCTTTACTGGGCTCTTGTCACACTTTAATAGTACCTCCCCAAATTAATGAACCAGTAGAGAAAAAAGCATAAAGTTTTAAAAGAGAAAATGAATGTCTTAAAAATTATGCATGGTGAATAAAAACAAAAGATAGTAATAAAAAAGAAAACAAGAGATAGTTTTTTATAAATTAGGAATGGAAAAAAGGGGATATAATCCCAGATGAGGAAGGGATTTTTAAAGAGAGAGAATGCCAAGTATAACTTTATTCCAATAAACTTGTGCTAAAATGTTCAGACCCACAAAAATGACCACAGGCCACATTTGGCATAAGTCTATTCCAAAAGATAGAAGAACTATAGCTTGCCAGCTGGCCAGCATCTAGTCTTTCTCAGAGGGAAACTACAGATTACACAGCAGTCTAGGAGCTATTTTCTCCTCAAGTGACAGCACAAATATGAGCATATGAGACTGACATATGGGTATAGCGTTAGCTCAGAAGCCCCCTGTCCCACAAGAGCCAATTTCTCTTGTAACATTCCATAAGCAAAGATTCCAGAGCCCCTCCAAGTGACAAGCCATGCACAAGCCTCCACACTCAGAAAAGCCCAAAAGTTATGGTTTCTATCACTATTTATAGTTCATCTCTGGTCCCTCCCAGTCCAGCTGTTATTTACTAATCAGGTTTCATTTTTATCATAAAAATGTTTTGCAATAATGTTATTGACACATACTACCTTATCAGGTTACCATGGGAACAGAGCTACATTGTTTAATTGAAGATCAGACACTTAAGCTGTAAGGGAAAGTCGTTTGGCCACGCACCCATAATTCAAAAATCTAGATCAAATCATCCATGAAAATATAAATAAGCAAAACTGACTGGGAATAAAAGAAACACCAAATTCTAATATCAAAGAGGAACTATACCAGGTAGTAAAAGATCTAACTCTAAAAAACGAACCAAAATCTTGATGATTTTACAAATAAGTTACACCTATCTTCCAAAAATATAGTTCTTATGTCATTTCAACCAACTACAGTAAACAGAAACATATGGGGTATTTCCCAATTCATTTATGAAGCTGACATAATCTTGGTACTAAAACCAGACAAGGCTGGTACAAACTTCAGGCCAATCTCATTTAAAAGCAAAGATTGTACATAAAACATTAAATTGAATCTAGCAGTATATAAAAGAGAATATGCTGTGACCAAAAAGAAGTTTAATTTAGGAATTACAAGGCTGGTTTAAAATTCAATCTTTCTATGTAATCTATTATGAATAAGCAAAATGAGGAAAACATCATATATGCCTTCATTAAATAAAATTTAACTCATGTTCTTAATATGAAGATGAATAGCACAGGATGAAAACCAACTTCCTTAATTTGATAAAGAATATCAATTAGAGGCCAAAAACAAAATTCCTACTTCAAGATAAAATACCAAATAAAGGTAATTCTTATAAAGTCAGTATTAAAGATGCTTGGTATCATGGTAGTTATTCAAAACTGTTCAAGAATTTTAGACAATTCAGTAAGATAAAAATAAGAGGTAAGCTGTAGGTAAGGAAGAAGAATCACCATTAATTGCAGATATAATCATATCATCAACAGAGACTACCAGAGACTGACTTTTTAAAAAATGCCAACTCAGTTCACAATCACATATAAATGCTGAAAAATATGTAGGTAGTATGTTTAACAACACAGCCAAGTTTAAAAGACAAATTCTAAGAGAATAGAAATACAGAGAAAAATTAAAGTCAGAACAATATAATGTATGATTCTATTTACATGAAATTCTAGAACAGGCAAAACCAATCCATGGAGTAAATAATTAAGAATGGGGGTGGGGATAAAGATTGAATACAAACTTTCTGAAGTAATGGTAATATTCTATATCTTGATAAGGACTTAGATTACATAAGTATATGATCTGTCAAAACTCATTAAATGTACACAAAGATTCCGTTCCAAGATGGCCAAATAGAAACAGCTCCGGTCTGTAGCTCCCAGCATGATTGATGCAGAAGACAGTGATTTCTGTATTTCCAACTGAGGTACGTGGTTCATCTCACTGGGACTGGTTGGACAACGGATGCAGCCCACAGATGGCGAGCTGAAGCAGGGGTGGGGCGTCGCCTCACCCAGGAAATGCAAGGTGTCAGGAGATTTCCCTCTCCTAGCCAACAAAGCCATGACAGACTGTACCTGGAAAATCGGGACACTCCCACCGAAATATGCACTTTTCCAATGGTCTTAGCAAATGGCACACCAGGAGATTACATCCTGCGCCTGGCTCGGTGGGTCCCATGCCTACGGAGCCTTGCTCACTAGTAGTGCAGCAGTCTGAGATCGACCTGCAAGGCAGCCACCTGGCAAGGGGAGGGGCATCCGCCATTGCTGAGGCTTGAGTTGGTAAACAAAGCAGCCAGGAAGCTCGAACTGGGTGAAGCCCACCACAGCTCTGCAAGGCCTTCTGCCTCTGTAAACCCCACCACTGGGGGCAGGGCATAGCTGAACAAAAGGCAGTAGAAACTTTTGCACACTTAAACGTCCGTCTGACAGCTCTGAAGAGAGCAGTGGTCCTCCCAGCACAGTGTTTGAGCTCTGAAAATGGACAGACTGCATCCTCAAGTGGGTCCCTGACACCCGTGTAGCCTAACTGGGAGACACCTCCCAGTAGGTGCCAAATGACACCTCGTACAGGTGTCCCTCTGGGACAAAGCTTACAGAGGAAGGATCAGGCAACAATATTTGCTGTTCTGCAATATTTGCTGTTCTGTAGCCTATGCTGGTGATACCCAAGCAAAAAGGATCTGGAGTGGACCTCCAGCAAACTCCAACAGACCTCCAGCTGAGGGACCTGACTCTTAGAAGGAAAACTAACAAACAGAAAGGAATAGCATCAACATCAACAAAAAGGACATCCACGCCAAAACCCCATCTGTAGGTCATGAGCATCAAAGGCCAAAGGTAGATAAAACCATAAAGACGGGGAGAAACCAGAGGAGAAAAGCTGAAAATTCTAAAGACTAGAGCACCTCTTATCCTCCAAAGGATTGCAGCTCCTCGCCAGCAACGGAACAAAGCTCAACAGAGAATGACTCTGACGAGCTGACAGAAGCAGGTTTCAGAAGATCAGTAATAACAAACTTCTCTGAACTTAAGGAGGATGTTCGAACCTCTCGCAAGGAAGCTAAACACCTTGAAAAAAGATTAGATGAATGGCTAACTAGAATAAACAGTGTAGAGAAGACCGTAAATGACCTGATGGAGCTGAAAACCAGGGCATGAGAACTACGTGAGGCATGAACAAGCTTCAACAGTCAACTCGATCAAGTGGAAGAAAGGGTATCAGTGATTGAAGATCAAATTAATGAAATAAAGAGGAGAAATTTAGAGAAAAAAGAGTAAAAACAAATGAACAAAACACCAAGAAATATGGGACTATGTGAAAAGACCAAATCTACGTCTGATTGGTGTACCTGAAAATGATGGGGAGAATGGAACCAAGTTGGAAAACACTCTGCAGGATATTATCCAGGAGAACTTCCCCAACCCAGCAAGGAAGGCCAACATCCGAATTCAGGAAATACAGAGAACACCACAAAGACACTTCTTGAGAAGAGCAACCCTAAGACACACAATTGTCAGATTCACCAAGGCTGAAATGAAGGAAAAAATGTTAAGGGCAGCCAGAGAGAAAGGTAGGGTTACCCACAAAGGGAAGCCCATCAGACTAACAGCGGATCTCTCAGCAAAAACTCTACAAGCCGGAAGAGACTAGGGGACAATATTAAACATTCTTAAAGACAGAATTTTCAACCTAGAATTTCATATCCAGCCAAACTAAACTTCATAAGTGAAGGAGAAATAAAGTCCTTTACAGACAAGCAAATGCTGAGAGATTCTGTCACCACCAGGCCTGCTTTACAAGAGCTCCTGAAAGAAGCACTAAACATGGAAAGGAACAACTGGTACCAGCCACTGCAAAAACATGCCAAATTGTAAAGACCATTAATGCTAGGAAGAAACTGCATCAACTAACGGGCAAAATAACCAGCTAACATCATAATGACAGGATCAAATTCACATATAACAATATTAACCTTAAATGTAAATGGGAGAAATGCCCCAAGCGAAAGACACAGACTGGCAAATTGGATAGAGTCAAGACCCATCAGTGTGCTGTATTCAGGAGACCCATCTCACGTGCAGAGACATACATAGGCTCAAAATAAAGGGATAGAGGAAGATCTACCAAGCAAATGAAAGCAAAAAAAAAAAAAAAAAAAAAGGCAGGGGCTACAATCCTAACCTCTGATTAAACAGACTTTAAAACAACAAAAATCAAAAGGGACAAAGAAGGCCATTACATAATGGTAAAGGGATCAATTCAACAAGAAGAGCCAACTATCCTAAATATATATGCACCCACTACAGGAACACCCAGATTCATAAAGCAAGTCCCTAGAGACTTACAAAGAGACTTACCGACTGCCACACAATAATAATGGGAGACTTTAACATCCCACTGCCAATATGAGACAGATCAACAAGACAGAAGGCTAACAAGGATATCCAAAAGTTGAACTCAGTCCTGCACCAAGCAGACCTAATAGACATCTACAGAACTCTCCACCCCAAATCAACAGAATATACATTCTTCTCAGCACCACATCGCACTTATTCCAAAACTTACCACATAGTTGGAAGTAAAGCACTCCTCAGCAAATGTAAAAGAACAGAAATCACAACAAACTGTCTCTCAGACCACAATGCAATCAAATTAGAACTCAGGATTAAGAAATGCACTCAAAACCACACAACTACATGGAAACTGAACAATCTGCTCCTAAATGACTACTGGGTAAATAATGAAATGAAGGCAGAAATAAAGATATTCTTTGAAACCAATGAGAACAAAGATGCAACGTACCAGAATCTCTGGGACACATTTAAACCAGTGTGTAGAGGGAAATTTATAGCACTAAATGCCCACAAGAGAAAGCAGAAAAGATCTAAAATCAACACCTAACATCACAATTAAAAGAATGAGAGAAGCAAGAGCAAACAAATTCAAAAGCAAGCAGAAGGCAAGAAATAACTAAGATCAAAGCAGAACTGAAGGAGATGGAGACACAAAAAACCCTTCAAAAAAATCAGTGAACCCAGGAGCTGGTTTTTTCAAAAGATCCACAAAATTGATAAATCGCTAGCAAGACTAACAAAAAAGAAAAGAGAGAAGAGTCAAACAGATGCAATAAAAAACGATAAAGGGGATATCACCACCAATCCCACAGAAATACAAATTACCATCAGAGAATACTATAAACACCTCTACGCAAATAAACTAGAAAATTTACAAGAAATGGATAAACTCCTGGAAATATACACCCTCCCAAGACTAAACCAGGAAGAAGTTGAATCTCTGCATAGACCAATAACAGGCTCTGAAACTGAGGCAATAATTAATAGCCTACCAACCAAAAAAAGTCCAGGACCAGTCGGATTCACAGCCAAATTCTACCAGAGGTACAAAGAGGAGCTGATACCAACCCTTCTGAAAATATTCCAATCAACAGAAAAAGAGGGAATGCTCCTTAACTCATTTTATGAGGCCAGTATCATCTCGATACCAAAGCCTGGCAAAGACACACACAAAAAAGAGAATTTTAGACCAACACCCTCATGAATATCCGTGTGAAAATCCTCAATAAAATACTGGCAAATCAAATCCAGCAGCACATCAAAAAGCTTATCTACCAAGATCAAGTCCGCTTCATCCCTGGGATGCAAGGCTGGTTTAACAAATGCAAATCAATAAACATAATCCATCACATAAACAGAACCAATAACAAAAACCACATGATTATCTCAATAGATGCAGAAAAGCCTTCGACAAAATTCAACAGCCCTTCATGTAAAAAACTCTCAAGAAACCAGGTATTGATGGAACATATCTCAAAATAATAAGAACTATTTACGACAAACCCACAGCCAACATCATATTGAATGGACAAAAACTGGAAGCATTCCCTTTGAAAACTTCCACAAGACAGGGATGCCCTCTCTCACCACTCCTATTCAACATAGTGTTGGAAGTTCTGACCAGGGCACTCAGGCAAGAGAAAGAAATAAAGGGTATTCAGTTAGGAAAAGAGGAAGCCTAATTGTCCCTGTTTGCAGATGACATGATTGTATATTTAGAAAACCCCATTATCTCAGCCCAAAATATACTTAAGCTGATAAGCAACTTGAACAAAGTCTCAGGATGCAAAATCAATGTGCAAAAATCACAAGCATTCCTATACACCAACAACAGACAAATAGAGTGCCAAATCATGAGTGAACTCCCACTGACAATTGATACAAAGAGAATAAAATGCCTAGGAATCCAATTTACAAGGCATGTGAAGGACCTCTTCAAGGAGAACTAAAACCACTGCTCAACGAAATAAAAGAGAACACAAATGGAAGAACATTCCATGCTCATGGATAGGAACAATCAGTATCATGAAAATGGCCATACTGCCCAAGATAATTTACAGATTCAATGCCATCCCCATCAAGCTACCAATGACTTTCTTCACAGAATTGGAAAACACTACCTTAAAGTTCATATGGAACCAAAAAAGAGCCCGCATTGCCAAGATGGGGACTTCAAACTATATATTGAAAACAGAGATATAAACCAATGGAACAGAACAGAGCCCTCAGAAATAACACCACACATCTACAATCATCTGATCTTTGACAAACCTGACAAAAACAAGAAATGGGGAAAGGATTCCCTATTTAATAAGTGGTGCTAGGAAAACTGGCTAGCCATATGTAGAAAGCTGAAACTGGATCCCTTCCTTACACCTTATACAAAAATTAATTCAAGATGGATTAGAGACTTAAATGTTAGACCTAAAACCATAAAATCCCTAGAAGAAAACCTTTGCAATACCATTCAGGACATAGGCATGGGCAAGGACTTCATGACTAAAACACCAAAAGCAATGGCAACAAGAGCCAAAATAGACAATTGGGATATAATTAAACTAAAGAACTTCCGCACAGCAAAAGAAACTATCATCAGAGTGAACAGGCAACCTACAGAATGGGAGAAAATTTTTGCAATCTACCCATCTGACAAAGAGCTAATATCCAGAACCTACAAAGAACTTAAACAAATTTACAAGAAAAAAAACAAACAACCCCATCAAAAAGTGGGGAAAGGATATGAACAGACACTTCTCAAAAGAAGACATTCATGCAGCCAACAGACACATGAAAAAATGCTCATCATCACTGGTCATCAGAGAAATGCAAATCAAAACCACAATGAGATACCATCTCATGCCAGTTAGAATGGCAATCATTAAAAAGTCAGGAAACAACAGATGCTGGCGAGGAAGTGGAGAAATAGAAATGCTTTTACACTGTTGGTGCGACTGTAAACTAGTTCAACCATTGTGGAAGACAGTGTGGCGATTCCTCAAGGATCTAGAACTACAATTACCATTTGACCCAGCGATCCCATTACTGGATATATACCCAAAGGATTATAAATCATGCTCCTATAAAGACACATGCACACGTATGTTTACTGTGGCACCATTCACAATAGCAAAGACTTGGAACCAACCCAAATCTCCATCAATGATAGACCAGATTAAGAAAATGTGGCAAATATACAACATGGAATACTATGCAATCATGAAAAAGGACGAGTTCATGTCCTTTGCAGGGACATGGATGAAGCTGGAAACCATCATTCTCAGCAAACTATCATAAGGACAGAAAACCAAACACTGCACGTTCTCACTCATAGGTGGGAAGAGAACAATGAGAACACTTGGACACAGGGCAGGGAACATTACACACGGGGGCCTGTCATGGGATGGGGGCAGGGGGAGGGATAGCATTAGGAGAAATACCTAATGTAAATTATGGGTTAATGGGTTCAGCAAACCAACATGGCACATGTATACCTATGTAACAAACCTGCACGTTGTACACATGTACCCTAGGACTTAAAATATAATTTTTAAAAATGAAAAAAATGCCTATCAAAAAAAGTACACAAACTTTATTTCATTTCAACGTAAATTTTACCTCAAAATAAATTAAACTCTAAGTAATGATACATTTGAGGAAGTATTTAAAATAGAGTGTCTGCAACTTATTTTGAAATGCATCAAAGAGAGGGTGAACCACTAGACTGATAGAAGGATGTTTAGATGGATACATATATGAAAAACCAAACAAAGCAGGCTTTTAATTGTGGACTGTAGGTCAGGGGCAGCAAACCGTAGTCTGTGGGCCAAATCTGTCACTTTTTGTTATGGTCCATGAGCTAAGAACAGTTTTAACCTTTAAAAAGGGTGAGAGGACAGGTGCAATGGCTCACGCCTATAATTCCAGCACTTTGGGAGGTCAAAGTGGGTGGATCGCCTGAGATGAGGAGTTCAAGACCAGCCTGACCAACAGAGTGAAACTCCGTCTCTACTAAAAATACAAAAAATTAGCTGGGCGTGGTGGCGGGTTCCTGTAATCCCAGCTACTCAGGAGGCTGAGGCAGCAGAATCACTTGAACCCAGGAGGCAGAGGTTGCAGTGAGCTGAGATCATGCCATTTCACTCCAGCCTGGGCAACAACAGTGAAACTCCGTCTCGGGGAAAAAAAAAAAAAGGTGAGAATAAGTTAAAACATAATTCATGATGTGAAATATAAAATTCAAATGTCAGTGTTGATAAATAAAATTTTGTTGGAACACAGTCATACTCATTCATTTAGGTATTGTTCATAGTTGCTTCTACACTACAATGGGACAGCTGATTAATTCCAACAGGCACTGTAGGGCCCTTGAAGCCTAAAATATCTGTTATCTGGCCCTTTTCAGATAAAGTTTGCCTACCCCTGCTCTAGATAGTGAGAATACAAGTAAGTGTTCACTGTAAAAGTCTTCCAACATTTCTGCATGTTTGATATTTTTTAATAGGATATTGAAAAATATCCAAGCAATAATTATAAGCTGAGTCTACAGTGGATCACTGGGGAGGGAAGGGGAGTTCTATCAGTTCTAAGTGCTGCAACCAGCTTTTTGAAAACCTATTTGGACAAAGTCATAAGCTTGGAGGTACAAAAGGTTAAAAAAAAAAAAAAACTGTATCAAGACTAGTAAAAAGCTAGGAAGGTATAACAAATGCTCTGTCCATTAAAAATGGGCTAAAAACATTCTATTCATCGGCCAATAAAAATGTCAAGGAAGCTTACTATTATGTAAAGTGTTGGATGAGAAAACGAAAAGGTTTTTAACTATCTATGAGAAATCAAGTATCAATCCTTTCCTCATTTTCAGTTGAATATTGCATTTCGTAAAGCTACCATAAGAAAGTACTACAAACTGAGTGGCTTAAAACAACAGAAATTTATTTTCTCATACTTCAAATCAAGATGTTGACAGGGCCAAGTGCCATCTGAAGGCTCTACGGAAGAATTTTTCCTTGCCTCTTCCTAGTTATTTGCGGTTACCCACAAACTTTGGCATTCCTTGGCTTGTAGCTGCATCACTCCAATCTCTGCCTACATCTTCACGTAACTTTCTTCCTGTGTGTCTGGATCTCAGTCAAAATTTCTCTCATACATCATTGGATTCAGGGTCCACCCTAATCAAATATTACCTCATCTTAACTTGATTACATCTGCAGAGACCCTAATTCTAAATAAGATCACACCCACAGGTACTAGTGGCTAGGACTTCAACATCTCTTTTGGAAGGAGACAATTCAACCCACACAAAAAGACTAGGCTTCCTATTTTACTGAGAACCTAGAGTCAGGAGACTTTCCAAATGTCACCAGATCTATACACCAAACACAGTACACAGGCAACTGCCTATACTTCTGTTATGAACCAGTAAGTGATCCATGCTCCTAAGTTAAACCCTCTTTTTGTATACTAGATCCTACCTTCTTCTCACTTACTTAATGACATGGCTCCAGCAATTTTAACCTCTCTCTCCTACATCATCAATTTCTCTCTCTACTATTTCCTATCAGCATGCAAACATATTTCTCCTATCTTAAAATTGAAAGCAAAACAATTTAAAAACTTTTGACCCCCACCTCTGCTTCAATTTATCTGAACTCTTTAAAGCAAACTCCTCAGAAGAATCATCTACACTTACTGCTTCTAATCTGACTTTTATTTTCACCACTTTACCCAAATTGCTCTTATACAGATAAGAAATGAGTTGTTGCTAACTCCGACAATAAATTATTGATCTTCTTTTATGTACCTATCAGCAGTATTTGACATATTGATTCCTCCCTCCTTGGAATATTTTCTTCATCTGGATTCCAGAGTTATACACTCTTGGTATCAAAGTTTTTTGATACCAACACTCCTGGTATCACAACTAGACAAGAAACATTTTTTGATGTTTTAGAAGTGCACCAAATGTGGTACTTTTAAGAAATTATTTGATGTTACAATATGAATTTTATCAAGAAGATTGGCAAGCAGGCAATTGATTCTGGAATCAAAGAAGTTCCCTTAAACTAATACTAAAATTAAGGACTGAATTTCATGTAAAACTATTTCAACAAACACTATTTCCTAGAAGTCCTTCACAATAATTTAACACAATATTTCTGCTTCAGAAACCCCAACACTGGCATATTCAATCTCTAGAATCATGAAAAAGACTCAAGATTCTACATTAAAGTTGTGGCTAGGTGTGTGCATGCATGCACATACATATGTACACATGCAACTGAAAAGGAAAAATTCTTAGCGAATGGCAAATTTGGTCCATATGCATTTCTTCAAGATCTTGAAGATACTGTCATTATAGGGGGATTAATTTAACCTCTGGTAAAGTTCTTGGCTTTTCTAAGCTCTGGTATTCTTGTTTTGTTTTGCTTTAGTTGTACTGTTGCTTTAGCTGTTTGTATTTGCTTTAGTTGTATTGCTTGTTTGTTTTGGTTTGGTTGTAACACATGTATACAAAGTTCTGTGGCAACAAAAATATGACAGTACAGCAATCACAGTTTGGAACTGCATCAATTCTAAACAATATACATGTGATTGTTCTCATAGGATTAGCACTATGAGGTACTACTTCCTGCAACCATTCCTGCTCAACACCTGCTTGTTTTATAGCAGTGAAATATAAAAGAAAAATAAATTAAAGGTTAAGTTAAAAGCAAGATAAGATTTTAAACGTCATATTGATAACTTTAAGTTTTATGACTATATGACCATCAAATTTATCTCTGGAGATTTAAACTTGAGATAATGTTCTAAAATGAAGAGAATAAAAATTTACCTAATTGCTTAACTTAAAACTAGAGATCATCTCTGACATTTTCATCTTTTTGACAAAATTCTCATGAGATTTTCATAAAGATTCAATGCAAAAGCCTTACTGAGGAAGGCTGGGCAAAAAGGAATTCATCCTCTTGTTAGTCTCAGGTTACCACCTCATCTCATCCAATTTTATAAGATTCACATACTAATGAGGATGCAACATCAGAAACGAATCTCTGAGGAGGGGACCATGAAGGAATAACTTGAAACAATGAAAATTATGAGGGAAAAAAAATAGATGCTTTCAAAAGACCTCAAAGCATGCTATATCCATGTCTACAGCTTTGACTTTTGCTCCAAAATATTTACATGGTACTGATCCTTTATTTTGATTCATATTTAATATCCCACCCTTCCGTGCATGTCCATAAACTGGCAACTGTCCATTTTTAATACTACAAATCCAACCTTCCTCATATTTTTATGGCTATACCTTGAAAACTATCAGGTCGTTAAGAATAGACACTATGCCTTATTCATTTTTAATTCCTAGTATTTAGCATGATTCCTAGACATAACAGGTCCTCAACAGGTATTTGCTAAATAAATGTATTACTTTATTATATTGATGAGATTACACTCACATTATTCAACAGGGTTAATCAAAACATTTGGCTGACCTTCAAAATATTTTACTATTAGTTTTATTATTGGTAACCTTTACTCTCAAGATTATGACTAATGAGAGTATTTTCACCCATACAGCTAGCTTAACTTCATTCAGAGGATATAACACGTACTTTAGAGGTTTGAGTTTTCAAGGCGTTTGCGTGGGTTATTAATCATCATTAACATCCTCCTCTACCTCCTTATTTTGCCTGAAATCAGGACGTGTATAGTGTAAGAAAACGGCTCAGTTTCATGATCCAAATGATCTGAATTCCCCATAGACCTGATATTTTAAAGCGAACTTATCCATTATTGAGGTTTTTCTCATTGTTTCTAATTTTTGAAACTCTCTTCATTAAAACAGCTACCCCAAAAGGTGGGTAGGTGAAATCTATATTGTATTTGATATGAACATTCTGAAGATATAAAAATATTTGAAGACTTAAGGGCCTTCTTAAAATACTACTGCTTCCAGCTTTGACACAATAACTACGACAAGATTTTCCTCTTGCAATAAATAAATGGCAAATTGGACAAAATATATAATGCAATTGATTTCACATAATGAACATCAGACAAGACAAACATGTGATCCCTTAGTCGAGAAACAAACAAGGTGAGCTTTATAGTCACTCCTTCTACCTACAGGTACTTTCTAGACCTACTAAAGAGGAGAAAACAAAGAGAGTACGAGCTTGCAAATAGAGGAAGCCAAGATAACAATTAAAAATTAGTGGAAATACATGGGATTGTGCCATGCAAATTACCAAAAATGAGAGATCTACAGAGAAAAAAGGTCCAGAAATCTGTATGGGTTTCCTTCAGTATCTTTTTGACTACTAAGCTGCACATGAATACAGCAGAACTCCATGAGACTGAGCAAATAAGAACCAGGAAGCTGCAATCAGAAAAATTCCCAGAATGCAAACAGACCTGGGAGAGAGGAAGAAACTCACTGAATGCTCAGGGCATTCAGTGGAGAACAGAGAAGAGTAACATCTTTGGAATAGGGCTAAAGTAACCCTAGATTGTAAGTGGAGCAGGACAAGCTGCAGACAAAACCCCTCAGACACCGAGTTAAAGAAGGAAGGGCTTTATTCGGCTGGGAGCTTTGGCAAGACTCATGTCTCCAAAAACCGAGCTCCCCAAGTGAGCAATTCCTGTCCCTTTTAAGGGCTTACAACTCTAAGGGGGTCCACGTGAGAGGGTCATGATCGATCTATCTGACCGATTGAGCAAGCAGGGGGTACGTGACTGGGGGCTGGATGCATCAGTAATCAGAACGGAACAGAACAGGGATTTTTCACAATGCTTTTCCATACAATGTCTGGAATCTATAGATAACATAACCAGTTAGGTCAGGCAACGATCTTTAACCAGGCCCAGGGCGCGGCACCGGGCTGTCTGCCTATGGATTCCATTTCTGTCTTTTAGTTTTTACTTCTTCTTTCTTTGGAGGCAGAAATTGGGCATAAGATAGTATGAGGGTGGTCTCCTCCCTCATAAGCACCCTAACAAAGCATGAAAACAAGTCTTAAAAAGTATCAAGCCACAAATAACTTAAGTGTCTGCCAAAGTAAAAAAAAGAAGAAAATCCAGTTCTCAAGAGTATAAAATGTTCAAGACTCAATAAAAGGGTATTACACATGTAAAGTACAATAAAATATGAGCAATAAACTGGATAAAAATCAGTCAGAAACATCCAGAAAGGACAAAAAATCATTGAACTAATCAATAAGCACTTTTTAAAGGAAAGTTTTAAAGAGTGGCTCAACAGCAGATTCTAGAATGCAGATGAAATAATCAGATGACTGGAAGATAGATCAATTGAGATTATAGTGTGAGGAACGGAAAGAAAAAAAGTGAACAAAAATTGTCAAAGCCTCAAAAAACTGGGAGAGCATCAAGTATTCCTCTCCAGTAGAGGAAAGAAAAAAGCAGAAAGGTTATTTGAGGAAATAACAGCCAAAAACTTACCGAATTTGGTGAAAAATATTAATCCACACATCAGAAGTTCAGCAAATTCCACGTAGGATAAACTCAAAGAGATTTATACCTATACATATCATAATAACACTGAAATAAGCATGGGAAAAAGTAAATCATCTAAATAAGTGCTGAAGAAGCATTTGACAAAAAAATACTCTAATTTCACTTTTTTTTATTTTTATTTTTTGGAGACAGAGTCTCGCTCTGTTGCCCAGGCTGGAGTGCAGTGGCACAATCTCAGCTCACTGCAACTTCTGCCTCCCTGATTCTCCTGCCTCAGCCTCTCGAGTAGCTGGGATTATAGGCACCCACCACCATGCCCAGCTAATTTTTTTTATTTTTAGCAAAGGCAGAGTTTTCACCATGTTGGTCAGGCTGGTCTTGAATTCCTGATCTGAAGTGATCCACTCGCCTCAGCCTCCCAAAGTGCTGGGATTACAGGCATGAGCCACTGCGCCTGGCCAATTTCACTCTTTATTTAATGAAGTTCTAGCTGGGGCAATTAAACAAGAAACAAATCAGAAGGCATCCATATTGAAAAGGAAGAAGTAAAATTTTCTCTATTTGCAGATGATGGCCTTATATATTGAAAATCTTGAAGAATCCACAAAAAAAACTATCAGAGGAAGTAAACTAGTTCAGCAAGGCTGTAGAATACAAGTTCCACATACAAATGTCAGTTTTGCTTCTATACACTATCAATGAAAAATTCAAATATGAAATTAAGAAAGCATTTCCATTAACAACTTTACAACAGCATTAAAAATGATAAATTACACAGGAATAAATTAAACAAAACAAATGCAAATTTTATACTTCAAAAGTGAAAAAACATTATTGAAAGAAATTTTTTTTAAACTAAATGAATAGAAAGACTTCCCACGTTAATGGATTGGAAGAAAATATTGTAAAGATGGCAATATTCCCCACCTGATCTACAGTTTCAACACAGTACCAATCAAATTCCCAGCTGACTTATTCACAGAAAAATAACAAGCTGATCCTAAAATTCACATGGAAATGTAAGGGACACAGAACAGTCGAAACAATCTCAAAAAGAAAAGTAGAGAGAACCACACTTCCGGATTTCAAACTTACTACAGTAATCTAGTTTATTCAATACAAATCTAATAAATTATAAAACTGATACAGTAATCTACAGTAAGTTACAGTAATCAAGACAGTGTTATACTGGTAAACGGATAGACATATAGATAAATGAAACAGACGTGAGAGTCCAGCAATAAACCCAAACATCTGTAGTCAATTGATTTTTGACAAGAATGTGAAGACCACTTAGTGGGAAAAGCATAGTCATTTCCAGAAATAATGCTGAGACAACAAGACATCTGCATGCAAAAAAACTGAACCCCTACTCGCATCACATTTAAAAAAAAAAATTACTCAAAATGGATCAAAGAGAACAAAGAGCAGAAAATAGCTGTCTAGGGATATTGGATGTCAGTTCTCCTCAGAGACAAGACCAAAGGTATCAGTGAATAGACACATTCCAAAAGGACAGCTAAAGGAAGGGAACAGGATCTGTTGGGATGCCTAAAGGAAGAAGCTGGGGTGCAAAAAAAGGAAAGCAGAATGAAGATAACAGAAATTGACACCCAAGAAACTCAGAGTCCCATGGAAAGGGTAGGTGGGGGTGCGTCTCCACTCCCCTCACCTCTGTGACAGTTTGCCGACCACCAAACTGTTTTAGAAGACTCTTTGTCCTCATGAGTCAGGGCAACACTATTGGTGGCGATTTGAGTACTTACCGGGAATAGAGAACCAGGTGACCAGCTTGCACAGATATGCCTACATTCCCTTCAGACCTGAACTGAGACAGTGGGTGCCATGATGGTTGCGTGCCCATGGTGCCACAACCCTGCCTAGGAATCTCCACCCATGGTGCCAATGGTATCTCCAACCTTGAGCCACTGTCTCACCAGATGTACCCCATAACCCACTCTGACTTTGGCAAGCACAGGGGACCAGAAGCTCCCCAGGTAACTGTGGTACCCCAAAGATCTAACCCTAAGCCTGTGCCACCACTAAAGGAGGAGGGAAGTACAGCCCACCAAAGCCCAACTTGGGACAAAGGAAATGAGTGCAGCACCAACCACTGAATGGGCCAACACTGACACCCAGGAACAGACGTAGAGAGAGGGTCATCTCCTGGCCTCCCCTAATACACTGTTGTGGAAGCAGCAGTGTTCTTCCTGCCATAGGCTAGTGGGCATGCCTCAAGCACACGTCTTTTGTGCTTGTCATGGTAGCTCCACTGCAAAGAAAGTCAGCCCAAGACCACTCAGGCTTTCACAAAGGGCAA
Organism: Rhinopithecus roxellana; assembly: GCF_007565055.1. Lineage (NCBI taxonomy): Eukaryota > Metazoa > Chordata > Mammalia > Primates > Cercopithecidae > Rhinopithecus > Rhinopithecus roxellana. The sequence goes on along the minus strand of NC_044550.1, from coordinate 163,796,472 downwards.
GCTGAACACCACCTTCTTACAAAAAGTGGCAGCACCCCGGCAACAGAGGACGGAACACAGAGCTGACTGCCCTGGACTGGGAATAAAGGCTCTGCCTCCTCAGCTCCATTTTAGTAGTAGTAGTCAGAAAGGCTTATCTGTGGCCCACAGCCACACTGAATCCAGGGACAACTGAAGGTTATGAGCCCTGCAACAAGGGTATGATAAAGAAGCAAATCACATTCCTAAGGGCTCAAGATGAAGAGCTGATGCACCCCTTGCCCCTTCTCCCAAGACCTTAGTGCACCCCCTCATGATTTTCTCACCAACTCCATCAGGGTGGGCACATCCACATGGCACAAAGCCTACCTGCCGGCTCTTATTTTTTTTAAGTGCCATCTACTGGATTATACCCAGAACTGCACCACGAAATTAAAAACCTGCTACCAGAAGAGCTTGGTGTTAGTCCACGAGGTAAGATTCCAGAGACCTCCACACCATCAGGCCCACAGAAGATAGTGTGTCAGCCCTTATATCCAATATGTCGCTACAACAAGCAGCATCTGAGAAAGCCACCACACAGAAACTACCCACAACCAAGGACCCCAAACAGAGCTTTGGTCCCCTGAAAGCACCCAGAAACGAAGCCACACAATCATACACCATATACACCACAGTAATACCCTCAAGGAAATAAAGAATTAAAAAAGCAAAAAGCCCCAACAAAACAATAGCAAATCCAAAAATAAGAAGCGATAATACCTCAGATGAGAAGGAATCAGCAGAAGAATTCAAGCGGTACAAAAAGGCAGAGTGTTTTGACACCTCCAAAGGATAGTACCACCTCTCTAACAATGGATCCTAACCAGACTGAAATGTCTCAAATAACAGATGAAAAATTCAAAATATAGATTGCAAGAAAACTCACTGAGATCGAGAGAAAGCTGAAATCCAATACAAAGAAACCAGAAAAACAATTTAGGATATGAAAGATGAGATAGCTATATTAAGAAAAAACCAAGTGGAACTTCTGGAATTGAAAAATTAAGTACAGGATTTTCAAAACACAATGGGAAGCTTTAACAATAGACTAGACCAAGCAGAAGAAGGAATTTCAGAGCTTGAATACCAGTCTTTCAAATTAACCCAGTCACACAAAAATAAACAAAAAAGAACTTTAAGAAACAAAGCCTTCAAGAACTATGGGATTATATAAAGTGGCCAAACCTATGACAAACTGGCATTCCTGAGAGAGAAAAAGAAAAAGTAAGAAACTCAAGAAAACATACTTAAGGAAAACATTCAGGAAAATTTCCCTAATCTTGCAAAAGAGGTCAACACCCAGAGAAAGGAATTAAGACTTCTAAAAAGTAGGCAAAGGACATGAACAGACACTTTCAAAAGACAGACGAGTAGCCAACAAACATATGAAAAAATGCCCAGCATCACTAATCATCAGAGAAATACAAATCAAAACCATAATGAAATATAATCTCACACCAGTCAGCTATTATTGAAAGTTAAAAAATAATAGATGCTGGAGAGGCTGCAGACAAAAGGAAACATTTATACACTGTTGGTGGGAATGGAAAGTAATTCAGCCACTATGAAAAGCAGTTTAGAGATTTTTCAAAGAGATAAAAATAGAACTACCATTAGACCCAGCAATCCCATAATGAAGGTATATAACTACTGGAAAATAAACCATTTTACCAAAAAATATATATATATGCTCATATGCACATTGCAGCCCTGTTCACAATAACAAAAACATAGAATCAACCTAGATGCCCATCAATGGTGGACTGTATAAAGAAAATGTGTACATATACACCATGGACTCCTATGCAGCCATAAAAAAGAACTATATCATGTCCTTAGCAGCAACCTGGATACAACTGGAGGACACTATCCTAAATTAAAATAGAAACAGAAAACCAAATGCCACATGTTCTCACTTATAAGTGGGAATAAGTGGGAGCCAATCATTGGGTACACATGGACATAAAGAAGGGAGTAAAAGACACTGGAGACTACTAAAGAGGAGACAGATGGAGGTGGGGTAAAGGCTGAAAAACTATCTACTGGGTACCACAATCAGTACCAGGGTGATGGAATCAATCATACCCCAAACCTAAGCATCATGCAATATGCTAATTTAAGAAACCTGCACATGTGCCCCTGCCAAATCTAAAATAAAAGCTGGGACAACAAAAGGGCATTATATCATGATAAAGGGTTCAATTTGCAAGATTTAACTATGCTAAATATATATTTACCCAACATAGAAGCACACAGATTTATAAAACAAATACTACCAGACCTAAGTAAAGTAATGGAAAACCATACAATGGTAGTGAAGAACTTCAACACCCCACTGACAGCATTAAACAGATCAAGGCAGAAACTAACAAAGGAATTACATTGGACTCTTGGCGTAGTCTTATAGACAGTTCACCCAAGCACCACAGAATATACATTGTTATCATCTATGTATGGAACATCCTCTAAGACTGCCATGTGCTTGGTCATAAAGTCTCAAAAAATTCAAAAAAAATCTCAGAATATAATGGAATAAAATTAGAAAATAACACAGGCCAGGTGCAGTGGCTCATTCCTGTAATTCCAGCACTTTAGGAGGCCGAGCTGGGCGGATCATTTGAGGTCAGGAGTTTGAGACTAGCCTGGCATACATGATGAAACCCCGTCTCTACTAAAAATACAAAAATTAGCTGGGCATGGTGGCGGGTGCCTGTAATCCCAGCTACTCAGGAGGCTGAGGCAGGAAAATCACTTGAACCCAGGAGGTGGAGGTTGCAGTGAGCCGAGATCATGCCATTGTACTCCAGCCTTGGCACAGAGCAAGATTTCATCTCAAAAAAAAAAAAAAGAAGAAGAAGAAGAAGAAGAAAAGAAAGCAATACAAAGAGGAACTCTCAAAACCAAACAAATACATGGAAACTAAACAACTTGCTTCTAAATGACTTTTGGGTAAAAAACAAAATTAAGGTAAAAAAAATTCAAAAATTAGTTAAAATAAATGAAAACAGACAATATACCCAAACCTCTGGGATACAGCAAAAGTAGTGTAAAGAGTAAAGTTATGGTACTAAATGCCTACATCAAGAAGACAGATATGTCTCAAATTAACCAATTAATGTCACACCTAAAGGAACCAGAAAAACAAGAACAAACTAAACACAAAGGCAGCAGAAGAAAAGAAATAACTAAGATCAGAGCATAACTAAATGGAATTGAGACCAAGAAAAAAAATATAAAGGATAAATGAAACTGAAAGTTGGTTCTTTGAAAAAATAAACAAGACTGATAGACTGCCAGCTAAATTGACCAAGAAGAAAAAAGATCCAAATAAGTACAATCAGAAATGACAAAGGGAACATTACAACTGACAGCACAGAAATACAAAAGATTCCCCAAAGACTACTACGAACACGTCCATGTGCACAAACTAGAAAGCCTAGAGGAACTGAATAAATTCCTGGAAACACACAACCTTCAATATTAAACCAGAAATAAATTAAAATCCTGAACAGAAAAAAAACGAGTTACAAAATTGAATCAGCAATAAAAAATATATCAAACAAATACTGCAGTGGACCAGATGGATTTCACAGCCAAAATCTACTAGACATACAAAGAAGAGCTGGTACCAATCTTACTGAAGCTATTCCAAAAAGTCAAGGAGGGATACCTCCCTAACTCACCCCATGAAATCAGTATCTTCTTGATAACAAAATGTGGCAAGAACAACATAAAAAGAAAATTACAGGCCGATATGAATATAGAAGCAAAATTCCTCTACAAAAACAGTAGCAAATCAAGCAGCACATCAAAAAGATAATTCACTAAAATAAAAGGGCTTTATTCCTGCATTCAAGGATGGTTCAGCATATACAAATCAATAAATGTGATTCACCATATAAAAAGAATTAAAAACAAAAACCATATGATCATCTCAACAGATGCAGAAAATGAATTCAATAAAATGCAACATCTCTTAATGATAAAAATCCTCAACAAACTAGACATCAAAGAAACATGCCTCAAAATAATAAGAACCATCTATGACAAACCCAAGTCAACATCACACTCAATGGGCAAAACTGGAAGCAATCCTCATAAGAACTGGAACAAGACAAGGAAGGTCACTCTCATTACTCCTATTCAACATAATACTGGAAGTCCTAGCCAGAGCAATCAGACAAGAGAAAAAAATAAAGGGCATCCAAATCAGTAAAGAGGAAGTCAAACTGTCACTGTTCACCAATGACATAATCTTATACCTAGAAAACCCTAAAGATGCCTCCAAAAGATTCCTGGACCCAATAAGTGACTTCAGTAAAGTTTCAGGATACAAAATCAATGTACACAAATCAGTAGCATTTCTATACACCAATAATGTTCAAGCTCAGAACCAAATCAAGAACAAAATCAGATTTGCCATAGTAACAAAAAATAAAATAAAATACCTGGGAATACATGTGACAAAGTAGGTGAAAGATCTCTATGAGGAGAACTACAAAACACTGCTAAAATAAATCACAGACGACACAAATGGAAAAACATCCTATGCTCAAAGATTGGAAGAATCAATATTGTTAAAATGACCACACAACCATACTGCCCAAAGCAATCTACCAGTTCAAAGCAATTCCTATCAAATTACCAATGCCATTTTTCATAGAATTAGATAAACAATTCTAAAATTCATATGGAACCAAAAAAACAGCCTGGATAGCCAAAATAATCATAAGCAAAAAGAACACCGAAAGCATCACATTACCCAACTTCAAACTATAGTATAAGGCTATGCTAACCAAACAGCATGGTACTGGTATACAAATAGACATGCCGACCAATGGAACAGAATACAGAACCCAGAATTAAAGCCACACACCTACAACCAACTAATCTTCGACAAATTGAGAAAAATAAACAATGGGGAAAAGATATCCTATTCAATAAATGGTGCTGGGAAAGCTGGCTAGCCATATACAGAAGAATGAAACTGAAACCTTCCTTACCTCTCACCACATACAAAAATCAACTCAAGATGGATTAAAGACTGAAATGTAAGACCTCAAACTATAAAAATCCTAGAAGAAACTATAGGTAAAACCCTCCTGAACACTGGCATAGGCAAAAAATTTATAAGTAAGACCTCAAAAAGCAAATGCAACAAAAACTGACAAATGGGACTTAAACTAAAGAGCTTCTGCAAGGGTAAATAAACTTATCAACAGAGTAAACAGGCAACCTATAGAATGAGAGAAAATATCTGCAAACTATGCATTGCCAAAGAACTAATATCCAGAATCTGTAATGAATTTAAATCAAGGAAAAAAAAAACCACACCAAAAAGTGGACTAATGACACACAACACTTCTCAAAAGAGGACATGCAAGCAGCTAACAAACATGAAAAAATGCTCAACATCACCAATCTTCGGAGAAATACAAATTAAAACCACAATGAGATACCATCTCACACCAATCAGAATGGCTATTTTAAAATCAAAAAAATAACAGACACTGGAGAGGCTACAGAAAAAAGGAAATACTTATACACTGTTGTGGGAATGGAAATTAGTTCAACCTCTACAGAAAACTGTACAGATTTCTCAAAGAACTAGAAATAAAACTACCATTCAACACAGCAATCCCACTACTGACTATCTACACAAAGGAAAATAATTCACCAATAAAAGATACCTGCATTCTTATGTTTATCACAATACTATTCACAATAGTGAAGTCATGGAATCAACCTAGATGCCCATCAAAAGTGGACTGGATAAACAAAATGTGGTAAATAATCACCATAGAATACTACACAGCCATAAAAAAGAATAAAGTCATGATTTGCAGCAACACTGATGCACCTGGAGGCCATTACCCTAAGTCAAATGTATTGGAGAAAAATTTGAAGATTAAGAGAGGATCTTGGAGTTTTGTATGCATGATTCAAATTTTGTTGTCCACGTACTAATTCAGATTGGTAAAATATAAATCAAAACAATTTATATCACCCTATAAGACTATAAACCATATTAATTTTAAAACTGTTTAAGATATAGTTACAGAATCTTTCAAAATTGAGACATAATTCACATATCATAAAATTGAACATTTTAAAGTGTATAGTTTTTAGCGTATTCACTAGGTTGTCCAACCATCACCACTATCTAATTCCAGAACATTTTCATCACACCAAAAGTAAACCCTATAGTTATTAGTAGTCATTACCTTTCCCTCCCCTTCTTGCTTTCTCCCCAGCCCCTAATCTACTTTTTCTGTCTTTATGGATTTACTTATTTTGAACACTTCTTATAAATGGAATCATGAAATACATGGGCGGCCTTTTCTATCTGGCTTTTTTTATTTATAATAATCTTTCCAAGATTCATACATGTTATAGCATGTATCAGTATGTCATTCCTTTTTTGGCTGAACAATATTACTTTTTGTTTCTGATTTACCCATTCTTCAGTTAACAGAAATGTGGACTGTTACTACTTTTAGGCTATTATGAATAATGCTGATTTGAATATTTGTATACAAATTTCTTTGTGGGCATACATTTTCATTTCTCTTGGGAAGATACCTAGGAGTAGAACTGTTAGGTCATAAGGTAACTCTGACTTCTTGAGGAACTGCATAACTGCAATTTCTTCAGGAGCTGCCAAGTTGTTTCTCACAGCAGCTGCACCATTTTACATTTCTACTGGACAATATATGAGGGTTCCAAGTTATTCACAGCCTCACCAGCACTTGTTATTCTATTTTTTTTTTATTATAGCCATCCTACTGGGTGTGACATGGTGTCTTATTGTGGTTTTCACTGACATTTTCCCAATGATTAATGATGAGTATCTTTTCATGTACTTCATGGCTATTTGTATATCTTCTTTGGGGAAATGTACGTTCAAATCTGCTGCTCATTTTTAAATTGAGCTATTTGTCTTTATATTGTTGAGGTTCAAGTATTTTCTATAGGATATTATACTCATCAGACATGATTTGTAAATATTTTCTCTCTCTACAGACTGTCTTTTTATCTTCTCGCTAATGTCCTTTGATGCACACAAATTTTTAATTTTGATGTAATATTATTTGTTTTTTTCTTTGGTTGCTTTGCTTTAGGTTTTATATTTAAGTATTTAAGACACTTGTTGCTTTAATCCAAGGTCATATTGGTTTTGTTTTTGTTTTTGTTTTTGAGAAAAAGTCTCGCCCTGTCATCCAGGCTGGAGTGCAGAGGCACAATCTCGGCTCAACGCAACCTCCAACTCCCAGGCTCAAAAAACTCTCATGCCTCTGCCTCATGGGTAGCTGCGAGTATGCCACCATGCCCAGCTGATTGTTGTACCTTTAGTAGAGATAGGGTTTCACCATGTTGGCCAGGCTGGTCTCAAACTCCTGGCCCATAGCAATCCACCTGCCTCGGCCTCCCAAAGTGCTGAGATTACAGGCATGAGCACTTGGCCCAGGGTCATGTTTACTTATATCTATGTTTTCTTCTAAGATTTTTATGGAGTTAGCTCTGAAGTTTAGGCCTTTGATCCATTTTTTGTTGTTCTTATCTTCTTTAGATTCAGAGAATACATATGCAAGTTTGTTACATGAGCATATTGCATAATGCTAGGGTTTGGGCTTCTGTTGAACACATCACCCAAAGAGTGAGCCTAGTACTATAATGCCCTCAAACACAATTATATATGTAAGATTCCCAAAGCACTAGCTGTTATCTCCATCCATTTCTCTCTTTAGACATTATATCAGAATACAAAGTAGCATTATTTATATATTTCCATCTACCTTATTAGTAAATTATTCATAATACAGAACACAACTAATCATAACATATTAAATGTGTCATGACTATCTTGCTGCACCTAAAATTTTTCTCCAGGACAATCTACTTGGAAAAAAAGCTATCTACATCAAAATTTTTGTTTACATAGAGAGTAAAAGATTGTAACAATATGAATTTATTGTGTCCAACAGATTCTTAATTTATACCTCATATTCCAAAAATAACTTAAAGGTGATATTTCATATGCTTCATATTTATTAGGCTTGATACAAGTCATTAGAAAGCAATAGTTCAAAAAGAAGAGAAATAACCAAGCTTTTGAAATCAACTCACTTTCACTCTTCTTTTGGCATCCATTAGAAGTATCAGGATAGAAAAAAAAGTGGAGGCACCATTTACTTTCACATTTACGTTTTCTTCTTTAATTTGTATAGCATCTGTATTTGATTTTACTGTTATCAAAAAAGTTATTTAAATAATTTAAGTAATTAATCACAACAATCAATATTTTATATATGTAAAAACTGTCTAAAAATTTAAATCCCTTTTTATAACAAAGGGCTCTGTTTTTGGTTTCCTCATTAGCAAATAAAATAAAATTACAAGATTAGAAATTATTACCTTTCTACATGCTTCTAGCTTCAACATTCTGTGATTACGTGAGATTTACTTATAACATCAGATCACAATGGCTCTGATGTGGACTGAATTGTATCACCCCAGAATTAAATGTTGACACCGTAATACCTAGTACCTCAGAATGTGAATCCATTTGGAGACAGGGCCTTTAAAGAGGTAATTAAGGTAAAATGAGGCCATATGCATGGACCCTAATTCACTATGACTAGTGTTATAAGAGATAAGGACACAGACATGCACAGGAAAAAAAAAAAAAAAAAAAAAAAAAAAAACATGAGAAGATAAAAGGAGAAGACAGCCACATACATGCCACTGAGAAAGGCCTTAGAATGAAACAAATCAATTAGGAATGTGGAATAAGGATTAAGGTTAGGAATGTGGAACTCAAACTGGAGCTTTGCAAAATTGGTAGGGTCTGAATACATAAATGGGAGAGAATGAAAAAATCCTTAATGTTTACCCTCCCTGTGATACAAAAGTACTAAATTAGATATTGTCTTTCTTTTGTAGACTTAAAGTCTTGTTGTGGAAGTAAGATGGACATAATGTCATGTAATCACAAAGGAAAGTTAATATGCATTAACTGTGTTAAATAATTACATAAAGTTTGCTACTGCCTTGCTATGCTTCTTCATTTAAAGGCATTTCAAAGTAGGGAAAACTGAAAACATGCCTTTAATACATATATTCAATCATACACAAAGTTGAAAGCATCCTAAAGAATCACTCGATTTAGCCTAATTAATTACCTAAAAATCCTTTAAAAAGTAATTAAATACAGATCACAATATTTCTTATATTTTCCACTGTAATCAACATAACTTTATTACAGTCTACAGCAATTAATCTCTACCATTCCTTAAATGATAATGACAATATATTTTCAAAGTAGCCATTGGTGACAATTCTATAAATCAATGTGCTACAGTGATACCTAAATAAAAGCTTATTTCACTATAATGATGCTTCCAGGCTTCCCCCAAGTCAGGTGGTTACTTGCAGTTAATGATCTGTGACATACCACACAAGTAATCCTAAAAAGACTTATTATCCATTGCATGTGCAACAATATTTGCTTTATGGATGGCTAAATGAATGAAGACATTCAATGTAACTGTAAAAGTAAAATCAAAAGAAAACTTACAAGTAACATGTTTTCTTTAAGTAAAAGGGCTGTGACCATTTTCCATTAATACTTAACCTTTAGCTGGAGCAGTCCAACCACATAACACCCAAATCCATAAAGCCCAAGAGCTGTTCTGGGTTAATGCTAATTAACTGCCCCCAATCAAAAGAGCAGTAACTTTCCAAAAATGTGAGCTCATCATCCTCTATTGTTGGCATCAAAGTCACATCATGAACTCAATGAACAGTAAAAAAGATAAATATGCTTTATACATAACTTGAGAGCACATTTTAAAATCAAATTTATACTACATATACAACACAAACTCACCAAAAAAGAACTGTTATACACAAAACAGGGTAATCTCAAATAGTCAATCCTACATGGCTGCCAGGCTTTGTATGCATTCACGTTTACCATTTATAATTTTATTTCATTTAGTAGACTCAGCTTTTGTCCACCATATGTCCACTATGGATTAACTATTTCCCTCAGGTACAATTAAGGACTTTCCATTTGTTGTAAGAAGAGCTAAGTATGAAGGACACAGCCAGAAATAACATTTATACCTCAACCAAAAACAGAAGCACATTCAAACTCAAATGATGGTTTATGCAGCATCTTTTTTTTATTAGACACATGTCTACATAGCAAAATAAACTTGAGATAAAAATTCATGGCAATAGCACAAGAGCTTTCACCATTCAGATTAGATATCAAATTATATCACCTCCACCAGCAGAATTTAACCAAATTTCCAATAAAAAAATACTTCTAAACTATAACTTAAATGAAGGCTTGGCTTCTAAATATTAATTATAACCAAAATTTTAATCATTGTTTATGTATTTCATAGATATTTCACAATATCAAGTTTTTGATTTTTAAATCTTTATATTAGAAAAATACATATATTTAGCAGGACCTCCTCCCATTACCCATAAGTAGAAGACAGGATTTGAAGCAAGAATGGGAAAGACAATAACAACTAACACATATAGCACTATTATATAACAGATATGGTTCTAGAAGCTTTATATAGTTTAAATTCTTACAATAATTTCTTTATGAGGTAGGTGCTATTATTAGTCCCACTTTACAAATGAGAAAACTAAGGTACAAAGAGAGTAGGGACCTTACCACAGTCACTCAGTTAGTAACTGAACCCATATCAGAATTGATGTGGTCTTGATTAGGAGTCTGTGTCCTTAACCACTATCCACACTGTCTCCCTCTATTAGAGATATTAAAGTGGCAGAACATAGTATAAAATAAATATCCTTATAGGGAATTACAATTTCTTATCTTTTAAACTTGAAATTTTGAATGAAAATTAAGAGATTAGCTAGAGCTAATAATTTAATTTTCAAAACAATTGTTGAGCTTCAAGTTAGGGCTATGAAAGAGAAAAAGTAAAAATTTTAAAACAACAACTATGTGTGTAATATAAAATGCTTTTTTTGGCCAGGCGCGGTGGCTCAAGCCTGTAATCCCAGCACTTTGGGAGGCCGAGGCAGGTGGATCACGAGGTCAGGAGATCGAGACCCTCCTGGCTAACACGGTGAAACCCCATCTCTACTAAAAATACAAAAAATTAGCCGGGCGTGGTGGTGCGCGCATGTAGTCCCAGCTACTCGGAGGCTAAGGGGGGAGAATGGCGTGAACCCGGGAGGCGGAGCTTGCAGTGAGCCGAGATCGTGCCACTGCACTCCAGCCTGGGCGACACAGCGAGACTCCGTCTCAAAAAAAAAAAAAAAATGCTTTTTTTTGAGACGGAGTCTCCTTCTATCACCAGGCTGGAGTGCAGTCGCACGATCTCAGCTCACTGCAACCTCCACCTCCTGGATTCAAGCAATTTTCCCGCCTCAGCCTCCTGAGTAACTAGGACTACAGGAGCATGGCAACCATGCCCAGCTAATTTTTGAACTTTTAGTACAGACAGGATTTCACCATGTTGGCCAGGATGGTCTCCATCTCTTAACCTCATGATCTGCCCGCCTCAGCTTTCCAAAGTGCTGGGATTACAGGTGTGAGCCACCGCACCTGGCCAAAATGCTTTTTACATAATCTTATGTGCTACTAAATCATAAACACTAAGTGAGGTGCTTATTTTTCCCTCAGCTTTGTTAAGGTATAATCGACATAAAAATTGTATATATTTACCTTGGACAATGTGATGTTTGGCATGTGTACACTTGTAAACAATTAAATCAACCTAATTAACATACCTATAACCTCACTTATCATACTAATTTTTTGTGGTGAGAACATTTAAGATCTACAAAGAACTACTCTCTTCTCAATGTTCAGGTCTATGTTTTTATTAACTATAATTACCATGCTGTACAATAGATCCCCAGAACTTATTCATCCTAAGTGATACTTTGTACCCTTTGATCAACATCTACCCACTGTCTCCAGCTGGCATAGCCCCTGACAACCACTATTCTATTCTTTGCTTCTAAGAGTTCAACTTTTTTAGATTCCACATAAAAGTCATATCGTGCAGTGTTTGTCTTTCTGTGCCTGGCTTATTTTACTTAGCATAATGTTCTCCACGTTCATCTGAGTTGTCAAAAATGATAGGATTTCCTTCTTTTTTAAGGCTGAATAGTATTTGTGTGCATATGTGTACACAAATATATATATATATATATATATATATATATATATATATATGCCTCATTTTCTTTATCTATTTATCCAATGATGGACACACAGGTAGACTCCACATCTTGGCTATAGTGAATAATGCTGCAATGAACTTGGAAGTAAAGATTCTCTTCAACATACTGATTTCATTTCCTTTAAATATATAACTAGAACTAGAATTGCTGGACCATATTGTTTGAGGAACCTCCACACTATTTCCCATAATGGCTGTGCTAACTTACATTTCCAACAGTATATAAGGGTTCCTTTTTCTTCACATTCTTGCCAATACTTACCTTTTGTCTTTTTGATAACAGCCATCTAAGAAGTATGTGGTGATATTCAATTGTGGTTTTAACAAGATATGGGTGTAACCCAAAGCTTCATCTTTAGACCTCATCTCTTTTTAAACTCACTCCTTTGGTAAAGGTCATCCAGTCGCACTGGCTCTAAATATCATCAACCTGCTGTTGATTCCCCAACTTTTATCTCTAGACCACAACTTATGTGTCTTAGGGTTGATCTTCTTGTGGAGTATCTTAGTGGTGTTCTCTGTATTTCCTGAATTTGAATGTCAGCCTGTCTTGCTAGGTGGGAAAGGTCTCCTGGATAACATCCTGAAGTGTGTTTTCCAACTTGGTTCCATTCTCCTCATCTCTTTCAGGTAATCCTATCAATCGTAGGTTCAGTCTTTATACATAGTACCATATTTCTTGCAGGTTTTGTGCATTCCTTTTCATTCTTTTTTCTGTAATCTTGTCTGCATGCCTTATTTCTGCAAGATGGTCTTCAAACTCTGATATCCTTTCTTCTGCCTGATCGATTTGGCTATTGATACTTGTGTATGCTTCATGAAGTTCTCATGCTGTGTTTTTCAGCTCTATCAGGTCATTTATATTCCTATCTAAACTGGTTATTCTAGTCAGCAGCTCCCGTAACCTTTTATCAATGTTCTTAGCTTCTTTGCATTGGGTTATAGCTCAGCGAAGTTCATTATTACCCATTTTCCAAAGCCTACTTCTGTCAGTTCATCCATCTCAGCTTTAGTTCCATTCTGTGCCCTGGAGAAGTACTGCAATCATTTGGAGGAAAAGAGGCATTCTGGCTTCTGGAATTTCAGCATTTCTGCATTGGTTTTTCCTCATCTTCGTGGATTTATCTACCTTTGCTCTTTGAGGCTGTTGATCTGTGGATGAGGTTTTTGTGGGGTCTTTTTGTTGATATTGTTGTTATTGTTGCTTTCCATTTGTTTTTCTTCTAACAGGCCCCTCTTCTGCAGGTCTTCTGCAGTTTGGTGAGGGTCTACTCAAGACCCTGTTCGCCTGGGTATCACCAGTGGAGGCTGCAGAACAGCAGATTGCTACCTATTCCTTCTTCCAGAAACTTCATCCCAAAGGGGACATGACCTGATTCCAGCTGGGGCGCTCCCGTATGAGGTGCTTGTCAACCCCTGTTTAGAGGTCTCTCCCAGTCAGGAGGCACAGGGTCAGGGACCTGGCTGAGGGAGCAGTCTGTTCCTTAGCAGAGCTGGTGCGCTGTGCTGGGAGAATCTCCCTTGTCAGGATCAGCCACTCTCTTCAGAGCCAGCAGGCAGGAAAGATTAAGTCCCCTGAACCTGAGTCTGCAGCCGCCCCTCCCCCCAAGTGCTCTATCCAAGGGAGATGAGAGTTCTATCTGAAAGCCCCTGAATGGAGTTGCTGGATTTCCTGCAGTGATGCCTTGCCCAGTGAGGAGGAATTAAGAGAAGCAGTCTGGCCACAGTCACTTTGCTGGCTGTGGTGAATTCCGTCCAGTCCAAACCTCCGAGTCTCCTTAGCACTGACGGGAAAACCGCCTACTAAAGCCACAGTAATGGCAACAGCCCCTCCCTCAACCAAACTCGGTCCTCCCAGGCAGACTCCAGACTGCTGTGCTGGCAGTGGGAATTTCAAGTCAGTGGTTCTTAGTTTGCGGGGCTCTGTGGGAGTGGGACCCACTGAGCAAGATCGCTTGGCTCCCTGGCTTCAACCCCCTTTCCAGGGGAGTGGACAGTTTTCCTGTCTCACTGGAGTTCCAGATGCTACAGGAATATGAAAAAACTCCTGCAGCTCAGTGCCTGTCCAAACAGCCACCCAGTTTTGTGCTTAAAACCCGGGGCCCTGCTGGTGTAGGCTCACAAGGTAATCTCCTGATCTGTGGATTGTAAAAATCCATGGGAAAAGCGTAGCACCCAGGGTAGGTAGCACAGGACCTCACCGCTTCCCTAGGCTGGGGGAGGAGGATCCCGGCTCCGTGCACTTCCCACATGAAGCGATGCCCTACCCTGCTTCTGCTCGCTGTCCGTGACTTGCACCCACTGCCTAACCAGTCCCAATGAGATGAACTGGGTACCTCAGTTGGAAATGCAGAAATCACCCACCTTCTATGTTAGTCTCACTGGGAGCTGCAGACAGGAGCCTGTTTCTATTCAGTCATCTTGGCCCCTCCCCTCTAGAACACATCTTACCCCTGGAATTACAGATACACATAACTGCTTACTAAACATCTCCACATGTATGCTTAATAAGCACCTCACACTTAATATATCTAAAACCAAACTTTTAATCCTTACCCAAAACCTATTCCTCTTACAGTTTTGTTCATCTCAGTAAATGCAACTTTAGCCTGCCAGATGCTTAGGCCCCACATCTTGGCATTATGTTGCTTCTTCTCCCCTCTACTCCACAACCAACTGTGAGAAAATCTATTAGTCCTAGCCACCACTTTTCACTACTTCCACTGCTATCACTCTGGTCCATGCCACCATTACGTATCACCTAGATTACATCGAAAGCCATCTGGTCTCCCTGCTTCCACTCTTATCCACTATAGTATACTCTCAAAACAAGAGCTGTAGTGATCCTTTCCAAATACAAGTTAAATCACTGCACACTGTTAAAAAACCTTAGGAGGCTTTCCATCTTACTTGGAGTAAAAGCTAAAAGCCCATACGATGACCCACAAAGTCTTTCTTGATCTGTCCTTTTCCTAGATCCTTCCCTCTTTATATCTTAAAGAGCCCTGCCTGCGACTTAGTTTCATATTTCTGAACCTCATTTGTACTTCTGAACCTTGGGATAATAAATTTCTGTTATTTAAAAAAGGGAGAGAGAGAAAAAAAGACCATACCTGTTGAACTGCTTTATTTACACTGCAAAACTACACACTCATCTGAAATTTCAGAAAACAGTATCACATAAAGTGGAAAATACTTAAATTCTAACTTCAGGAACAATTTAAAATTTTTTTTGAAAAAGCGATTTTTAGAGTCCCCAAAATACACTAAAGTTGGCCTTATATCCAAGGTTTGCCTGGCAAATAGTAAGAATTCAATAAATCCAGGTTTATTATTATTAATAGCTATATTTATTATGATGATATAGATGTACCTATCCATCATATACCATATATGCAAACAGGATCTTAATAATCTGACAACTGAATGACAAAATACAGCCAAAAAGTCACTGCAAAAACTAAGAAGATAAGGTTTAAACTACAAATGAAGTTAAAATCAAACGCTCTTAAAACTGTCTAGCAATAACCATGTTCAATTAAGCAACCTTAAAACTAAACATAGTTTGGGTCATCAAATCTTAGGGGTCAAAGATGCTTAGGTATTACTCAGTACTATCCCCTCATTTTATGTAAGAGGATGACCGTAAGTGGTTAAGGAAATTGTTCAAGCTCCTGTAACTAGATAAAATTACAGCACCTAGAAAAATATCTAAAGTTTTCTGATACCCAGTCTAGTGTTCCTTTAAACTATTTTGGCTTTTTTCCACAACCACTGCAAATACAGACTAAAATACATTATTAAAGGAGTTTAAATTATATTAATAAAATTTTCCAAATTCCTTTTTCACAAAGAAATGTTTCTATAGCTCTGTGTTCTTTATTTGATATTAACATTTAATAATTTCTTCTAAAATTTAAAATCAAAGATTCTTCCTAAAAGAAAACAAATAAGATGAATTATGCTTTCGTCAGCATTTAATAAATCTTCTCTATTGTGACAAAAAGAAGGTAGAGAGATATCATATAAACAAATTGTTATGATCAAAATGCTTATACAACTCCTCCAAAACCAATGAAAACATAACCACAAAAACCATAATACTGCTTAGGCAAAGTAAATTATAGTACTGTCAAAATGGTTTGGGGTAGGATATCCAAAAAACTAACTATGACATAACAAAATAAAATCACTACAACAACTGTCAGATGAAAAATAGTTTTTGATTGATATTATGAAACAGCACTCATTTGATATTTTATTCCTCAATAGTTGTCAGTAACAACAACAGTCTGAAGGCAAGCTTATGCATTTGATTTGGAGATAATACTCAGCCAATCAAACTTGAAATGCTATCAACATGTCCTTAAAATACAACAGGAGTGTGAAGTATCATGTGAGGGAACAGCTTTAAGTAAATACAACAAAATACTTTCTCTTTCAATATATAGAATGATCTCAGTATGTTCCAGGAAGTAAATGATTACAGTTCTATTTGAAAAATTTACATGTGAAGAGAAGTTTTAAAAAAAAGTTGTAGTAGCAGCAGCAATAGAGACAGAAATATTGGCTCCATCTGAAAAAGACACTTGGTTCTGATACTTCGGGATTAGTATTATCTGGAACAAAAAAGAAGCAAAGTAGTAAAAGAAATGGTGAAAAGGCAGAATGTTTTAGCTTAAAATGTGTAAAGAGAATGAACTTCTCAAATCCCCAAAAGAGTTTTTGTTCATGCTTCATAAATTAGAAGCTCTCTTAAACAAATTGGTAACAATGACTTGTTCACTTTGGTATAATACTGTAGGTGATAAATTTTATACAAGTTGATATGAATCCTTCAAAATAAATTAAATATTACCAATTTAATAGTTTCACATGTCTGTTTTACAGATAAAGAATTTTTGAAGACTCAAAAGAGTCACAATATAGGCAAGTAATTTCATATAAATTCCAATGGTGTTCAAACTGGACATATAACCATTTCTTATACTTCCCTATTACTGAAGAAAAAAGTCTGTTTTAAAAGCCTGCTGATAATTGTATTGAGACCATAAGTAAAATTTTCAACTTGAAGTTTACTTATTTTACTAATACATTTTCATTGAGTTCAGGGAACACAACTTATAGGGTACATTAAAATGTAACCTTTAAACTTTCCAATGTAAAACATCACTTCCTGGACAGAGATAGTACTCCAAGAACTATCAATCACTGTTAAGAAGAATATACACTCAACATTCTTAATTAGTGTTGATGCACTCTTCTCTATGCCCTCATCTGTCATGAAGATTGTTTAAAAATCTGAGTTATTAGTCTTTATTTGCAAAAGGATCTGGTTAACATCTTTAAGAGTAGAGATCATTCATCCATCCACTCTATACTAGAGCATGATAATTCCCACCCCCAATACAAGTTACCGATAACCACCACCTCTCCACTAACTAAAAAGCTATAAATCAGGAAGAGGGCAGCTTCTATGCAACCCCTGTTAATTCTGTTTATAATCTATCCAACTGAGAATGTTAGCTAGTCAGGGGAGAAACTAGCTGATGGATCAGATAGTATAAAGGCATAATGGATTAAAGATAGAGAATAACAAAATGACAAATTAAAATGCCATGTGGTTATAAAACATTGAACTTAAGATTAATCTCTTTAAAAAGTTAATATTCCTGAATTTCCATTTCATTACAATTATACCCTTGCCTGAAACACTGAAAGAAAAATTAAAACTGTAATTCATTACAGATTATGTTTTAATTAAACACAAAAAAATTGTAAATAAAAACTCAAAAGCTTAGATTCCTAACATATATGTAAAAGCCACAAGTTAGGATTTAAGAAGCAAACTTCCTAAATCTTTCTTATTTATTTAACCTGAAATTATAACATAAAATCTGTGAAATTTTATTTCAAAGATGATCTAGTATAAAACTATGATGTATTTCTCAAGACACTGCCTCTGACATTATTCATCAGGGTGGAATTCAATAGGCCACTTGGCCCTGAAGGCCATCTAATGGATTCCCTATATCTACATATGTATTTTTCCTCATTAAAAAAAAATCATTTTCCCTGAATAACACATCCAGGGCCATAAACACTTATAATTCCAACAGTATTCATGAAAAGGCTTTTATTTATTCATTTGGTATTAGTTCAAGCACTGTTGTAAGTGATGAGGTCCTTAGCTCTCTGAGTTTAGATTTTAGTGGTGAAATACAGACAAGAAGCAATATATCAGATGACAATAAGAATATGCAGATAACTGAAACTTGATGGCTTGACAGACAGGAAGACTGGGTGGCTCCTTTAGAATGAAACTTTAAAAAAATGATGTTGAAGGTGAGATGTGAATGACAAAATTGAGCTAGCCAAAAGCAAAGACAAGAGGGAAAATCATTTCAAGCATAAGAAATTCTAAGTATGATACAAATGAACTTGGAATGTTTTGGGAACAGAAAAAAAAAAATAAACATGCCTTGCACTTATAGTGGGCAAAGAAGCATGTGGAAGATGAAGTCTGAGTAGTAGGTAAGGGCTCAATCCCCTAACATTGGTAAATTTGGGTAAGGAGTTTGGATTTCATTTGATGTAATCCAACCAAAGAGTCTTAAGCAGAAAAGTCTTATAATTTGAACTGCAATTTGGGAACAGAACTGTAGGAAAGCAAACCTAGGAGCAGGAAGACCACTTAGGAAGCTACTACTGTGGTTTATATGAGAGGTAATAGTGTACGTTAGGCCATGGCCAGGTTTACCTACGATAAGCCCTTAGGTGGACATAAATTTAAAAATCTCTAGGCTCTACAGTGTAGGCTCTTATCAAGTGAGAGTGCCCCAATGCTGGAAGAGCAAGAAGGCCAAAGCCAGCAAGCCTGGTATTAGGCCTGGTAGATCTGGCTCCCTGCCTTGCAGAAGTTGTCTAATATGAAAATATAACTATTTTTGAGTGCTTATGTGGCTGGATCTGTAGCTTTTCAGACATCTCACACCACACAGAGTTCAAGAGATTGTTAAATTTCAGCCAAACTTCTGTGACACGCACAGAATAAATCAATTAACTAACCCTCTTACCCACTGTGAAATTTACCTACCAGAAATTTACTTTTTACCTCACTAAAAGAAAATCATGGCCTTCGATGGAGATTTGAACATAACTGTATTTATTTTTCCCAATATTTTAAATTGAGGAATAATTGTACATATTAATGGTGATGTTGTTCTCTATATATAATGTATACTGATCAGATCAGTGTAATTAGCATATCCATCATCTCAAACATTTATCATTTCTTTGTGTTAGAAACAATCGATATCCCCCTTCTTTTTTTTTTTGAAACGGAGTCTCCCTCTGTCGCCCAGGCTGGAGTGCAGTGGCGCGATCTCAGCTCACTGCAAGCTCCGCCTCCCAGGTTCATGCCATTCTCCTGCCTCAGCCTCCTGAGTAGCTGGGGCTACAGGTGCCTGCCACCACGCCCAGCTAATTTTTTGTATTTCTTTTTAGTAGAGATGGGCTTTCACTGTGTTAGCCAGGATGGTCTCGATCTCCTGACCTTGTGATCCACCCACCTTGGCCTCCCACAATATCCTCCTTCTAACTACTTGAAATCATACAATACATTATTGTTAAGTATAGTCTTCCTACAGTGGTCTAGAACACTAGAGCTTCTTACTTTTATCTAGCTGCAATTTTGTATCCTTTAACAAATCTCTCCCTAACCCTTACTTTCCCCTACCCTCCCCAGCCTCTAGTATGATATATTTGTGACTTCTATAAGATCAACTATTTTTAGCTTCCATATGTGAGTGAGAACATGTGGTGTTTAACACTCTGTGCCTGGCTTACTTCACTTAACATAATGTCCTCCAGCTCCATTCCTGTTGCCACAAATGACAGGATTGCATTCTTTTTTATGGCTGAAAAGTATTCCATTTTGCAAATATATCATATTTCTTTATCCATTCATCTGTTGTTGAAAATCTAGGTTGATTCCATATTATTAACAGTGCTGCAATAAAAATGGGGGTACAGATGTCTCTTCGATACACTGATTTCCTTTCCTTTGGATAAATAATCAGCAATGGGATTGCGGAACCATACAGTAGTTCTATTTGTAGTTTTTGGAAGAACATCCATACTGCTTACATTCCCACTAACAGTGTATAAGAGTTCTTTTCCTTTACATTCTCATCAGCATTTGTTATTTCTTTTGTATTTTTGGTAACAGCCATCCTAACTGCGGTTAGATGATACCTGATTGTGGTTTTGATTTGCATTTCCCTGATGATTAGTGATGTAGGAACATTTTTTTTCATATATTTGTTGATCATTTCTATGTCTTCTTTTGAGAAATGTCTGTTCAGATCATTTGCCCATTTTTTAAATTGGATTAGGTTTTTCGGGTGTTGTTTGTTTTTGTTTTGTTTTCGTTTTTTGTTGTTGAGATGTCTGCATCCCTTGTATAATTTGGTTATTAATCCCCTGTTGGAAGAGTAGTTCACAAATTTTTTTCCCAATTTGTAGATTACTTTTTCACTCAGTTGTTTCCTTTGTCATTCAGAAGTTTTTAAATTTGCAATAATCCCACTTGCTTACTTTTGCTTTTGTTGCCTATGTTGGTGGGGTCTTACTCATAAAATCTTTTCCCAGACAAATATCCTGAAGTGTTTTCTCTCTGTTTCCTCTAGTAGTTTTAGTTTCACATCTTGCATTTAGGTTTTTGATACATTTTTAGTTGATTTTATATTTATTGTATTTGTATAGGGCAAGAGGTGAAGGTCTAGTCCTGTTATTTCATATATGGATATCCAATTTTCCCAGCAACATTTATTGAAGAGAGTGTCCTTTCCCCACTGAGTGTTCTTGAACATTTGTTAAAAGTCAATTCGCTGTAAATATATGAATCTATTTCTGTATTCTCTATTCCATTTCATTGGTCTACATGTCTGTTTTAATGCCAGTACTGTGCCACTTTACTTACTACTGCTTTGTAGTATGTTTTCAACTCTAGCAGTCAGATCTTCAGCTTGCTTGCTTGATTTCTTTATTAAGCTCAAAACTGTGTATAGTTGTTCACTGGAGTCTTTAATGATCCTTTTTAGTCCTATGGCATCTATTGTGACATCTCCTTTTTCATTTCTGATTTTATTTATTTGAGACTTCCCTTTTATCTTAGTCTATCTAATGGTTTGTTGATTTTATCTTTTAAAAAAACAACTTTTTCTTTTGTTGAACTTCCTGTTCTTTTAGTATCAGTTTCATTTATTTCTGCTTTGATCTTTATTATTTCTTTCCTTCTACTAGTTTTGGGTTTGGTTTGTCCTTGCATTCTATTTCCTTGAGATTCACTGCAGTTTATTTGAAATCCTTCCAGCTTTTTGATGTAGGCATTTATTGATATACACTTGCCTCTTAGTATTGCTTTGCTGTGTCCCATAACTTTTTGTATGTTGTGTTTCTACTTTCATTTCTTTCAAGAATTTTTTAAATTTCCTTTTTAATTTATTCCTTCACCCACTGGTCATTCAGAATACTGTTCAATTTCCAGTTATCTGTATAGTTTTGAATGTTCATCTACTATTGATTTCTAGTTTTATTCCATATAGTCAGATAAGATACTTTATATGATTTCAAATTTTTTAAATTTTTGGACACTTATTTTATATCCTAATACATGGCTCAATCCTTGAGAAAGTTCCCAGTGCTGATGAAAAGGTTTATTATGTAGTTGTTGGGTAGGTGAAATGTCCTGTAAATGTCTGTTAGGTGCAGTTTGGTCTATCATGCAGTTTAAATCCAATGTTTCTTTGTTGATTTTCTGTTTAGGTGATCTTTCCAATGCTGAGAGTAGGGTGCTGAAGTCAACAACTATTACTGTATTGGAGTCTATCTCTACCTTTAGATTTAATAATATTTGCTTTATATATTTGAGTGTTCCGATATCAAGTATGTATATATTTACAATTGCTATGTTCTCTTGCTGAATTGATCCTTTTATTACTATATGATGTCCTCCTTTGCCTGTTTGTGCAGCTTTTGACTTGAAGTCTGTTTTGTCTGATTTATGTATAGCTACTCCTGATTGCTTTTGGTTTCTGTTTGCATGGAGTATCTTTTTCCATCCTTTCACTTTCAGTCTAAGTGTATCTTTAAGTTTCTAGTAAGCAGCATATAGTTGGGTCTTGTTTTGTTTGTCTTAATATATTAAATAAGTCTATCTTTTAAATGAGAAATATAATGAGTTTAAATTCAAAGTTATTATTGACAGGTGAAGACTTATACCTGTCATTTTATTGACTGCTTTCTGGTTGTTCCGTATACTCTTTGTTCCTTACTTACTTATGGCTTATTCTTATAGTTGAATGATTTTCTGTTGTAATAAAATTTCTTTCTTTCTCTTTTTCCTCTGTGTATTGGCTCTAGCAGCAAGTTTTATAGTTTCACATATTCTCATGATGGTGGTTACTGTCTTTGAACTTTCAGATGTAACAGTACCTTGAACATTTTTTGTAAAGCCAGTCCAGTGATGATGAATTCTCTCAGTTCTTGCTTGTCTAAAAAGGATAGCTTTGCTGGGTATAATATTCTAATATTCTGGCTGACAGGCTTTTTTTTTCCTTTCTGAACTTTCAATAGGTAATTCTATTCTCTCCTGGTCTGTAAGGTTTCTGCTGAAAAATCCACAATTAGTCCACTAGCAATTCCCTTATTTGTGACTTGACACTATTCTTTGCTGCTTTTAGAATTCTCTTTGACTTCTGACAATTTGGCTATAATGTGCCTTGAAGGGGAGCTCTTTGGGTTAAATCTACCTTGGGTTCTTTGAGCTTCCTGGATGTGGATGTTCATCTGTCTTTCAAGATTAAGAAGATTTCAGCTATTCTTTCAATAAATAAGTTTCCTACAACTTTTCCTTTCTCTTTTCCTTCTGGAACTTCCATAATATAATTATTTGTTCACTTAATAATCCTATATTTTTTTGCCCCTATAGGTTTTCCTCATTTTTTTTTCTTTTTTTATTTATTTATTTTTGTCTGTGTTATTTAAAAAGGCTTGTCTTCAAGTTGCAGAATTCTTTTTTCTGCTTGGTCTGAATCTGTTGTTGGAGCTTCTGATAGTATTTTTTATTTCATTAATTAAATTCTTCAGCTCTAAGATTTCTGATTGGTTCTTGGTTATATCCATCTCTCTGTTGAATTCCTCAATCATATCATAAATTATTTTCCTGATTTTGTTGAATTTTCTATCTATATTTTCTTGTATCTCACTGACTTTCCTTAAGATTATTATTCTGAATTCCACTTCTGGCGTTTTGTATATTTTCTTATGATTAAAGTCTGTTACTAGAGTATCATTATATTCCTTTAAAGGTGTCATTTCCTTGCTTTTTCATGTTTGATGTGTCCCTATGCTGATTTCTATGCATCTGGTAGAAGAGTCACCTCTTCTAATTCTAGGGAGTATGATAAGAGACTTATATAGATGGGCCCTGGGTGTCAGTTCAGTGAAGGTGCACTGGGTTTGTTTCTAGTTGGACACAGTAGTGTTTCTCTATGCAGTTTCTTCAGCTGTAATCCACACTCATGACATTTATGAGTGCCTCAGTGGCCAAAGCTGAGACAGTATGTGGTAGCGACGGTGCAACTTTGCCATGGGTGGGCTTGCTGGGCTGTTTCTCAGGTCAGGGTGCATGCACGCACATGGCTACTTGGCCAATTTAGGGTCTGGTTTGCAGCCTGTTATTCTGGCTGGGGGCACAGGTGCACGGCTGGCTATGCCAGCCTGGGGGAGTGCCTGCCAAGGGCTGTTTCTAAGGTCTAGTACATGGCTACACAGCTTCTCAGCTGGCCTGGGTGTGTGTCTGCTGGAGGCAGCCCACAGGGCTATTTCTCAGGCCTGGAACAGGTGCACACAGCTGCTCGGTTGGTCTAGGGGCATTTCTGCCAGAGGTGGTCTGCAGGGTTGTTTCTCAGACCCAGAATATCGATGGCTAGCCTGGGAGGGTATTTGGTAGGGGCAGCCCATGGGGCTGTTTCTCAGACCTAAGACAAGGATGCACAGCTGCTAGGTCAGCCTGGGGATACATTTGCCATGGGCAGCCTATGAGGCTGTTTCTCAGGCAGGGGATGCAGACACACAAATGTTCGGTCAGCCTGGGACTGTGTCTGCCAGATGTCACCAAATGGCTGTTTCTCAGGCCCTGGGCACAGACACACAGCCACTCTACCAGCCTGAGGGTGTGTAAGCCACTCAGTGGTTCAAGGATCTCTCCTGCTCAGGGGAGGGTACACAGCAGTTTGTCTGGCTCAAGAGCAGGTTTGCCCTGGGAGGACTGCCGGACTTTTCCTCTTGTTTGAGTGTGGGCACTGGGGATTGGTTTCCCTGCTGCGCAGGACCAGAGTCACAGCCAATCATGGGCCCGGGCTCTGAGCAGCTAAAGCTGTGGTGTTCAGCCACCCATTTGGACTTGGTGGAATGAAGATGGAGTCCCAGTGCTGGAGAGGTCCAAAGGCTAATGATACCCAGAAGAGTGCACACTCCAGAGGTGGCTCTGGTCTCAAGACGGCACCATGCTGCAGCAGCTTGACTCACAATGGGTGGGTGGGGAGTGAGGAATGCACACCTTGTACTCCTAATCTGCAGCAAGGCAGATGTGTGAATTCCTAGGAGCTCTCCAAATTAGAGTCAGGGTTTGCAAGAACTGTGGGATTCCCTGTAGTAAGGAATGTAGATGTTTGTGGTGGCAACGGGGACTAGTAGGAATCTTCTGCTTACCTCTTCCCCACAAGGGGAAGTCTCTCCTGTTTGTGGACCAATCTGACCTGGACAGGGGAGACGGAGCTGCAGAGGCTGGGTGTCTCCACACTGCCATTCTGGGCTGCCATTCACCAAATGCCAGGTGTCTCTATTCAGTCATCTTGATAAAGTTGTCTTGCTAAAGTCCATAAGTGTATTTATTAATCTCTACAACCAGACAGAGCAAAACAAAGACTTTTTTTTTAATTTGAAGATGGCAGAGAATAAGATTAAGATCTACTTGGCAAGTTCCCATCACTCCTTAAAGACGTTCTTTGTCTCAACCTTTCAGCAAATTAACAACGGCTAGCTTAATACACATAGCAGACTCTCAAAAATGTTTGATGAAAGAATGGCCCTACCCAACACATAATATAAGAACTATCAATCTCTGGTGGGGTGGGGTAGGGGAGAATACAGATAAGATGGTAATAAGGAAATTCTCTAATAAACATTTTCTCTAGGAAAGTTTCACAGAACATGAATTTTAGCTCTACTATTTTGCAATTTGTGATAAATCAAGTTGAAGCTATCTATGCTCAGTACTTTTAAAAGGCCATTATGATTAATAAACTAATTCATAGTTACTGGGCACTTACTATGCAAAAGACCAAAAGCACAGTACTTTTCACACAATATCTCATTTAATCTTTAAATCAACTTTATCCAACATAAACTATTACCCTGATTTCCAGATGCGGGAAACTGAGGCATAAAGATGTAAAGTAACTTGTATGATGTCACACTGCTCTTCCGTGAAGAAAATGGGCTTGTAAGCAAAGTCTGTCTAAATCCAAACCTCTATGACCTCAATATTTCATTTAATACTTAAACAGTAAAACAAAATAACACTAATTAACATCTGACAGCCTTTAAAAACGGAATAGAGAAAAATTCATTTTAATAAATTTTAATTTTTAAGAATTATATATTGACATAATGTACTAGTTGCCAATCGTTCTTTCACTTCATTAAAAGAAGTCTCGAGGGTGGGGCAAGATGGCCGAATAGGAGCAGCTCCAGTCTCCAGCTCGCAGCGCGAGCGACACAGAAGACAGGTGATTTCTGCATTTTCAACTGAGGTACTCGGTTTATCTCACTAGGGAGTGCCGGAAAATCGGTGCTGGTCAGCTGTTGCAGCCCGACCAGCAAGAGCTGAAGCAGGGCGAGGCATCGCCTCAACTGGGAAGTGCAAGGGGGAAGGGAATCCCTTTTCCTAGCCAGGGGAACTGAGACACACAACACCTGAAAAATCGGGTAACTCCCACTCCAATACTGTGCTTTAAGCAAACAGGCACACCAGGAGATTATATCCCACACCTGGCTGGGAGGGTCCCATGCCCACGGAGCCTTCCTCATTGCTAGCACAGCAGTCTGCGATCTAACTGAAAGGCAGCAGCAAGGCTGGGAAAGGGGCGCCAGCCATTGCTGAGGCTTAAGTAGGTAAACAAAGCCCTAGGAAGATCGAACTGGGTGGAGCTCACAGCAGCTCAGGGAGGCCTGCCAGTCTCTGTAGACTCCACCTCTGGGGACAGGGCACAGCTAAAAAACAACAACAACAACAAAAGGCAGCAGAAACCTCTGCAGACGCAAACGACTCTGTCTGACAGCTTGAAGAGAGCACTAGATCTCCCGACACGGAGGCTGAGATCTGAGAAAGGACAGACTGCCTGCTCAAGTGGGTCCCTGACCCCTGAGTAGCCTAAATGGGAGACATCCCCCACTAGGGGCAGACCGACACCCCACACCTCACATGGTGGAGTACACCCCTGAGAGGAAGCTTCCAAAGCAAGAATGAGACAGGTACACTCACTGTTCAGCAGTATTCTATATTCTGCAGTCTCTGCTGCTGATACCCATGCAAACAGGGTCTGGAGTGGACCTCAAGCAATCTCCAACAGACCTACAGCTGAGGATCCTGACTGTTAGAAGGAAAACTAACAAACAGGAAGGACACCCACACCAAAACCCTATCAGTACGTCACCATCACCAACGACCAGAGGCAGATAAAACCACAAAGATGGGGAAAAAGCAGGGCAGAAAAGCTGGAAATTTAAAGAATAAGAGCACATCTCCCCCTCCAAAGGAACACAGCCCATCGCCAGCAACGGATCAAAGCTGGACGGAGAATGACTTCGACGAGATGAGAGAAGAAGGCTTCAGACCATCAAACTTCTCGAAGCTAAAGGAGGAATTACATATCCAGCGCAAAGAAACTAAAAATCTTGAAAAAAGAGTGAAAGAATTGATAACCAGAATAATTAATGCAGAGAAGGCCATAAATGAACTGACAGAGATGAAAACCATGACACGAGAAATACGTGACAAATGCACAAGCTTCAGTAACCAACTCGATCAACTGGAAGAAAGAGTATCAGCGACTGAGGATCAAATGAATGAAATGAAGCGAGAAGAGAAGTCTAAAGAAAAAAGAAGAAAAAGAAATGAACAAAGCCTGCAAGAAGTATGGGATTACGTAAAAAGACCAAATCTACGTCTGATTGGGGTGCCTGAAAGTGAGGGAGAAAATGGAACCAAGCTGGAAAACACTCTTCAGGATATCATCCAGGAGAACTTCCCCAACCTACTAGGGCAGGCCAACATTCAAATTCAGGAAATACAGAGAACGCCACAAAGATACTCCTCCAGAAGAGCAACTCCAAGACACATAATTGCCAGATTCACCAAAGTTGAAAGGAAGGAAAAAATCTTAAGGGCAGCCAGAGAGAAAGGTCGGGTTACCCACAAAGGGAAGCCCATCAGACTAACAGCAGATCTCTCGGCAGAAACTCTCCAAGCCAGAAGAGAGTGGGGGCCAATATTCAACATTCTTCAAGAAAAGAATTTTAAACCCAGAATTTCATATCCAGCCAATC
Organism: Rhinopithecus roxellana; assembly: GCF_007565055.1. NCBI lineage: Eukaryota > Metazoa > Chordata > Mammalia > Primates > Cercopithecidae > Rhinopithecus > Rhinopithecus roxellana. The sequence goes on along the minus strand of NC_044550.1, from coordinate 163,768,531 downwards.
TAAGTTTCATAAGTGAAGGAGAAATAAAATCCTTTACAGATAAGCAAATGCTTAGAGATTTTGTCACCACCAGGCCTGCCTTACAAGAGACCCTGAAGGAAGCCCTAAACATGGAAAGGAACAACCGGTACCAGCCATTGCAAAAACATGCCAAAATGTAAAGACCATCGAGGCTAGGAAGAAACTGCATCAACTAACGAGCAAAATAACCAGTTAATACCATAATGGCTGGATCAAGGTCACACATAACAATATTAACCTTAAATGTAAATGGACTAAATGCTCCAATGAAAAGACACAGACTGGCAAACTGGATAAAGAGTCAAGACCCATCAGTCTGCTGTATTCAGGAGACCCATCTCACATGCAGAGACATACATAGGCTCAAAATAAAGGGATGGAGGAAGATCTACCAAGCAAATGGAGAACAAAAAAAAGCAGAGGTTGCAATCCTAGTCTCTGATAAAACAGACTTTAAACCATCAAAGATCAAAAGAGACAAAGAAGGCCATTACATAATGGTAAAGGGATCAATTCAACAGGAAGAGCTAACTATCCTAAATATATATGCACCCAATACAGGAGCACCCAGATTCATAAAGCAAGTCCTTAGAGACTTGCAAAGAGACTTAGACTCCCATACAATAATAATGGGAGACTTCAACACTCCACTGTCAACATTAGACAGATCAACGAGACAGAAAGTTAACAAGGATATCCAGGAATTGAACTCATCTCTGCACCAAGCGGACCTAATAGACATCTATAGAACTCTCCACCCCAAATCAACAGAATATACATTCTTCTCAGCACCACATCGCACTTATTCCAAAATTGACCACATAATTGGAAGTAAAGCACTCCTCAGCAAATGTAAAAGAACAGAAATTTTAACAAATTGTCTCTCAGACCACAGTGCAATCAAACTAGAACTCAGGACTAAGAAACTCAATCAAAACCGCTCAACTACATGGAAACTGAACAACCTGCTCCTGAATGACTACTGGGTACATAATGAAATGAAGGCAGAAATAAAGATGTTCTTTGAAACCAATGAGAACAAAGATACAACATACCAGAATCTCTGGGACACATTTAAAGCAGTGTGTAGAGGGAAATTTATAGCACTAAATGCCCACAAGAGAAAGCAGAAAAGATCTAAAATTGACACTCTAACATCACAATTAAAAGAACTAGAGAAGCAAGAGCAAACACATTCAAAAGCTAGCAGAAGGCAAGAAATAACTAAGATCAGAGCAGAACTGAAGGAGACAGAGACACAAAAAACCCTCCAAAAATCAATGAATCCAGGAGTTGGTTTTTTGAAAAGATCAACAAAATTGATCGACCGCTAGCAAGACTAATAAAGAAGAAAAGAGAGAAGAATCAAATAGATGCAATAAAAAATGATAAAGGGGATATCACCACTGACCTCACAGAAATACAAACTACCATCAGAGAATACTATAAATACCTCTATGCAAATCAACTAGAAAATCTAGAAGAAATGGATAATTTCCTGGACACTGACACTCTCCCAAGACTAAACCAGGAAGAAGCTGAATCCCTGAATAGACCAATACCAGGCTCTGAAATTGAGGCAATAATTAATAGCCTACCAACCAAAAAAAGTGCAGGACCAGATGGATTCACAGCTGAATTCCACCAGAGGTACAAGGAGGAGCTGGTACCATTCCTTCTGAAATTATTCCAATCAATAGAAAAAGAGGGAATCCTCCCTAACTCATTTTATGAGGCCAACATCATCTTGATACCAAAGCCTGGCAGAGACACAATAAAAAAAGAGAATTTTAGACCAATATCCCTGATGAACACTGATGCAAAAATCCTCAATAAAATACTGGCAAACCGGATCCAGCAGCACATCAAAAAGCTTATCCACCATGATCAAGTGGGATTCATCCCTGGAATGCAATGCTGGTTCAACATACGCAAATCAATAAACGTAATCCAGCATATAAACAGAACCAAAGACAAAAACCACATGATTATCTCAATAGATGCAGAAAAGGCCTTTGACAAAATTCAACAGCCCTTCATGCTAAAAACGCTCAATAAATTCGGTAGTGATGGAATGTATCTCAAAATAATAAGAGCTATTTATGACAAACCCACAGCCAATATCATACTGAATGGGCAAAAACAGGAAAAATTCCCTTTGAAAACAAGACAGGGATGCCCTCTCTCACCACTCCTATTCAACATAGTGTTGGAAGTTCTGGCTAGGGCAATCAGGCAAGAGAAAGAAATCAAGGGTATTCAGTTAGGAAAAGAAGAAGTCAAATTGTCCCTGTTTGCAGATGACATGATTGTATATTTAGAAAACCCCATTGTCTCAGCCCAAAATCTCCTTAAGCTGATAAGCAACTTCAGCAAAGTCTCAGGATACAAAATTAATGTGCAAACATCAGAAGCATTCTTATACACCAGTAACAGACAAACAGAGAGCCAAATCAGGAATGAACTTCCATTCACAATTGCTTCAAAGAGAATAAAATACCTAGGAATCCAGCTTACAAGGGATGTGAAGGAACTCTTCAAGGAGAACTACAAACCACTGCTCAGTGAAATAAAAGAGGACACAAACAAATGGAAGAACATACCATGCTCATGGATAGGAAGAATCAATATCATGAAAAGGGCCATACTGCCCAAGGTTATTTATAGATTCAATGCCATCCCCATCAAGCTACCAATGACTTTCTTCACAGAATTGGAAAACACTGCTTTAAAGTTCATATGGAACCAAAACAGAGCCCGCATTGCCAAGACAATCCTAAGTCAAAAGAACAAAGCTGGAGGCATCACGCTACCTGACTTCAAACTATACTACAAGGCTACAGTAACCAAAACAGCATGCTACTGGTACCAAAACAGAGATATAGACCAATGGAACAGAACAGAGTCCTCAGAAATAATACCGCACATCTACAGCCATCTGATCTTTGACAAACCTGACAAAAACAAGAAATGGGGAAAGGATTCCCTATTTAATAAATGGTGCTGGGAAAATTGGCTAGCCATAATAGAAAGCTGAAACTGGATCCTTTCCTTACTCCTTATGCGAAAATTAATTCAAGATGGATTAGAGACTTAAATGTTATACCTAATAACATAAAAACCCTAGAAGAAAACCTAGGCAACACCATTCAGGACATAGGCATGGGCAAGGACTTCATGTCTAAAACACCAAAAGCAACGGCAGCAAAAGCCAAAATTGACAAATGGGATCTAATTAAACTAAAGAGCTTCTGCACAGCAAAAGAAACTATCATCAGAGTGAACAGGCAACCTACAGAATGGGAGAAAATTTTTGCAATCTACTCATCTGACAAAGGGCTAATATCCAGAACCTATAAAGAACTCAAACAAATTTACAAGAAAAAAACAAACAACCCCATCAAAAAGTGGGCAAAGGATATGAACAGACATTTCTCAAAAGAAGACATTCATACAGCCAACAGACACATGAAAAAATGCTCATCATCACTGGCCATCAGAGAAATGCAAATCAAAACCACAATGAGATACCATCTCACACCAGTTAGAATGGCAATCATTCAAAAGTCAGGAAACAACAGGTGCTGGAGAGGATGTGGAGAAATAGGAACACTTTTACACTGTTGGTGGGATTGTAAACTAGTTCAACCATTATGGAAAACAGTATGGCAATTCCTCAAGGATCTAGAACTAGAAGTACCATATGACCCAGCCATCCCATTACTGGGTATATACCCAAAGGATTACAAATCATGCTGCTATAAAGACACATGCACACGTATGTTTATTGCGGCACTATTCACAATAGCAAAGACTTGGAATCAACCCAAATGTCCATCAGTGACAGACTGGATTAAGAAATGTGGCACATATACACCATGGAATACTATGCAGCCATAAAAAAGGATGAGTTTGAGTCCTTTGTAGGGACATGGATGCAGCTGGAAACCATCATTCTCAGCAAACTATCGCAAGAACAGAAAACCAAACACCGCATGTTCTCACTCATAGGTGGGAACTGAACAATGAGATCACTTGGACTCGGGAAGGGGAACATCACACACCGGGGCCTATCACTGGGAGGGGGGAGGGGGGAGGGATTGCACTGGGAGTTATACCTGATGTAAATGACGAGTTGATGGGTGCTGATGAGTTGATGGGTGCAGCACACCAACATGGCACAAGCATACATATGTAACAAACCTGCACGTTATGCACATGTACCCTAGAACTTAAAGTATAATAAAAAAATAAAGAAATAAAAAATAAAAATTAAAAAAAAAAAAGTCTCTTCCTCTATTTGCCATTTCATTAACCTATTCTAGTTACTCTGGATATTTAACCATAAAATTTAACTTTTCATAAAAATGAGTTCATAATTCATCTTTATGTCAGAATATTCTCTATCCTCAGCCCAAATTTCTGAAGGTTTAATATATTTTAATAAAAAGCAAATAATCTTGTAACTTGTATGGAGATGTGTATTCACCCTCTCTTTTTCTCTCCCTCCTTCTACTAACTAAAAGCTGGCTACTGCTACCACTATCTCCACAGCCTACACATTTCTTTTCAACATATGCATTCTATCTAACTTGTAAAGAAAGGTACACAATGATAAATTTTAAAACCACATTTAGGAAGAAGATGACTATGTTTATATAATGAGTATAATAATCCAGCTTCACATGTCTTCCCATCACATCTCTTGCTTTGCCTTTAACCAGTGTGAAAAATCTTTGTTAATTGTATTGCTTTTTAATATAATTATATCCCCCATTATAAGTACATACTACTATACCATACCAACATAACATTAATTTGGAAATAGAAATCAAAATATATTCAGGAGACTTAGGGTTAAAGCCCTAATAGGCTTAACTGCAGAAGGATCTTTCATTACATGATCACATGAAATTGGGCCAGTGACAGATTACGTAGTAAATAATATTCAGGAAAATATTTATCTATAATCTCTTTATCTTACATATATAACATTCTGTGTGACTGCATATACTGATATATTATCTCATTCTGAAAGAGTATATTATAAATACATACAAGAAAGGGGTTATAGCTATGCCAAAAGTAAAAAGTCTCATCTTTTATGCTATTAAATCTCCAACATAACATTGTATTAATTTCTTGCATAAATTCAAATAACTTGTACAAATATTTGTTTTTAAAACCTGAGCATGCCACCACCAGTCCAGTCCAATAGCCCATCTACTCTAATGCCTGTCTTTGACAGTGACCAACGGTGGATGCCTCACAGGACAGCATACACATAACATAATATATATAATTATGCACCACTACTCCATTATCCCAAGTGGCAGTTAGATTATATCCTGAAAAAAATTAAAACAAATTATAACCCCTCTCCCACAGACACTCTATAATTTCTCATAAGGTAATGTGAAGCCTCCTTTATAAAGCGCATACTTAAACATAATATAAGCCAACGCTTTGTATGACAACTAAAATGAGAAGCTGAACCCAGAAATAGAACTTAAGCTCATCAAAACATGATTTGCCAAAGGGGGATTTTCAATGAAATGAAAAGCATCTGATTCGCTCAATTAAAAAGAATCGTTTGCAAAACAGATGAGGAAAATTTAACTAAAGCTTTTAAAAAGCAAACTACAATTTCTACCCAAGCCATAACATATTATGATATGTAACACCATTTTCCAGAGCATATGATAATGCCTGTATTTTTTTTTTTTTTTTTTTTTTTTTTTTTTTTTTTTTTTTTGAGGCGGAGTCTCGCTCTGTCGCCCGGACTGGAGTGCAGTGGCCAGATCTCAGCTCACTGCAAGCTCCGCCTCCCGAGTTTACGCCATTCTCCTGCCTCAGCCTCCCGAGTAGCTGGGACTACAGGCGCCCGCCACTTCGCCCGGCTAGTTTTTGTATTTTTAGTAGAGACGGGGTTTCACCGTGTTAGCCAGGATGGTCTCGATCTCCTGACCTGGTGATCCGCCCGTCTCGGCCTCCCAAAGTGCTGGGATTACAGGCTTGAGCCACCGCGCCCGGCCATGCCTGTATTTTTAACTCCTCAGAGAAATGACATTCACACTTGTGTCATCATGGTTTTAAATTAAGCTTGAACTTACTAAATGCTCATCCAGTGTGCAAAGCCACATAATGCAGAAATCTTGGTTTGGTCTTTCAGGAAGCACTGCTTCCTAAACAATTACAGAGAAAAAAAAATGTACTACATTTTTTAAGACCTTTGGAAAAGATAATTCTCTTGGTAATGTATGTAGGTATTGATTTAATAACCCTTGTAGTCAGGAAATAATACCTAACCCAAATTCTCCATGGTAAAATCTGAAGTAATTTTCTCTTTTTCTGACCTCAAATAAGTTGGGAAACATCGAGTCATACAATATTTCACATACATTAATGTGTTGCATAACAATGTTTCTATCAACAATGGGCCACATATATGATGGTGGTCCCATAAGATTAAAATGGAGCTTTTATACCATATTTTTACTGTACCTTTTCTATGCTGACACACGGAAATACACACTATTGTGTTATAACTGCCTACAGTATGGTAACATGCTATACAAGTTTGTAGCCTAGGAGCAATAGGCTGTGCTATATAGCTTAGGTGTGTAGTTGGCCATACCATATAGGTTTGTGTAAATACACTCTATGTGATAGTAAATATTCAGTGTCAACTTGATTGGCGTGAAGGATGCAAAGTATTGTTCCTGGGTCTGTCACTGAGGGTGTTGCCAAAGGAGATTAACATTCAAGTCAGTGGACTGGGAGAGGCAGACCCACCCTCAATCTAGGTGGGCACTCTCTTATCAACTGCCAGCATGGCTAGAATAAAGCAGATTTGCTGAGTCTTCCAGCCTCCATCTTTCTCCTGTGCTGGATGCTTCCTGCCCTTGAACATGAAACTCCAAGTTCTTTGGCTTTTGGACTTTTGGACTTACACTGGAGGTTTGCCAGAGGCTCTCAGCCTTCAGCCAGACTGAAGGCTACACTGTCAGCTTCCCTACTTTTGAGGTTTTGGGACTCGGACTGATCCACTACTGCTTTCCTTGCACTTCAACTTGCAGATGGCCTATCGTGGGACTTTAGCTTGTGATCATGTGAGTCAATTCTCCTTAATAAACTCCCTTTCATATATACATCTATCCTATTAGTTCCGTCCCTCTAGAGAACCCTAATATATAATCTATAATGTTCACACAATGAAACTGCCTAATAATACATTTCTTAGGACATATCCTGTTGTTAAACAACACATGACTATATTTGAAAACCTTTATTAATGTCTCTTTTTCTAAGTCACTGCATTGCAGAACTAGGAACGAAAAAACAGTCATGTATTGAGTTCAGTTTTATAATTTTTCTCTGCTATCTATCATAGCCCGAGACAGGTCTCAAAATCACTAGCAAACCCGTAGTTTTTACCAAGAACTTCTTTTCTCCCTAATACACTCTTTCTCAAAAAAAAAAAAAAAAAAAATCATATTTCAGAACAAACCTGAAAATGTAGAAGAGGAAGTTTATAAGAGACAGGAGCAAGAAACAATGCATATAAAATTCCAATGTAGACACTTCTTTCTTACCTAAAATAGGGGATCATTTAATGAAATGTATTGCTCAAAACCTCTGGGACAGAGCTGAAACTGCAATGCAATATCATAAAATCTGCAGCTGTGTTGCTGTTCTTAATAGTCCATGTTGCTTTCTTAGACCACAGGAAGCCAAAACACACACTGTCAGACCTAAACTTACCTTCACAGGAATTGACCAAAGCAGTGGAGCAGTTTATGATAGACCATGCAGCAAAACGGTTATTGAAAAGATTGTACACACTCTTAGGAATTTTCTACTCAAATAATTTGCTCACTCCAGAAAAGCTGTTTCCAAATATCAAATCTTTCTTTGTAGGAATTAAAACTACAGGATAGGCAAATGTCTCAATAAGTCCTCTGTTTGGGCTGCCATAACAAATGACATAGACTATGGCCTAAACCACAAACATTATTTCTCAAACTTCTGGTAACTAAAGTCCAAGATCAAGATACTGACAGATTCAGGATCCAATGAGGGCATTCTTCCTGGTTCGCAGACAGTCAGCTTCTTGCCTATCTTCACATGGCAGAAAGAATTATTATCTCTCTCGTGTCTCTTATGAAGGCATTAATCCCATTCTCTTTTTTAATTAAATAGAGACAAGGGTCTCACTATGTTGCCCAGGTTTGTCCCAAACTCCTGGCCTCAAGCAATCCCCCTGCCTTGGCCTCCCAAAGTGCTGGGACTACAAGCATTAGCCACTGCATCCTGCCCGATGTCATTCTTAAGGGCTCCACTCTCATGACCTAATTATCTCCCAAAAACGCCACTTCTAGACACCATCATTTTGGGGATTAGGTCTTCGACATATATATTGGGGGTGAGGGGGAACACAAACATTCTGTCCACAACAGCAAGTAAACTGTACCATACATAAATAAGCAGTAATAACTTACTTTTATTGCCTACCAAGGCAACCAGTGGCTGAGTTTCTGACTCCTCGCTCACTTTCTTCACCACAGTATACCAATCTTCTAAATTCTCAAAGCTTTGATAATTTGTAATATCATATACCAAGAGGACTCCCTGTCACAAAAGAGTTACAAAATATCTGTAAAGTACTATTTGGTGAAAAAAATCTTAATGAATACTTGAGTAATGCTTCAGATATGTCAAAATGGATGTAAAAATACAAATGTGTATTATATATAAACTTATACAAAATGTGTTTTATATATAAACTTCCATTTAAATTGCTTACTAGCATATTGATAATAGTGACTGCTTTCATTCAAGACAAATCCAGCAACTAAGATGCAATGCAAGTTAAAACATAATTTTATCAAAATTATAAGTGGTCTTCCAATAAGATATCTGGAATATGCTTGGTAAGTTACAGTAAATATAAGAAAATCATATCAGAGAAGTAGAAAAGGCCACAACATCTACAATCCTACCTCTCACTTTCATGAGGTCAAACATTAAAACTTTTCAACAAATATTCATCTGCTGCTACTTTTTAAATATTTTCAAAAACAAAGATTCCATGATATCCCTTGATAGACAATTTAAGTGTTTAACACAATTTTCTTTAAATGAAATGTCGATTTCCTCTTTTAGTCCACTGTGCATTTGGAGAACTTGAGAGCATCTTTCTTAAACTAACCCTTCATATACTTGAAGATAGTTAAGTAACTCCTTTACCATCTCCTTTCCAGAGTAAACAAACTCAGTTCCTTAAACTTGCCTCAAAGGGCCTATTTTTCTATCTCTTTAATCATAGCTGCTGATTCTTCCCAGGACACACTACATATAGTTTTTTGACATCCTCTTTAAAATGAGCAATGTAAAACTGGACATAATACTGTAATAAGAGTCTGAGCAATGCCAAATATAACAGAAGGATTTCTTCCTGCCTCTTATATATCATATTCCTTTTAATTTATCTCATTATTTTGTGTGGGAAGGAGAAGTATATATGCACACAAAAATAACAGTACCACATTCCTGATTCTCATCCAGTTTGTGGTCAAACACTTAATACAAAGCTCTACATACAGTATAAGCCTGAACCCTAATGGCATTTATGTCGACTTCTTAGGTTATAACAGTAGTAATCAACTACTTCTGTGCACCTACTGTATACCAGACACACGTCAAGGTCTTCTCATTAATACTCACACTAATCATGAAAGGTTGGTATTATTATTTCCATTTTAAATAATAAACAGAGGTTAAAATAACCAAAGTCATACTGATAGGTAAGTGATGGAGCCAGGATTTGAACCAAAGACTAAATAATTAAAAACATTTGTCTGTCAACTAAACTCCAAGTATTGTGCTGGATTCTACAGACGTAAGTTCCAAACCATAAGGAACTCACTGGCAGCAAAACTAAACACATAAACAAGTACAGAACACAGAAGTCATAACTAGTGAGACAATGGTAAATATTAATCAATTGGCTTGGGGTTCAGGGCCCAGCAGGCGTGAGTTTGCCATAATGTTTGCCAGTTTTCATGGTGTAAATGCTAGCCTGTGGTCATTTTTAAGCTATCAATATGACACCCACTGAACAGAGTCACACCATTATAAAACATTTCCACCATATAGATATAGCAGATGTAAACAACCTCGAGAACACAGATAACGGAAATACATAGTAAAATAATTAGTGATAGAGATTAGGCATATACCTTTGTTTTAATACAATGTGTGACTTTATAGGTAATTTTTCATTGTAAAAGTTTTTAATAACTGGCTCACAAAAACTGCTAAAAATTTAACAATTAACTCTCTGAAGCTAGAGCAAGCCAACCCTAGCATACTTCTGTTACGACCTTCCAGGATTATTATTCTCTTTTATTAAACCATATTGGCTCCCAAGTTACCTAGCTTCTCCATGTCTCAGGTTTCTTATCTCTAAAATTCAATATTTGAGTTAGATGGTCTCTCAGATCCCTTTCGCTTTAAATATTCTATAATATGCAAAATCACTCATCGGGTTCATTTTGGTCACTTGAACATCTATTTCTGTCTGTCTTCCAACATGGTTTGAAATAATGCCCAACATAGAATTATCTAAAACAAACAGTATCTCATTTTTCTTATTAAGAATAAAGCCCCAGAACTAATATCTGAAGATTAATCTTCAATCTACTGGCTCCATGACATGGCTCCAACTGCCATGGGTGATATCATACATTATTTGTTGAAAAGAGCTCTACATTGGAACTCAGGTTGCTGTTGGATTCCAGTCCTGGTCCCACCTATTGATCTTGGGCAACACTTGTTACCTCACTTTTAAAACACCTGATATGCCTACATTATAAAGTGAAATGATAAAAGTACTTATTTTAAAATTAACATACTACATGCAATTGTAGATTTTTTTTTTTGTTATCAACTAAGTGAAGAAGAGTCATATTTTTATGGCAACTTTGAGGTAGGTTTTAAACTCACAAATAAAGCCTAGACCTCTGCCTCTTAAGACCTTTTGAAACCTTTTGATTAATATACGAAAACCTTTATCCAAACATGGGACAATACCTGAATATGGTAAAATATATGCAAATAAAACATGGCCACCATCTACTGATACTCAGTACAGGATGAGAGCTACGGAACAAAAACATTAAAAACTGTTGTTCTAGACCACAAATTGGTAAATATGGCCCATGGGTCAAATCTGGCCCACACTGTGTATCTGTAGATAAACTTTTACTGAAATATAGTCACAATCATTTGTTTAAGTATTATCAGTGGCTGCTTTTGTGCTACAACTGCAGAGCTGAGTGGCTACAACAGAGACAACATGGCCTGCAAAGCATAAAATATTTACTATCTAGCTCTTTTCAGGAAAAATCTGCCAATCTCTGATCTAGACAAATATGTCCCAACATTTTCCAGTTGGTGATTCCTAGAAATCTTTCAGGATTCACAAAAAATATAGAAGGATAAACTCCTCTTCACTCACCTAGCTATCTAGCAACACAAACATCTCCTTGTTCATATTCTCAGTACCATTTATAATGTAAAAACTATTATTTTTCCTTCTTCTTGCCATCATAACTAGTACCACTGTGGTGAAATTCTGAAATGAAAAAAATGAGAAAACTAAAAATGTTAAAATATAAAAGGAATTATAGGACCTTCAATTTCAACTCTGACATGTAAAAAAAAAAAACTTGAAAGTCATCACTCCTGTCCTTACAATAAGAAAAAGGCAGAACAAACTGAAAAAATCAGTGACTTTTCTTGGATTCATCAGAAAACTGATATTGTAAGGCAAATCATCACCCTGAAATCTGGAAAGACAAACAAATCCAAAAAGTTACAGCCAAGATCTGCCTACCTGGAGTAGCAGCCACTAGAAATAGTAGTGATAATTTTGACAAACTGCTGGAGGCTGACTGAGGTCTAGCTTAAGAGTGAGCAACTCCTAGAGGCCCCCTCAGTCTTAGGGGGCTACCTCCACACTTGCATGGATATACGACCAGATTCCAGATATCCCACCACATTATCAGTAAAGAGTCAAGAAATCCTCTCAAGGCTCTGGCATGAAGAGAGGAAAAAAGTAACCATTGTGAAATATGCCCAGAGCATTATCCATAAAAAAGGCAAACTCTCCAGAAGAAATGGCTTAATCAGAACATTGTATTCCATCTGGAAAGGGAAGTTTCCAACTTCAGCCTCCTGTAGCCAGTCTGTCTCATCTAACTGGGAGGAGAAAGAAACACGAGTGAAGGTCACAGTACCAAAATACAAGCTCACTAAAGACTAAAACTTTATCATAAGAATATAGCATGCTTCACCTCCCCCATACTTTACCACAACATCACCAGGGCACCAACATCTGAAAGAGCTGCAAGACAGATTTCACCTAAAGAGTTTCTGGAGATACCAAAAAAGACTGGGAGGCAAAAACAAGGATACTAGAGGAATCAATGCCTCTGGCACTGACAGCTAAAGTAAATATTAAATACAGCACAACGTAAAACCTCACACTAAGTCTATTTACCTGAATCGTATTACTCAGTATAACATGTCCAGCTTTCAATATAAAATTACAAGGAATTTCAAAAGGTAATTTGAAGAGAGAAACCAAGCATCAGAACCAAACTCAGATATGAAACAGATTTTGTCATTATTAGACAGCCAATTTTAAGTAACTATGACTAATGTGTTGAGGGTTCTAAAGGAAAAAGAAAACATATGCAAGCACAGATAGGGATAATAAAACAAGGGATAATAAAAACAAAATGCTAGATATCAAAAACACTGTAACAGAAATAAAGAATGCCATTGTTGGGTACATTGTTGGACACAGCATAGGAAAAAAAAATCAGTGAACTTAAAGACAGGATAATAGAAACTTCTACAACTGAAAAGCAAAAAGAACAAAACAATGTATAAAACAGAACATCAAAGAACAGTGGGACAGTTCGAAGTGGTGCATCACACACACAGCTGATGTATCAGAAGAAGACAGAATCAAGCTTAGAGAGTATTTGAAGTAACAGTAACCAAGAAATTGCCAAAAATAATTAGACACCAAACCACATATTTAAGAATCTCAGAGAACACCAATTTGCATACATACCAAAAACTCTATATCTAGGCATATATTCAAATTGCTCCAAAGAAAAAAAACAGAGAAATCTTGAAAGAAGCTAGAAGAATAGGGAAAATATCTTATCCATAAATGAAAAAGCAGAAAAATTACAGAGAACACCTCATCAGAAACCATGCGAATAAGAAGAGAACGAAGTGAAATCAGCAAATGTAAAAGAACAGAAATTATAACAAACTGTCTCTCAAACCACAGTGCAATCAAATTAGAACTTGGGATTAAGAAACTCACTCAAAACCGCTCAACTACATGGAAACTGAACAACCCGCTCCTGAATGACTATTGGGTATGTAATGAAATGAAGGCAGAAATAAAGACGTTCTTTGAAACCAATGAGAACAAAGACACAACATAACATAATCTCTGGGACACATTTAAAGCAGTGTGTAGAGGGAAATTTATAGCACTAAATGCCCACAAGAGAAAGCAGGAAAGATCTAAAACTGACACCCTAACATCACAATTAAAAGACCTAGAGAAGCAAGAGCAAACACATTCAAAAGCTAGCAGAAGGCAAGAAATAACTAAGATCAGAGCAGAACTAAAGGAGACAGAGACACAAAAAACCTTCAAAATATCAGTGAATCCAGGAACCGGTTTTTTGAAAAGATCAACAAAATTGATAGACTGCTAGCAAGACAAATAAAGAAGACAGAAGAATCAAATAGATCCAATAAAAAATGATAAAGGAGTTATCACTACCGATCCCACAGAAATACAAACTACCATTAGAGAATACTATAAACGCCTCTATGCAAATAAACTAGAAAATCTACAAGAAATGGAAAAATTCCTGGACACATACACCCTCCCAAGACTAAGCCAGGAAGAAGCTGAATCCCTGAATAGACCAATACCAGGCTCTGAAATTGAGGCAATAATAAATAGCCTACCAACCAAAAAATATCCAGGACCAGATGGATTCACAGATGAATTCTACCCGAGGTACAAGGAGGAGCTGGTACCATTCCTTCTGAAACTATTCCAATTGATAAAAAAGATGGAATCCTCCCTAACTCATTTTATGAGGCCAGCATCATCCTGACACCAAAGCTTCACAGAGACAAAACAAAAAAAGACAATTTTAGACCAATATCCCTGATGAACACTGATGCAAAAATCCTCAATAAAATGCTGGCAAACCGAATCCAGCAGCACATCAAAAAGCTTACAGACCATGATCAAGTGGGCTTCATCCCTGGGATGCAAGGCTGGTTCAACATACCCAAATCAATAAACGTAATCCAGCATACAAACAGAACCAAAGACAAAAAACCACATGATTATCTCAACAGATGCAGAAAAGGCCTTTGACAAAATTCAACAGCCCTTCGTGCTAAAAACTCACAATAAATCAGGTATTGATGGGACGTATCTCAAAATAGTAAGAGTTATTTTTGACAAATCCACAGCCAATATCATACTGAATGGGCAAAAACTGGAAGCATTCCCCTTGAAAACTGGCACAAGACAGGGATGCCGTCTCTCACCACTCCTATTCAACATAGTGTTGGAAGTTCTGGCCAGGGAAATCAGACAGGAGAAAGAAATAAAGGGTATTCAATTAGGAAAAGAGGAAGTCAAATTGTCCCTGTTTGCAGATGACATGATTGTATATTTAGAAAACCCCATTGTCTCAGCCCAAAATCTCCTTAAGCTGATAAGCAACTTCAGCAAAGTCTCAGGGTACAAAATCAATGTGCAAAAATCACAAGCATTCCTATACACTAATAACAGACAGAGAGCCAAATCATGAGTGAACTCCCATTCACAACTGTTTCAAAGAAGCAGGAATACAACTTACAAAGGATGTGAAGGAACTCTTCAAGGAGAACTACAAACCACTGCTCAATGAAATAAAAGAGAACACAAACAAATGGAAGAACATTCCATGCTCATGGATAGGAAGAATCAATGTTGTGAAAATGGCCATACTGCCCAAGGTAATTTACAGATTCAATGAAATCCCCACCAAGCGACCAATGACTTTCTTCACAGAATTGGAAAACACAACTTTAAAGTTCATATGGAACCAAAAAAGAGCCCGTGTTGCCAAGATAATCCCAACCCAAAAGA
This sequence comes from Rhinopithecus roxellana, assembly GCF_007565055.1. Lineage (NCBI taxonomy): Eukaryota > Metazoa > Chordata > Mammalia > Primates > Cercopithecidae > Rhinopithecus > Rhinopithecus roxellana. Next base: position 163,753,257 of record NC_044550.1, on the reverse strand, counting down.
ACAAAGCTGAAGGCATCATGCTACCTAACTTCAAACTATACTGCAAGGCTACAGTAACCAAAACAGCATGATACTGGTACCAAAACAGAGTTATAGACCAATGGAACAGAACACAGCCCTCAGAAATAATACCATGCATCTACAACCATATGATCTTTGACATACCTGACAAAAACAAGAAACGGTGAAAGGATTCCCTATTTAATAAATGGTGCTAGGAAAACTGGCTAGCCATACGTAGAAAGTTGAAACTAGATCCCTTCCTTACACCTTATACAAAAATTAATTCAAGATGGATTAAAGACTTAAATGTTAGACCTAAAACCATAAAAACCCTAGAAGAAGACCTAGGCAATGCCATTCAGGACATAGGCATGGGCAAGGACTTCATGTCTAAAACGCCAAAAGCAATGGCAACAAAAGCCAGAATTGACAAATGGGATCTAATTAAACTAAAGAGCTTCTGCACAGCAAAAGAAACTACCATCAGAGTGAACAGGCAACCTACAGAATGGGAGAAAACGTTTGCAATCTACTCATCTGACAAAGGGCTAATATCCAGAATCTACAAAGAACTTAAATAAATCTACAAGAAAAAAAATCAAACAATCCCATCAAAAAGTGGGCAAAGGATATAAACAGACACTTCTCAAAAGAAAACATTTACGCAGCCAACAGACACATGGAAAACTGCTCATCATCACTAGCCATCAGAGAAATGCAAATCAAAACCACAATGAGATACCATCTCACGCCAGTTAGAATGGTGATCACTAAAAAGTCAGGAAACAACAGGTGCTGGAGAGGATGTAGAGAAATAGGAACACTTTTACACTGTTGGTGGACTGTAAACTAGTTCAACCACTGTGGAAGACAGTGTGGCGATTCCTCAAGGATCTAGAACTAGAAATACCATTTGACCAAGCCATCCCATTACTGGGTATATACCCAAAGGATTATAAATCATCCTGCTATAAAGACACATGCACACATGTGTTTATTGCGGCACTATTCACAATAGCAAAGATTTGGAACCAACCCAAATGCCCATCAATGATAGACTGGATTAAGAAAATGTGGCACATATATACCATGGAATACTATGCAGCCATAAAATGGATGAGTTCATGTCCTTTGAAGGGACATGGATGAAGCTGGAAACCATCATTCTCAGCAAACTATCGCAAGGACAGAAAACCAAACACCGCATGTTCTCATTTATAAGTGAGAATTGAACAATGAGAACGCTTGGACACATGAAGAGGAACATCACACACCGGAGTCTGTTGTCAGGTGGGCGGGGGGGGGAGGGATAGCATCAGGAGATATACCTAATGTAAATGACGAGTTAATGGGTACAGCACACCAACATCACACATGTATACATATGTAACAAACCTGCACATTGTGCACATGTACCCTAGAACTTAAAGTATAATAATAAAAAAAAAAATACTGGCAGAAAATTAAAATTAAAAAAAAAACTACCTAGAATTCTATACTCCTCAAAATTATCATTAAGTAAAGGAGAAATAAAGATCTCAGAAAAACAAAAACAGAGCATTCACTGTCAGCAAACCTGCTATGAAGGAAACATTAAAAGAGGTCCTTCAGGGAGAGGGAAAATGATATGGGTCAGAAACTAAACTCGACATAGGAAAAAATGAGTAGCATGAAAAAACTCAAATAACCAAGGCAATCATGAGCACAAACACATAGGAAAAACAAAGCTGCAGGCATCACACTACTTGATTTGAAACTATATTACAAAGCTATAGGAATTATAGCACCATGGTACCGGCAAAAAATAGACACACTGACCAACAGAACATAGAGAGTCCAGAAATGAGTCATACATGTACAGTCAATTGATTTTCAACAACAGAGCTAGAAACACACAATGGAAAAAGGACAGCCTCTTCAATGAATGGTTTTGGGAAAACTCAATATCCACATGCAGAACAATATCTCACAACATATACAAAAATCAACTCAAAATTGAGTAAAGATTTCAAAGTAAGACCAAAAACTACAAAATTACTACAAGAAAATTTAGGGGGGAAAACTACAAAATATTGGTCTGGGCAATAATTTTTTGAATTTCACTCCAAAACCACAGGCAACAAAAGAAATAGCCAATACAGGAAAACTAAAAAGCTTCTGTGCAGCAAAGGAGAAAAAAATTAACAGTGTGCAGAGACAACCTACAAATTAAAATATTTTCAAGTCATACATCCAAGAAGGGGTTAACATCCAAAATATACCAGGAACTCAAACAACTCCATAGTAAGAAAACAAAAAACTAAATTTAAAAATTGGCAAGAGACCTGTAAAGACATTACTCACAAGACAAATGACTAACAGATATATTTTTTAAATGCTGAATATCACCAGAGAAATGCAAATTAAAAGCAAAAAAAATTATCCTCTTATACCTGTCAGAATGGCTATTATCAAAAAGATGAAAGATAACAAGTATCAACGAGGATATAGAGAAAAGGGACCTCTGTACACTCTCAGTGAAAATGTAAAGAAGAATAACCAATATGGGAAACTGTGTGGAGGTTCCTCAAAAAAAACTAAGAATATGATCCAACAATCCTACTTCTGTGTATTTACCCAAAGATTTGAAATCAGTTTGTCAAAGAGGTTTTTGCACTCCCATGTTTGTTGCAGCACTGTCACAATAGCCAAGCTATGTAATCAACCTAAGTGTCCATCAACAAATGAATGGATAAAGAAAATGATGTATATATGCATAATGGAATACTATAAGCCTCAAAAAAAGAAAAGTCTCTCACTTGCAACAGCATGGATGGAACTGGAAAACATTAAGCTAAGTGAAATGAGCCAGGCACAAAAAGACAAATGTTGCATGTTCTCACTTACGTGAAATCTGAAGTAATCAAACTCAGAAGTAGGGAGTAGACTGGTGGTTGCAGAGGCTAGCGGTTGGGGGAAATGGGGAAACAGTCAAAGGGTACAAAATCTCAGGAGATATAAAGGTTTTTTTGAGAATTATTGCACAGTGTGGTTAAAACAGTTAATAATTACATATCATACATTTCAAAATTGCTAAAAGAGTAAATTTCAAATGTTCTCAACATAAAAAAGTTATAAGGACTTGAGATAATGAATATGCTAATTGACTTGAATTAATTATTCCACATTGTATTCATAAATCATAACATCACTCTATACTTCATAAATATAACCAATTATAAACTGCCAGGTTACAATAAAAGTTAACATTTTTTAAATAAAATCACACAGAATGTAAAAAAAGAGTGAGTGCATATCAGAAAAGGAAAAAATGAAGATAACATAGTATCAATTATTTTTCTTATTGTTAATTGGTATAAAATACAACTGTTTAAAGTAATAATAATGTACTGGATGATTACAGCATACAGATAAGTGAGATGAATGACAGCCATGCCATAAGGGACAAAAAGGATGAATTGAGAATATTCTGAGGGACCTGCACTACACATGAAGCAACACAGTGTCATTTAACACTAAACTTAGTTTAAAATGTATATTGCAAACTCTAGAACGATCACTAAAAAAAATTTTGAAGTATGATTGATATGCTAAAACAGGAGAGAAAATACTCAAATAAAACCAGAGAAAGCAGAAAGAGGGGATAAACAAAGAAAATGTGCAAAGAATAGAAAACGAACACGACAGATGTTAACCCAGCTATCCCAATAACCACTCTGTATGTGAATTTAATACACAAGTTAAAAGACAGATTGTCAAAGGAGATGAGAAAAGAAGACTCTACCTACGGAAAACTGACCTTACATATAAAGACACAGACAGGTTAGCAGTAAAGGCATAGAAAAGCACCATGAAAACATTAATGAAAAGAAAGCTGGAGTAGCTACATAATTTGAGACAAAGCAGACTTCAGAATAAGGAAAATTATCAAGTTTAAAGACAAGACTGGCATAATGATAAGTCAGTCCTCCAAGAAGACATAACAATCCTCTCTGTATATGCACCTAATAACACGGCATCAAAATATATGAGGCCAAAACTGATAGAACTGCAAGGAGTTCTAAATCTGCAGATCCCCCTAGAGTTGAAGACTTTTTTCATTAAGCAAACAGAAAATCAGTAAGGGTATAGTTGATCTGAACAACACTAACAATCAACTTCATCTAATTGACATTTATAGACTACTGTATTCATTAGAATACGCACTATTCCCTAGCTCTCATGAAACATTCACCAAGACAAACTACATTCTGGGCCATAACATATACCTTATCATGTTTGTAAAAACAGAAATCACAAAAACCATGTTCTCAAACTATAACCAGAAATCAGTAACAGTAAAATAGCTTTAAAAACTCAAAGTATGTGAAGATTAAACAACATATTCTAAACAACACAAGCATCAAAGAAGTCTCAAAAATAATTTTAAAATAGTTTGAACCAAAAACAAAATATATGCAACCTACCAAAACTTGTGGAATACAGAAAAAGCAGTGTTTAGCATTGAATGCAGATATTAGAAAAGCAGAAAAATCAATAATCTAAGCTTCCACTGTAGAAAACTAGAGGAAGAAGAGTAATTTCAGTCCAAAGCGAGCAGAAGAAAGTAATTAAAAATTAGGGAAGAAATAATTGAAATTAAAGAAGAAGACAACAGAGAAAAATCAACAAAGCCAAAAGCTGTTTTTTTAAAAAAAGATCAGTAAAATTGACAAACCTCTAGTCAGGCTAACCAAAAACAAAGGGAGGGAGAGAGAAGACACATATTAACAACATTAATTAATAAAGGTCTTCACTACCTATTCCACAGACATTAAAAAAATAATAAACATAAACAACTTTGTGACCACGAATTTGACAATATAAATATAATGGACCAAATCTTTAAAAGACACACATTATCAAAACTATTGACTCTCAGGGCCTCTACTCACCAGCCTCAAAGCCAAACCTCTAAGTACTCACCTCTTCAGGAGCCTCAAATCCCTCAAATACCAGCACCCTCAAATCCCTAAGTCTCTGACCACAACAATCAATCCAGAACTCTTCTGATCCCTTCCAGAAAACTATCGGAATCTTCTCAGCCACAAGAAAGTACAACTCCCGAATGGTATTACCTAGGTTTTCTTCTAGGGTTTTTATGGTATTAGGTCTAACATTTAAGTCTCTAATCCATCTTGAATTAATCTTCGTATAAGGAGTAAGGAAAGGATCCAGTTTCAGCTTTCTATTTATGGCTAGCCAATTTTCCCAGTACCATTTATTAAATAGGGAATCCTTTCCCCATTGCTTGTTTCTCTCAGGTTTGTCAAAGATCAGATGGTTGTAGATGTGTGGTATTATTTCTGAGGACTCTGTTCTGTTCCACTGGTCTATATCTCTGTTTTGGTACCAGTACCATGCTGTTTTGGTTACTGTAGCCTTGTAGTATAGTTTGAAGTCAGGTAGCGTGACGTCTCCAGCTTTGTTCTTTTGACTTAGGATTGTCTTGGCAATGCGGGCTCTTTTTTGGTTCCATATGAACTTTAAAGCAGTTTTTTCCAATTCTGTGAAGAAACTCATTGGTAGCTTGATGGGGATGGCATTGAATCTATAAATAAACTTGGGCAGTATGGCCATTTTCACGATATTGATTCTTCCCATCCATGAGCATGGTATGTTCTTCCATGGGCAAGGACTTCATGTCTAAAACACCAAAAGCAACGGCAGCAAAAGCCAAAATTGACAAATGGGATCTAATTAAACTAAAGAGCTTCTGCACAGCAAAAGAAACTACCATCAGAGTGAACAGGCAACCTACAGAATGGGAGAAAATTTTTGCAATGTACTCATCTGACAAAGGGCTAATATCCAGAATCTACAAAGAACTCAAACAAATATACAAGAAAAAAACAAACAACCCCATCAAAAAGTGGGCAAAGGATATGAACAGACATTTCTCAAAAGAAGACATTCATACAGCCAACAGACACATGAAAAAATGCTCATCATCACTCGCCATCAGAGAAATGCAAATCAAAACCACAATGAGATACCATCTCACACCAGTTAGAATGGCAGTCATTAAAAAGTCAGGAAACAACAGGTGCTGGAGAGGATGTGGAGAAATAGGAACACTTTTACACTGTTGGTGGGATTGTAAACTAGTTCAACCATTATGGAAAACAGTATGGCAATTCCTCAAGGATCTAGAACTAGATGTACCATATGACCCAGCCATCCCACTACTGGGTATATACCCAAAGGATTATAAATCATGCTGCTATAAAGACACATGCACATGTATGTTTATTGCGGCACTATTCACAATAGCAAAGACTTGGAATCAACCCAAATGTCCATCTGTGACAGACTGGATTAAGAAAATGTGGCACATATACACCATGGAATATTATGCAGCCATAAAAAAGGATGAGTTTGCGTCCTTTGTAGGGACATGGATGCAGCTGGAAACCATCATTCTTAGCAAACTATCACAAGAACAGAAAACCAAACACCGCGTGTTCTCACTCATAGGTGGGAACTGAACAATGAGATCACTTGGACTCGGGAAGGGGAACATCACACACCGGGGCCTATCATGGGGAGGGGGGAGGGGGGAGGGATTGCATTGGGAGTTATACCTGATATAAATGATGAATTGATCGGTGCTGACAAGTTGATGGGTGCAGCACACCAACATGGCACAAGTATACATATGTAACAAACCTGCACATTATGCACATGTACCCTAGAACTTAATGTATAATAAAAAAAAAAAAAAGAAAAAGAAAAAAAAAAAAGAAAGTACAACTCCCTCAAACATGGAATACATCTTGCAGCCTGCTTGGGAACTTCTGGATCTAATTTTCTTGGCAATCTTGTAATTCCATTTTTTCTTTTTTTTTTTTTTTAATTTTTATTTATTTTTTTGAGACGGGATCTTGCTTTGTCCCCCAGGCTGGAGTGCAGTGGCACGATCTTGGCTCACTGCAAGCTCCTCCTCCCGGGTTCACGCCATCCTCCTGCCTCAGCCTCCCGAGTAGCTGGGACTACAGGTGCCCGCCACCACGCCTGGCTAATTGTTTTGTATTTTTTTTAGTAGAGACGGGGTTTCACCGTGTTAGCCAGGATGGTCTCGATCTCCTGACCTTGTGATCCACCCGCCTCGGCCTCCCAAAGTGCTGGGATTACAGGCTTGAGCCACCACGCCCGGCCTACTTGGCAATCTTATGGTCATCTAAATCCACTGTCATGTCTCATGTCCCAGATAACTTTTGTTATCAACCACATATCTGACATTTCTCTCTCTCCTATGTCTTCAACCCCATACCATCCTTTCCTTCCACTTCCAAATTTACCTTTCAGCTGCTGTTCTTCCCAAATCTTCTACATGACCTTTGGAAATCAGATTTCAAGTTTTATAAATCCCTCTTCAACAACAGTTTCCTTCATTTTATGCCTTAACTGCCTTCCTCCAACTCCGATTCCAAGAAAATACTACCATCCATAGTATTTTGTAAACATCAAGATTTTTAGCAAATATTATATAATGTTAGTTCATATAGTAGTTTGCTTTCATCTATTTCACTTACCACCATATCTAATAAGCATGATGAGAGAGTAAATCAAATGGATACCATTTTCAAGGTAATAACTGACAGCAATTTTTTTTTTTTTTAAGAGATGGGGTCTTGCTCTGTTCCCCAGGCTGGAATGCAGTCATGGCTCACTGCAGCCTTGAACTCCTGGGCTCAAATAATCCTCCCATCTCAGACTCTCTAGTAGTTAGGACTACAAGCGTATACCACAGTGACCAGCTAATTTTTTTAAATTTTTTGTAGAGAAAGGGTCTCACTATGTTGCTTAGGCTGGTCTCATGCTCCTGACTTTAAGCAATTATCCTGCCTTGGCCCTCTAAAGCACTGGGATTATGCACCCACTGACCTGGCCTTGACAGAAGTTTTGAAAGAACAAACACTGGTGCCTACCAAGTAACAGTCTTGTAAAGCATTGCATAGATATAGTTCTTCAGTGTAACATGTGCTAAACACAGTACACACACTGTCACTGTTTAACGTTCTCAAAAAATGAAAGGTTCTCCCATTCCCAAAATGCAGGTTATTTGTTTTCTCCCTTATATGCAAGACAAATAATCTGCTTTAGTTTTTTAGTTATATATAGAAATGAATTAAATCATACAGATTATATAATAGCCATAACAACATATATCTTGCTTTATAAGTATAACCTGTAAGAAACACGCAAAGAAAGTGCACAAAAAAGTGCACAAACATGTTATAAGTTGGTAAATATCCAACTAAAAAACTTACAGCAAAAGAGAGCAGAAGGTCTTGCAGAGTCCAGTTTTAAGATGCACTCTCTCCCTAGCTGCCATGTAGGCACCAAATCCTTTTGTTGGTACTTAAAAAGCAGGCTCATCTGTGTGGGGCCACTGGTACATAATAGTGGTTATGTTCTACCTCACAAGTGACTACACTTCATTGAGTTTATGCTCAGTGGGTCAGTGTTTGCAAACCACTTAGATTCCAGGACAGAAAGAGCTACAAAAATGAAACATCCAGTCCTTCTCTGAGGTTTGTTATTAGCCTCTGTTAGCCACAGGTTACAGGGCACTAAACACTATGTACTGTGTGTTTGCTCTTAACCACTATGAAAAATCGCCTATAACATCTTTCTAAAGACTCCTAGAAATTTTTAAGTTAATTTAAAATCTGGGAATTTAACTGGGACATATTTCAATTCTTAGAACTAGTTCTTGTCAAAATACCTCACTAATTCTTTTTGGGGTGTCAATTCAATTTAGTTTTCACTAACACTTTCAACAGGCTACTGCTAACGTTTAAATGTTGCTGTGGGTAAGGGGAGTGAAGAGGGTAAAATAATCGTTTTTATTTGGGTCCAAGTTAACTCCCAGCCTACAAACAAGCTTCTATGCAGATGTTAAGAAATGCTTTAAAGAAACAGATTGATTAATGACCCAGACATGTATAATTCTTTCTGTATACAATACAGAAGTTAGAGAACCTAAAACAAAACCCTAAATAACACATTAAACCGACATCCTGAAAAAGCTTGTCTCAACATTTCTGTGGAAGATTTCTGTCCTGTAGTATACCAAAATCCAAAGTACTCATGAGATAGGTACTATAAAGCATCTATAACTCCAGAAGCAATATAGATCTACTTTGAAAAATAATTATATTATTATATAAAATTATTGAGTTTATTAAAATGTTATTAGGATGTTTTTGAAATCACTGGTTTTGAAAAGTAACATTTTCTCCAATTTATAGTAGTAAATAATGAGTCATAGCCTCTCTAGCCTGGATATAGAATTTAAAAATAGTTTAACAAAATAGACCACTGGTCAATGACTTTATGTACTTAACACAGCATTTATTTGGAATCTCTGGAAAGCAGAAAAAAGTTATTATATTATCATCCTTTTTTTTTTTTTCTTTATAAACTGAGTCTCGCTTTTTCACCCAGGCTGGAGTAGAATGGCATGATCATAGCTCACTCCAGTCCCCAAACTCCTGGGCTCACGTGATCCTCCCATATCAGTCTCTCAAGTATCAAGGACTACAGGTGCCTGCCACCATGCCCTATCATCTATTTTTAACAATTCATTTCATCATCTCAGAATTCCCAGTTTTGTCAGGCAATTTCATAGAAAGATTCATGAATTTCTCAGAAATACTGTACATTGTTGTTTAATAAAAACACAGTACATGATTATAAGAGTCACAGCAATCGTAAAGTGAAAACAATAAAACTCACTACCAAGAGAGAAAAAAGTCAATATGTACCTTCAAGATAGAAACCTTATACAACAAGGTCTAAGAAATATAACATTCACTTTCTCCCAAGAAATAAAGTACCTTAAAAAATAATGAAGACATTTTACTAAACTTATGGACTTTCAAAAACGATGGAAATTCTTGAAATGTCTACCAATGTTCTCATTAATGTCTGCTGATTGTAGGCAGCTTTGTAATAACATAAAATATATACTGTCAAAAACTGAGTTAAGGAAATGGTTGCAAAATACTGTGAGTACACTAAATGATACTGATTATATAATTTATTTTTTATTTATTTTGTTTTTTAAAGATGAGAGTGTCACTTGTCACCCAGACTGAAGTGCAGTAGTGTGATCACAGCTCACTGCAACCTCAAAATCCTGGGCTCAAGTGATCCTCCCACCTGTACCTCCCAATTAGCTGGGATTACAGGCATGAGCCACTGCGTACAGCTGATTATACACTTTAGAATGGTTAACTTTATAATACACAAATTTCACATCAATATTAATTTTTATATAATGGTAATAAATCTTAAATAATTTAAATAAATTAGATAATAAATTTTTAAATGATTTGAAGATAGAATTAATAGAATTCAACACATGGGCATAATATTCCCTTAATTTTTAAGGAAAGAAAAAATGTATTAATTGAATTATATATTATTATTTACCCTGAAATGCATAAAGTCCTCCTGTTCTCCACTAACTCTAGTTGCACCTATAAATCATAAAAGACTATTCCATTTGACACCAAGAGTCAAATTTCATTAGAAGTTAGATCGAATCTTCATTTTCTTAAAAATCCTATATGTGGCCTTATAGACAGATTTTATAGAACAAAGATAAGGGTGTTATTTTCCCATGTTATCAACCACATGAATGAAACAAGAACTGTGGCTTCCCACAAATCTCTGTCCAGTAAGTTTTATCTAGCTTAGTATCCACTTTAATCAGTTTAAAACAGAAAAATAAATAAATAAATAAATAAATAAATAAATAAATAAAACAAAAAAGCCATACACAAAATTCTGAGATGTACTTTTTAAGAGAAAAATGAACATGCATAAAATATCAAAGTCACTTAACCACAGATGAAAATGCTATAAATGTGAACAGAAAAATTTTGCAGGAGACAAAAAGCCAAATCTCTATATCAGCAATGCAAAAAATCAAAACTCTGGGGTCTTTATATGTGATTCAGAACCATATTAGCCTCTATAACCATACTGTCCTTCTCTGAATATTTTATAAAATAAATCAGAATCTATTTTTCATCCACAATCAAGGCAATGGTACTTGACATGAACCAAACTTTGTACAGCAGTGCTTAACATACTATATCTCCATCCTATAGAATCATTTATTATGAGCAACATGGTTCCACATAACCAAGTTATATTTGTCCCACTTAAAATACCAAACTCTAATAAAGAACTAAAAATTTTTACTACTACCCCTATGTCTCCAGATGATGTAGAAGATATACACTAATTAAAAGTAGAGAAAAAAAGCAAAAATAAAGAAATAGCACAAGTATTACATACAGAGCTCAGTAAGCACAACGTACTTAATATTTGGCTATATACCATATTCTCTACTTCATCGGATGATTACTTTCAATAGTATTACTGCATTTCTAAAGTGTGTCATTTAATCAAAAGCAATCTGCCAAATATTAAAAAGACAATTCTTCAGTGAACATGCTCAGAGAGAAATGATTAGCTTTTTAAAGTATATTACCACCCTGTATATTTTCTATTTGTATAATAACTTTATTTAAAATCTTATAAATTATATCAATATAAGCTCATGGAGAACATAAGCTCATGTGGCCAAATTTATGTAATTATTCAGGTCATTTTTCATTTTTCACTTTCATTTTTCTTGCTCTACATGGATTTTCTTCTGAAAATACAGCATTATCATAAATTATTGTATGTGTTTCATAGACACACTGTCATATTTAGTTATCTGATAGAAAATATTGACATGTCTATTAAATCTGAAAAGCTATCAATATTTATTGCACAAAAATATAGACATATAGATATGCTTTTAGTCCTTGTAACTTAAAATGAAGTTAAATTTTCATCCCTGTATTTTTCATTCAGTTTATTTGAAAGTAGTCACTATAACCAAACCAGCTAATAAATATCAAAATATCATTTATCACCACATTTATTGAACTGCTAACAATAACACCTAGTAATATAAATACCATACGAAAGCTGTTAAAGAGTTTTCCTATTCCCTCACCCAAATCATTCCAAACATAATTTGGAGAGAATGAAACCAAAGGACTAGCACAAACATAAAATTATTCTCTCTACATATCAGATAAAAAGTTAGAAAGAAAGTATGTGTGTGTGTATGTGCATTTGGGTGTAGATTTGCATGTGTGCTTGTAAATGCTATACTTTCAATACTGGAATAATCAGAATTCATATCATACCTGTGCTCCATAGATATATTTATCCAACATTTTGCCTCCTATTGTCTGCCCTCCTATATCCCAAATTTGAAGGGTAACATTCAAGTTTCCTAGAATATAAAAAATGAATATAAAAATAAGAATATCAAAAAAATTAAGTAACAATACAACAACTGACACAGTATCACAGAATACTAAGTCACATTAAGAAACTGAGCTCAATTTGCCTTTATGTACAGGCTCACATGATATTTGGAACTGTGAAAACAATGTCAAAAGAATTCATAGTGGAGAATCTAGTTTTATCCTTTTACTCCATTTCCATGGAACCATATTTACAATCACTTTCAAAACAAAACAAAGTAAGCTTTAATTTATAAACTTAAGCCTCAGAAAAAATGTTTTTCTTAGAGAATAGAATGAAACACATGTCCATGGAGCAAGAAATGTACTTTAAAAATAAAAACTGAAGCTTTATATACTCAACCATCCAATCATATATATGAATTCTGTTGTAGGTTCTAAACTCTATGGGTTCTAAAACTCATGGAATAATAGCAAACCATAAAAATGCACCCATAATTTCAGCTCAAATTAATGAATCTTTTTATAATGTGATTGTCAGCTACTCTAGGATATGGCAAACATAGCCAAAAAATTACATTTTCAAATTTAACCCATCAAATAGAAACAAATTTGATAGCCCTATTCAGAACAAATGTAGGATACATACCATGTATATCACTAAATATTACAATGTATTCAAACTTGTTCAAAGCATTTCCATTTAAACAAACTATGTATACTTCCAAGCCTTCATAAAATAGTGTAACTAATCATCTTCCCCTATGAGCATTATAAAAGCATTCTAAAAGGGAATCTTTAAAATCCTTTCATGCATTTTGTAAAATATTTGGTTGATACAAAAATTTATGAGATAAGCTGTTCTCTCTTCTCAATGCAACTGATGAGTATGCTTACAAAAGCCAAACTATGCTATTTAGTTGAACATTTTAAACGATATCCCTCATAAAATTACGGAGTTTTCTCCAGAGTCTCAATTAGCACTTTCTGAATGATTTGCAAATCAAAAGAAAATAAAATAAAAGGTTAGAAACTGAAAAATGATCTCATTTCCAAAAAAGATTATGAAGATATAAATTTATACGCCAACATAAAACACTAAAATCAGAGACAGTTAGTCATACCATTTAACTATGCAACTGAAAAAAAAAGACATTTGATTAACCAGCACAGTTTTGTAAATTTTGGTGAGTTTGTATTACAATCTTTCCATTATTTAAACATAGGTTGTTCCATCTGCCATCGTGCAGAGGATTTCCACGAGGAACTTCCATTAGCATTAATGAGCACTAATGTTTTATCACCATCATTATTTCCACAGACACATACTTTCTACACTTACACTAATGACAAAAATGTTCTTAAAGCCCCATGAATATAAAAACCAAAATGTCACAGACTAAGATGTCTCCAAAAACTTATACAAATTGAATTTCTTAAAAATCTAAATTTTTTGAGATTCAAGGCTGAAATAATTCTTCTATAATGCTGTCTCAAATTAAGCAGATGAGAAAGGGCTAGCCATCACTAAGAAGTATATATAATCGTTTCAGAAACCCCTAAGCAGGCAGTAGGCTATTCATTTTACTTGCACAACTCTTTAGAGTTATTTGACTACTTCAAAAGACAGTGCTTAACAATACTAACTTTTACAGAGGAAGATTTTAGGCAATACTAAATAAGTACTAAAAGGTGTTTAATCCCATTTTTTTCAGAGCCAATAGTCCTTATTACTTAACCTCACAACAAAAAATATAAAGCTTTCTTCTTTAAGTTCTGATATTCAGATCCTATCTGAATGAGGTGTTGTGAACACTTTGACTACAACTTCAGGAACATGATCTTCATTACATGTTTTCAAATTCTGACTACAATCATATCAAGACCCTAAATCATCTATCTATCCAATTGTCTCCCATATTCATGTGTTGAGGATACTTTTTAAATGCATGCCTTTCCAAATAAACCCTGTTGTCAGTGTTTGCCTGTTTTTTTAAACATATACATTATAGTGACTCAGAAATAAAAATAGCTGCGAATTACTGATAGTCCACTAATACAGAATGCTAACAAAAAATTACTATCTTTACAGTTTCAACAAATGATATTAACTTCATATTACTTCTTATATCCAGAAATATAGTTTTAACTCCACATTTTAATTTGAGGATTATTAACACATAAAACTAAAAATAAAATGTGGATTCCTTATTTGAGGAGCAAAATCGCATGAGGATATGATTCAAATCAATATTCATTTTTGTTTTTGCAGGCATAAACATATGAATTCTCCTAGTATATTTTCAAGATGACACACCTATAACGCTATATAAGAATATTCAAATAATATTATAATTTTGTTTAAATCAAGAATCTAATACAAATTTCTAACCAATATAGAACATTAAGGAAATTGTCAGAAATCTAATCCCAAACCCAGAATGCTGCAAAATTCCTGCTCCTCTGTAAGAAACGACATGTAACTAGAAGAAAAAATAAAATAAATGAGGTGACAAAACACAGGTAAGTTGCTTTTGGTATGAATTAAAGCCACCAAGAGGATTCAACAGTGACCTTGTAAAAGTACACTTGGTGCCTTGGTTAACCTTACTTAAAGTGCTGCATAGTCAAGATGGAACTAAAAACACAAGTCTACCCACTTCTTGTACTAAAGACTTAGAAATCTTTTTCACAGTAGAACGCTGTTTACTGGACTGTACCCACAAGCTTCCTGAAAGTATTTTGACTAAGACTCTTAAGAAGCTCTATCAGCAGAATCTCTAACAGATACACTATTTTAAGCAGTAAAATCTGCACAGTGGTTGCATCCAGACTATACAGCATACCAGATCATGAAATATACTAAAATGGATTAGTATTTGCAAAGTAATGATCTTGAAAACTTGCATGAAGAGAATGTAAATAAATGGACAGGAGGTTTACACCCCTAACAATCTAACTGGTCAGAGGACTTACTAGACTACTAACAAATATTAGATTCACTGACTATGCTATAAATTCAATAAAGCTACCTGTAATGTTTTATTCAGCTAATGATACATTAATGATCCTACATTTGGCAGTTATAATGAATTTAAAGTATATAAAGAATAATTATAAACCTTGTAATTTATTCACCTCATTTCTTAATATACTTATTAATTATATAAAAACAAAATATATTAAAATATTTTTTTCTTACTGAAATTTCTACCATAAGTTTGAGTCTGTTAAGTAGCATAAAACCAACTGCCTTAAAAAAAAAAAATAGAACTTTTTTTCTGGAACTTTACCATCAAAATAAAAACTTAACTAGGAAAATGAAAATATACATTCATTAATAGTATACATGCCCTAATGTCATTTTTTAACCTAAGTACTGTGCAAGTCTAAAACATTATACTATTAATCTAGATTTCAAGAATATAAAATATTTTTTACAAAGTAATCAAAATTTTTAAATTGGTAGTGCTGTGCTACAGGTCAGAAATCATCACATATATCGCCTGTATGAAATGTCTAAAAACCAGTCTTTGTTTTTAGTATTTGAGTAGGTACTTGTTTCTTTATTTAAGCTTTTCAACTAAAAAATGAGAAATATTAAAAGTAATGAGACAAAAAGTTGGTGTGGTGGTTTTTCAAATTAAGCATCAAAACAAAATAGCTAATAGCAAAATACTATATTGAGATTCTCTGCGTACAACCGGCATCTGTGAAAAAAACTGCTGCAAAAATAAGCTTCCAGGCTCTATATTATGTGATTTGTGTATGTATTCGGCTAGTGACTGCTATTAAGAATTCTGAATGCAGCACAGATTATTGGTAAGACGAAGAATAATAAAATTTAAATGACGTTTTCAGTTTTGGATACATTAAAAGAAAATACAAATGAAACAAAGTACGCATATGCTTCTCCTTAAACCTTTTGCTGAACAATAACCCAGTAATGGAAAAATTGAAATTCTTTTTTTTCTCATGGGATATCCCCTAATCTATTTTTCACTGGTAGCCAGATACAAACCATCACAAAATATAACAAAGTATATTACTAAGGAGATAAGAAGAATACCTCCATTACCAAGAGTTTTCATTAGCTACTCTAAAACTTTCATGGGGAGTTGTCTGATAGATGGGGTGTCTGAGAGGTTAACGTATTTCAATAATAATTGGAATGTATTAAACCCCTTCCCACTATATCACTCACATTTCAGTACATGAATCTGACATTACACTTGCAACCGTTTTCTCCAAATGTGCTTCCTCACAGAGGAGAGGGACGGATGGTTTATAAAGTCAATCAAGATAAACTGCTTTTAATAAAATACTTTAAACATATAATTTAACCATTGAAATTGAAAGGACAGCATTTTAAAGCCCCAATTGTTCAGAAACTAATTTAAAACATAAACCACTCTTTCTTTGTTATTATTTCCCCGTATTTCCCACAAAATGTGCTGCAACTGGCATCTAAATAGTTTCTTTGCATGGTGAAGTGAAACATCTTGAATGCTCAAACTGTATTTTTATGAGTGCCTAGGGACCCTAAATTTTAGTGGTCTATTAAATGCCAGCAATTTCATGCTGCCTTGCATAAAACAGCATTCACATATTAGAGCACAGAAGTTCCATAGCTACATTATACCTCTGTTCCAACTTTAAACAAAAAACTAAAGCAGAGGCAAATCAAAATAATATTTTAAAAAATAATCCTTCCCAATCTTTTCACATTTTGTTAATATAATATCTGTTAACAAATGTATAGCACTTAATTTTTTAAAAGCTTTTCAGAATTTTATAAGCAACCATTGTTTATCCTCAAAAAATGTATAGTAGCCAAAAACAGGGAAGGAGTGGGAGAGTATATAAACTTTTTCTCACACCCATGGACAATATGCCTTCATGACAGATAGTGATGAAAGTTAACCTCCCTAAGATAAATTTACTGAATATATACATCTTCATGTAGAAGCAGCCCTAAAACTTTACACATTTCTTTCTTACGCCATTTATTGTAAGATTTTTTTATAATCTTCTACGTTAAGACTTTTTAGTCTCTTACCTGGCAATGTTATCCTTCTCAGAAAGAAATCCAGTCCTATAGTTTGTTTGTACCGTTTCCCAAAAGTTTCTTGAGCAAAACATGTAGCTAAGGAGGTCTAAAAAATTGATGCACAGAATGTCAAAATTAATTCATTAAAGAAATGTAATCATAAGACCACTACTAAATCTTATTAAGCAATCTTAACATGTATACTTCAATTAATCCAACAAGCAACTTTAAGCAGTTCTAATCAGTTACAAGGCCGGGAGTGACTTAACACCACCAGGTAAATTTCACTTGCCAGCAGCTATCAGTAGGGACAATAAACTAATGGGTTAGATCTCTTTAAATGCCCTGCTTGTCAAGATCCTTTTCCTTGCTGAAAATCAGAATTTGAGAGTTATCAACAGAAAAAAAAAAAAAAACTAAAATAATAACAATAATAAAGATCTGAATTATTTTAAAACATAATTAAAGATCTTATCTAACTTAGATCAGTTTCTGAGGCTAAATATTCTAAGGGTAGCTTAGCCCTCAGCTAATAATAAGAAGCATTAAGGAGGGAGAAATCTGCTTACAAAATTTTTCTTTTTCCCACAGGAAAAGTATCATGTCTAATTTTTCTTTATTTTTAAAGATGTTAATAGAAAATGACCCTAAAGAATGACTGTGACAATATGTATCTTTTAAATAAAGAAGCTGGTATTTTTAAGATTAATATAAAGCAGACAAAATGAATATTTTCCATCCAAGAACCATAATGCCAAGAAGTCACAAGCTATTATAACCAGAACAGATATACATTTTTTTAAATAGAAACTCAAAGTTTTAGTCAAAAACTCTGGAGTTTTCTTTTTAAAGTATCATTTCTTATCAAAGCAAAAGAATTATTATTCTAGTAACAACTAAATAACAGTAACTCAACAAATTCTTAAATATTTTAAATGCACTATTTTTATTTATAAACTTCCTCCAAAAAAGAGAAAGGCAACTTCACTTAGCTTTTATGCTCTTCAAGACAGACTCCCTATGTTAAGAGAAAATAGCTGTTTTTTATTTTAAAAGTTAAAATTACATGTCAAGTCTTAAAATAATGAAAACTAAGACAAAATTTCCAAGACAGCTGATTACAGTTCATTATGACATAAGCAGTATAACAGTGCAAAAGAAAATTTGGTCAAACTTCAATTCCTTTTAGCAAGTTCATCTAAAATTCCTTTTACACAGAACAATACTTGTCACACAAATGACAATTTGGACACCGTAACTCCAAATATTTTTGTGTTTAAATACCCAGCATTTGTAATAAATTTCTAAGATAATTGGCCAAGTATTTGTTGAGCACTACCATGTGAAGGGTATTCTGCTAGACATCTAGCAACAAACACATTTGTTATATTTTTGACACATGTAACAATATCAAAACTGAGAGATCAGAATTGAAAAGATAGGTATTTCTTTCTACAGACTTTTGTTTCTCATTTACACTATATTACTCTACTGACCTTATCTAACTTACACCACAAAATCATCTTTGACGAGGTTCAGAATTCTAGAAAAAAATAACTATCACTACTTATATTATTACAGGTAATTCAAAATATTTAATAGACTGATGGTTAAAGGTCAAAGAGAAACTGAAGGCATGTGTAACATCCACATAATGTCATTTGAGATAATTTTTCATTTTAAAGAATTGCAGAGTTCAATATTTTCATATTAAGGAGTATTCAGAAAACTTCTAAGGAAGTTTCTTTTCCTGAAAAAGTGACTTCCAGATTTTGAAAGCCCTGCTTTCACACTTTTGAGGCAAATATAAAGTTGGGATTTTCAATTGGAATCGAGTATAAACTGTCAAAAATACAGGTTACTGGGAACATACAGAGTATTAAAGTTTTTACTATATCATCTCCCAATATCTTGAGACAAAAATTGAACAGAGAATCAACTGAATCAGTGTTGGTCACTTTCTCTTCAATTATCTAGACTGCATGCAATTTTACACATTTAATAATTTCTCAAGTCACTGTATAAATATCCTTCTTAATCACAGGTATTAAGTGAACAACTAGCTCCCATATCAGAAATATTTTTATCTGAATCTTTATATTTTTTGATTTGGAAAATTTCTACTAACATTTTTGATTTGGTAAATTTCTACTAACATTTTTTAACCATACTACATTTACAAACACTGAAAAGACAGAAAAAAGGAATATTTTGCCTCAAAAAGCTCTTAAGATATTATGTAATAAAAGAAAAACTATGAATCAGAAAAGGAAAGAAATAGAAACACGTGATACTGGAGGGAGGAGCTAAATTTCTCTTGGAGAAACTGTTAAGTCATCATCTCAATACTCTACTGCATCTGTCAGTGTGTTGAAAAACGTTCAGAGTTAGATTGAGCAGGAAAAACAAATGCTAGGAAAAAAGAGCCAAGAGTTAAATCAGGATACAACTAAGAATGAAAGAGAGGCTGAGTTCACAAAGAAAAGAACAATAAAGGAAAAAGAATGGGAATGTTGGTGGCTGCCAAGTATTTGAGAACTTAATAGGGTATGGAAAAAAAAATTCTTGATTTAAGAATAATGAAAGAAGGTTAGGTGTCAGATGTCTGCGTCTGGAAGTTCCTATTAGAAAAAACTGTTACAGTTTTAAAATAAGTTATTTAGGCAAGATGATGAAGATTAAGTCAGAGTACCATAAAAAATATTACTGTTATCCTTTAAAGCAGAATGATAATACTAACTCAAAAACATGGAAGTGAAAAAAATTATGCTGTCCTATACCAGAAAAAATTTTAAACAGAAATAAAACACCGTAATTATTCACACTAAATTAGCAATAAAGGGAAAACGTGTATGATAGGCTAAATAAAAAACTCAGACCCAAAATTATGAACAAATTTCACTGAGTACTATATGTACAATAAATACTGTTAGAAAAATGAACAAAAGTTTAAAGAATTATGATAGCATATAGGATAACCAGCAATTTTTGTGTCTTTTTACAAATGTATTATGTTATGGGTTGTCATTATCATTTTAAATGGGAAATAAGAACAGTTATGAATTGAATACCGTAAAATTTAAGAGCCAAAACCTTGGACGGCCTTCAAAAGAAAATCTAAATGATGAGGAAACTATAAAAATCTAACAAACTTTTTATTGAATAAAGGTGTTAGAAACAATGATGATTTATCTACAGCAATTCATTCATTCGAAAAGTTTACTAAGTATACAAAAATTAATATACTTTATAAAGAAAAGTTACCCGAAGTTCCTTTCTTCCCCCAAAGTTTAAATGTAATCATAGCATATTGTTTTCCTCAGCTTTAAAAATCTGTAACAAAGGATCCAAGAAGACAAGAAAAAAACAATAAAATACTCCAAATTTTGCATATGAAATTTTACATCTTTCCCAGGGGATCTCGAAAGCCAAATGTCAGAACCAAAAGCAGAAGCAGCTATGCCAGGGAGGATGCAAAGAGAAGTCGTCACCAGAGAAACCAGGGTCCAAACTGCGACCAGCAACAGGGAAATGTGAAGCCTTAAACAGGAAATAAGAGCCTGGGTTTCTTTAGACTATGGTTGGGATAAGGGAGGGGAGTAGAGGGGAGATAAACTTTAGCAATAATCCCAGAAAGTGTTGGCGCCTTTGACAGAAGCATGGGTAAGAAGGCATCCCGGTAGAGGCTCTTCACTTTGTTTGTTGGTGGAGGGATCATAGATCTCTCTGAGATCTTATGGACCGTCTCCCCAGAGCAAGCACCGGGCAGTGTTTAGTCCATTTCAGGAGTTTCACAACCTTGGGGTAGGAGCCGCTGCCTAGTAGATAATAAGACTGACGCTGCCTGATACTCTCAAGCCCGCACTCATTCATTCGACCAGGGATCCCTTTTGTCACGCAAGCAGCTCTAGCCTCAGCATCCTGCCCATAACAGGAGCTCCATAAACACTTGTTGACTGACTGCTTGTACCGAGTGCTGAGCTGGAAAGAGAGGTGATGAACAGGTATGATACTAAAATAGCAACTAACGTGTATAGAGTGGACACTGTGCTCTAAAGGTTTTATGTGTATTTTCACATTTAATATGTATTTTCACATTTCTCCCTTTGCGGCGGCCCTTTTCAATACCCATCTTACAGATGAAGCTCAAACTGATTAGCAATTTGCCCTCCAATGACTCGACGACTAAGTGGCGGAGCCCCCAATTCTCACCCGGGAAATACTGATCCCAGAGTCACGCTCCTGGGGGTTCACGGTGCAGTGGAAGCATCAGAAACGGTAAAGGGGGTGGGAGGGGAGGAGCAAGTGTGACCTGGACTACAAGTAAGAGGAGCTAAGATGCCTTGGCAAACCCCTGCCAGTCCTGAGAGGCGGGAAGCTGAAAGGCTGGCCCGAGTCTTGCTGGAGTTCGCAATCCAGACGGCGAGTTAGGAAGTGACTTTTTTTAAGGGGGAGCTGGACAGCGTCGGCCTTCACCAAGCGCCCATTTCGTGTCTGGCCTCAGGCCACACAACCAGACGGGCCCGGGCCTAGAAGCCCGAGAGCTCGGGGTAACTAGGCGACGCCGGGCGGCGGGGAGGAGGCCGGGGAGCGCCGGGCTTCCTGCAGGCCAGGGACGGCGGGCCTGCTCGAGGACTGACCTTCCCGGAGGCGCCGTCCCCCAGCACGACGATTTTCAGTTGCCGGTCCTGGCTCTCCTCCTCAGAGTCCGACATGGTGTCCCGGGAACCAGGCCCGCCCCCCGAGGTGGAGGGGGAAACGGAAGGAGGAAGGCTCCGGGGGCGGGGGAGAGGAGGAAGGGAGGTAGCGGCGGCAGGACCCCCGCCCCGGTGTCTCCGCTCCGGCAGTAGGGATCCGAAGAGAATCACTCGCCAGCCGCCATCTTGCCCACCTCCCCGCCCTCTGCGCGCGGCCCCGCCCCCTGCGCGCACGTCGGGCGCGCGCCCCCGCTTCAGAGCCAACCCGCGCCGACCGCCGGCCTCCCTGACGAGCCGAACCACTCGCGGCCCTGGACTGGTGGGGGGGACATGCTGGCGGGAGAGGCTAATTGCTGCGTTGCCCTTCAGGAGATAGTTGGCTAGAAGAAGAAAAGAAGTGTTCGTTCAAATTAAGGAGAGAAAACGGCAGCAGAACAGCTTTCAGGCGTTCCATCAAATTCCCTTTTCTCTTTCCCTCTTGAGAAAGTCTCTGAAGGGAATGGTTCAGCCTGACGGGGTGGAGCAGTGACGCCCGGGCTATGCGCCAGGGTTGCCTGGCAGCCAGGAGTTCGAGGACCGGCGGCGGGGTGGGGCCTGTCTCCGGTCACCAGGGACGCCGGTAGCCCGGCGGTGCGCTCTAGAGATGGCCCCTGAAAAACCAGACCAGGGAAGAGGGTGCCTCGAGGCGGATGAGGGGACAACTGCTAAGGGCCGAGGCTGCCGGGATGCCGCAGTAGCGGCCGTGAGTACAGTGGAGCTCTGACGCTGCTTATTTCGGCCCCTTTAACTCTCGGTTTCCTCATCTGAACAACACCAGGCTCCCGTGGTTCGTTCATCAAACGCTACTGACCGCCAACCTCCGGGCACCCCATTTTTACACTAAGGCAGCAGTTCTCATAAAGTATGGTCTAGGGACCCCCGGAAATCCCGATGACCTCAGAACAATTTTCATGATAATACAGACAAGTATACCGTTTCCTGGAGGATATGCTTTGTGTACGACGTCATCACTGGCAGCTAAGGGAGCTTGTGTTTGTTGTTTTTAAACATTTCTCAGTTTTCATTTCAATGCAGTAGTCATAGGTGTAACCCACATAAACATAAACTCTTTGGAGGTCACAGTAGAGGCCCTGAGTCCAAAACATTTAAGAACTGCTGCCCTGGATAATCTCAGTCCAGGAGCGTAGGTAAACGGCATAAATGAAGATTACAATATAGTGAGATAAATTCAAAAGTAATAATGCTGTCCTGCTATGTTTGTTTCATTGTTAATCACTTTAAATTTATTATTACCTTTACTACTCTTAGGAATTATAAAGTGTAATCATCCCCATTTTGCAGACGAAGTATCTTAAGTTAACAAAATGCTTAGCCCAGAGGCGGTAGTCTTGGAGACCATATGGGCATTAGAACAGGGAAGCAGAACAGTGTAAAGAAATGCCCAGACCCGGAGGCAACACTGGAGTTTAATCACAGGTTTACTAGATACATGTCGTTGAGCGTCAGTTTGTTCATCTATAAAACAGACTACTGCCTTGGTAGGGTTGAAAATTAAATGAAATAATCAGCATAAAGTAGATAGCACAATGCCTGGTGTGTAGGAAGCGCTCAATATTAACCAGTGTAATTATCACCCTCATCGTCATCATCATCATTAGATGACGATCCGTGTTGGAAGCGTCACTACTTTCTACCCAATTTACCTTATACAAGTTTTGTATGTAGAACCTCAGTCTCTTCATCTGCAGGTAGGGCTAGCCCACAATTATAGGTACCCAGTTAAGTATTAGTACCCAATTCTTTCCCCAGTCCCCCGCCACCATTGCCACCACCCATTTTCTATTCACCAGATTTGTTCATAAGAATTCGAAGAAAGAGGGTATGTACTTGTTAGTGTGAAGAATCTACTCCCAGTGAGGACAGACTTAACCCCTTCTTGTCCATGAGGGCAGTTAAAATGCAAGAAAATTTCTTTTCCAGTCTTCCTTAGATGGCTATGTGATCCACCTGACTAATGAGACAGAAGACAGTGTCCTTTGGAAGACATTTGTAAAAGAACCCTCCCTCCACCATTTAAAAAAAAAGGAAAAGAGAAAAGGAGAGATACAGAAGAGTCCTCCTCCTCCTTTCCTTTGCTGTTATTATTGGGTAAGAACAGGATTTTTGGAACTACTACACTTTTTCAGCCTATCTTCTAGGTTTCTTGTTATGGAAAATAATAGTAAGGTACTTTGGTAGTGTATTTTGTTACTTACAAACAAAAAAATTCCAACTGACATAACTACTTTGGCCAAAAACTAGATTTAGCTAAACTCATAGGCCTGATTTTCATATGTGATTTTATATGAAGGGAAGTCTAGAAGAAAATTTCTCATTTTTCACTCATCAATTTCTGAGATGACTGCTTTGATTAAGAGACATTCATTTGGATATGGGTACATCAATAGGATAGTGTTATATAAAACAAAAAGTTGCATTATTTTAGTGATCATATTTTACACATATGGCAAGTTTCTGGGTTAAAAGTTAGAATTTAAAGACTTAGAGCTATTTTTGTAAAGAAAAAGAAAAAAAAAACTTTCTATATGAGGAGGACCATGTTAGCATTGAGAGCTTCCAGTATGATACTCTGACATACTAAAGAAAAATAGAGCTGATCCACAAAAAAGAATATATCTTTGTGGATTCTCATGTACATTGCTCTTAACAGAGTGAAAAATTAGAGGAATGGTCTTCAATGGTTTTAAAACTAATAGACAAAAGGTTTATAAGAATTCTAGACATTGTATAAAATATCTTTTATAGCATCTCTAACAGATAATTATTCAAATGTTATTTGAATACATCCACATTCAAGGAATTTCTTCCTTTATGAAACAACCTGGCCTGTAGATGAATAGGCCTGGTTATTAAAATATTATCTCTGATGATAAGCCAAAACTTATCACTATAAATTACAGCTAATGGTAATAGGTATGTCTTTCTCAACAAAACAAAACATCTTCCACAGGAAGATGATCAAAGTGATTCATTAATATTCAGTGACTGCTAGACATGGTGGCTCATACCTGTGATCCCAGCACTTTGGGAGGCCGAGGCAGGAGGGTTATTTGAGCCCAGGAGTTCATGACCTGCCTGGGCAACATAGGAAGATCCTGTCTCTAAAAAAACTTTAAAAAACAAAAATTACCCAGCCAGGCATAGTGGTGGGTGCCTGTAGTCCCAGCTACTCAGAGGTGGAGGTAGGAGGATCACTTAAGCCTGGAAGGTCAAGGCTGCAGTGAGCAGTGATTGTGTCACCACACTCCAGCATGGATGACACAATGAGACCCTGTCTCAAAAAAAAAAAAAAAAGTAATTAAATTTACAAATATTTAGTGACTGCCTACTATGTACCAGGCATTCTTGTTCACAACTCTTCTAAACACTGAAGACACAGAAGTGGAAAAAACATACAAAGGCTCTGTTCCCATGGAATTTACATTCTGATAGAGGGATGTGTAGGCTGAATAATAGCCACGTAAAGATATCAGATCCTAATCCTTGGAAACTGTAAATGTTAACCTTATTTGGAAAAGCATCTTTCAGTTGTGATTAAGTTAAGGATCTTGAGATTGGAAGGTTATCCAGGGTTATGTGGTGGGCCTTCAGTGCAATCACAGGTATCCTTATAAGAGACAAGTGAAAGATTTGACCCAGACATAAAAGGAGAAGGCAATATAACCACAGAGACAGAGACTGGAATGAGGCAGCCACTAGCCAAGGAGTGCTGGCAGCCACTAGTAGCAGGAGGAGGCAGAAAAACAAATTATCCTCGAGCTTCTGGAGGTAGCCCAGCCCTGCTGACACTTTTATTTCAGTGCAGTGACACTGATTTAGGACTTACGGCCTTAAGATCTGTGAGAGAATAAATTTGTGTTGTTTTAAGTTACCAAGTTTATGGTAATTTTTTACAGTAGCCATAGATAACTAATATAAGGACGACACAGGTATTTAGTAAATCATCAAGACAGTTTCAGATTCTGGTACATTAAAAAGAGAGTAAAACAGGTGACAGATGAAATAGAGTAAAAATATCTTAACATTATTATTCATCACTAATGAAGGTGGGAAAATGGTAAATGAATCAGGGAAGAAACTAATTTCAGAAACTACCAGTCTCTGACATCTTCTTAACAAATCCAGTGTCATCCATGAGTTGTCTTCATCTTTTTGCACTACTTCACAATTTCAAAGATGTAGATCCTAGGACTAATGTCTGAGTAAGGCTAAATAGTGGCCATGCTCCCAGGTTGTACACTTCGTATTTCTGTATTTATATACGCCTGCTGAAAAACTAAGAAAAATATAGAACTGATCCCTAGAATTAATTGGTTTGTTAAACTCTTTGAGGACAAAATTTTTAAAAAATAAGGCTTTCTTCCTAAAATTCTCTTCTCCCATGGGTTGTATGCACATTTACATAGATATACATGTGCATGTTGTATGTTTAACCACCATCTAAATCAAGACATAGAACAATTCAGAATCCCAGCACACTCCCTCATGCCACCTCTTGGTTATTACCTCTTCAGAGATGACTGTTATGATCCCTAGTCCTGTAAATTAGTTTTACCAGCTTGTAAACTTCATACAAATAGATTACAGGTAGTATGTTCTCTTTGGCATGTAGCTATTTTCACTCAATAGTATTCTATAAAGTCATCCATGTTGTTATGTGCATCAGAAGTATATATTTTCTATTGCCACATACTATTCCATTGTATGAATCCATCATAATTTATCCACTCTCCTGTTGATGGACATATAGGTTGTTTCCAATTTGGGAATACTATGATGAGTGCTCCTCAGTACAGCCTACCACTCTTCCAAAGGAAATCTCTGGCCACAATTAGCACTCTCCTCTCAAAAAAAAAAAAAAAAAAAAAAAAAAAAAAAAAAAAAAAAACATATCCTCCATCTACATTTTATACTCTTGAGATGAGTGAGGCATGCAACAGTCATGAAACTGGTTCTTGGATATAAGTTTTGACATCTGCACTTGATGATTTAATCTAGGAGTAGCTCATCTACTATATCTCATGGTCTCTACTCAAAACTTCAAACTTCAATTTTCACATATTTTTGTCACCATTATAAAAATGTAACTTCCATGCACAAAAATATATTAAGCCCGGCCAGGTGCCGTGGCTCAGGCCTGTAATCCCAGCACTTTGGGAGGCTGAGATGGGCGGATCACGAGGTTAGGAGTTCGAGACCATCTGGGCCAACATGGTGAAACCCCATCTCTACAAAAAATACAAAAATTAGCTGAGTGTGAAGGTGCATGCCTATAGTTCCAGCTACTTGGGAGGCTGAGGCAGGAGAATCACTTGAACCCGGGAGGCAGAGGTTGCAGTGAGCCAATCGTGCCACTGAACTCCAGCCTGGGCAACAGAGCAAGACTCCATCTATATATATTGTGAATAGAAGAAGTACAGCACAGGGATCCAAATAATGGAGATATAAACCATGAACTTTAAACAGCTAATATATTTATGGGATTAAATGACAAGATTGAGAATTTGGTCTGAGAAGTTGAAATTATTTAAAAAAATAGAAATTAGCAATACAAATATAATAACTGAAATTAACCCAATAAATAAATGTTATGCCTCGTTACACATAGCCAAAGAGAGAAATAATAAGGTAAAAGTAAGTCAATAAAATATTCAGACTAAAAGACACAAAGACAATGGAATAGAAAATACAGAATATACAATAAGAAACATATGGAGTATGGTCAAAATGTATAATTGGAATTCCAAGAGATGTATTGTTTTCTTGATTCATCACAAAGTTGGCATTTCAGAGCAATGAAAAAGGGCCCTCTTTTCTTTCTTTTTTTGTTTTTTTGTTTGTTTGTTTTGAGATGGAGTCTTACTCTGTCATCCAGGCTAGGGTGCACTGGCACTATCTCAGCTCACCACAGCCTCCACCTCCCGGGTTTAAGTGATTGTCCTGCCTCAGCCTCCCGAGTAGCTAGGATTACAGGCACGCACCACCACACCCGGCTAATTTTTGTATTTTTAGTAGGGACGGGGTTTTACCATATTGGTCAGGCTGGTCTCGAACTCCTGACCTCGTGATCCACCCACCTCAGCCTTCCAAAGTCTGGAATTATAGGTGTGAGCCACCGTGCCCAGCATAAGGGCCCTCTTTTCAATAAATTGTCTTGAGCCAATTGGATAGTCATTCAGAACAAAAGTGAATCTTGAATCGTACATTATACCATATTAAAAAATCAGTTCTGGCCATTTTATAAAGCTAAGTCTGAAGGTGAGAAACTTCGTAAAAGATTACATAGGGAAATATTTTTGCAATCTTGCAGTGGGTGAAACTTTTTTAAAGAAGAAATGAAGAAACCAACCTTTAAAGGAGACGTTGAGTAAATGAATTACATTAAAATTTTAAAATTCTTCTCATCAAAAGATACATTTAAGCAAATTAAAATGAAAACCACAGAACAGAAGAAAATATTTTCAGTATATATAATTCAGACGCTTGTATCTGGAATTGGAACATTTACCTGCAGCCGTAAGAAATTGACACAAATAACCCAATAGAATGTTCGACATGAGGCTTGAATAGGCACTGCATGAAATGGCCAATAACATGAAAAGGTTCTTAACTTCATTAGTAATCAGTTAAATGCAAATGCAAACTATTATAAGTTACCACTACACACACACCAGAATGGTTAAATTACAAAGGCTGATATTGCCAAGTATTGGAGAAGAAGTGAAACCATTAAATTTTCCATGCACTGCTGATAGGAGTATATATTTCTGTAACCACTTTGTAAACCTGTTTGGCATCATCTAGTAAAGCTGAATATATGCAACCTATAGTTCGGCACTTCGATTTCTTAGTATCTACCCAAACAAAATGCAACCAAAGACATGTACAAGAATGTTCATGGCAGTATTATGCTTAATACTCCAAAACTGGAACCAGTCTAAGTGTCCATCAACAATTGAGATGTTGTATATTCACACAGTGGAATATTATACAGCAATGAAAATGAATGAATTGCTACATATTGCAATATGAAAAAAAAATCATCAATATAATGTTAAGTGAAAGAAGCCAGACACAAGTGAGAACATCTTCTGTTATTCTGTTTTCATAAGGTAAAAACAAACAAACAAACAAAATACTGGTATTAGAAGTAAAGTACTGGCTACCTATGAGTGAGGTACCAGTACTTTTGAATTACTGATAATATTCTATTTCTTGACTTGAATGGTGGTCACATGGATGTGTGTTCTTTCTTATAATTCACTTGGCTATGAACTTGATGTATACAATCTTCTGTATGTTTTGCTTATATAATTATAAATATATACATATATAATTGATAGCAAATGCCTATAAAATATCTAGAATAATACAAACCAAGCTATGAATAGCTATTATTGGTAGTAAGATTACAGAGAACTATCTCTTTCCATTTAAACATTTTGATATTGTATGAAATTTGGTACAGTGAACATAAATTTGATTTTAAAATGGAAAAGAAAGGATAAAAATAGTTCAACAGTAACAAAAGACGAATAATAAACAACAGTCCTTTTCACAGTAGGCAGATGAGAACTTTGTCATGTGATTAGTATATTCTGCTAATACATACAAAACCTGCTAGTTTAATAATCATCTAAAAGCCTTTGTTTGAAAAGAAATAACTCTTGCTTGTAACAGAACCCCAAACTGGTTTGTGAGCTGCAATTTTCCAGCTGTCCACAGTTCTGCCTCATTGCATGGGGACGTGCTTCATTGATTCCTAAAGCATAGCTCCAGACAAAACCAAAAATCTGTAGAGCAGAAGAGTTCTCAAATCACCTCTACAGCTGTGAAAACCAGACGTATCACAACTCACCAGCAAGGCTGGCATGGTTAGATAAGGTAATATGTGTAGAAGTGTTCTGAAAAACAGGAGTTGTGGTACAAACACAAAACATTATTGGAAGCTTGATTGTGGGAGCTTTGAAGGTGTGAATTTGCCCCACCATCAAAAACCGGCATAAAGATTCCAGTGATACTAGGGAAATGGCATTTCCGGAGTCCATGGGATGGCAGCGCTGCAAATGTTCTCTAACTCCTAATATCCTTTACTTTGATCTCTTCTGAAACCTTGTTTTATACAGCCCTCCTCCATTGCATAACTGCTTTGTCTATGATGGTCCTTAGCTGTGTCATCTGGGTTTTCAGTTTATCTACGTTGTAAAATTTAAGTTTAAGACATTCAGACAAGGGAGATACTGCTATTAAGTGTTATCTTAATCTTGAGAGGGCATTTCCCAAAAGTGAGTTCTTTGGGACGTTAGTCCAGTGAATTGCTGTTAAGTAGTTTGAAAACAGCTATAGCTACTTTACTTTTGGAAGGTGACAATGCACTTGAACAGACTATATTGTGAGAAATACTGCAATAAATAATCTCTGTCGACCTTTTAAAACCCAACATTACTTGATAAAGGGTTATCTAGTCAAATAAATTTCTGGAAATTCCCTGAACTTATTTGACCAAAGAACCCATTTTCCAAGTAATATGTACTAATATCATATAGAACTAATATAACTAATATTGCATAAAATATTATTTTAGAAACCCTACTTTTAAAAACTCCAGAAAAAAAAATAAATTGTATGCATAGTTAAGAAGCTTAGCTCTAATACTCAAATCCCCATTATAGAAGGGCTCATATACAAAAGGTTTCAATTTCTCCTTAAATATATGGGGAGCTCAGTATTATGATATACAAACGTTTTGATTCAGAATGTATTTAAAACTTTCTCAGTGCCTTAGTCATTATTACTAAAATTAGTATCGTAAGAACATGAAGAGAAGCTCAAGCGTGGTGGTTAAAGCAGTAGCATAGATTTGAATAGATCTGATACACATTTGTAGTCATGTTTATGACATTGGACAAGTAATCTAAATTTTGTGAGTTTCAGTTTTCTCACCTATAAAATAGAGATTGTAGTAATAGTGCTTCATAGGATTATTAAAAAGCTTATCAATATATATACAGTGGTTAGTATAACACAATCTATATTAGAACTTTTTATTAAAGTGTCTCATTTTCATATTAAGTAAGCACATTAGTGCATAAATATTCAAATGAATTTTGTCTATAAAGCATTCGTGATGGCAGCCTATCCAATTAAGCCTGTGATGCTAATTTTTTCAAATATCTTTTTTGCAATGTGAGTAAAGGGAGGAAGAGTAAGTGTTCTGACTAAATATGGATAAAGTTTGATGTGATACAGGAGAATCATTTTCCTAAAGAAATTTAACTGAATTCAATAAAACACACTAGATATAGCCCCTGTACACACAAAGCCATAGATTAATACTACATGCTGTGTGATAGTTAATTTTGAAAAATGAGTTTCCTGAAGAAGAAGGAATGCTACCTTAAAACTGTAACAGTCTAGAAATCCTGCCTGAGTTTCCAGCCAGCGGCTTGCCCTGCAAATTTCAGACTTGCCAGCGCCCACAATCTTATGAACCAATTATTTAAAATTCTTCTCTCTCACTACACACACACACACACACACACACACACACACAAAGTGGTTCTGTTTCTCTAGAGAACCCTGATTGATACATGCTGTGAGGGATACCAAGGTGAATTATGACTTTATTTGATTAGTATTTATACTGCCTTTGCAAATAAAAGAATTTTCCAATTCCTCTTTTTTTTTTTTTTTGAGTACCCATTATGAACCAGACACCTCATGAGGAACTTACACATGCATTATCTAACTTCATCTTTATAATGATCCAACAAAAGTAAGAAGTAAATCTTAAAATACTAGAAACTGCAATTTGTGAATTACTTTACAGAACATAAGACCCCAAAAGAAGGGATACAAATATAGAAAAAATAAAGCAGGAAGTGAGGAAATTCATAGACATGAACAAAATAAGTAGGAAAAAGAAATTACTTTGAAATGTCATTGTCATTTACTCAAGAAATATGCTGAGTTATCCTGGACTAAGCCTACTTAGCTTTTTCCAAAAAGAATTTCTTATAATTTCTTATAATGGATTTAGCACATCTTTCCCTAATTACTCGACCCTCCACTACTCCATGGTATATTCATGACAACTATTTAACAATGTATACTTAAATAAGAAAAAATATGGCTATGAGGAGAGAAATAAAACATGAATTTAATTTCAGCTCTACTTATTACTAACTTATATGCCTTGGCTAGGCTTCTTAGCCTCAGTTTTGTTACTCATAAAATGGAAATAAGAGTAAACACCTCGCAAGGGTATTATGAAGATCAAAATACTAGTATTTTAAAGAAATGCAAGGGAGAGGACACCACAATGCTGTCAATAAAAGCTAAGTTTCTGAAGTTTTTGCAATTCCGCAAACTGTATACAAACTCTAAATTCTTCTCAACACTAAACCAAAACTTGTTTTAAATTAAACCTTGGTTTTTTTTTAAATGAAACTTTTAGAAATGAAAATTACAATCACTGAAATTAAAATCTTAGTGACTGGATTAAGTGGTACATTTGAAACAGCTCAGTGACTGGAAGATAAATATGATGAAATTACCCAGAATGTACCACAGATGTATCAGGATATTTTTTAAAAATGGGAGAGAGATGGAAAAATATGAAGAACAACATGGGAAGGTGTAACATACAACTAGAGTTGAAGAAAGAGAAGAGAGAAAGGATATGGAAGAGGTAATATGCTGAAAGGTAAAGACTGAAGATTTTCTAGAATTAATGAAAGACATTAAAATGCACATAAACAAAACACCATATGCTAAGCAGAATAATAGAAAGTGACACCTAAATTC
Source organism: Rhinopithecus roxellana (assembly GCF_007565055.1). Lineage (NCBI taxonomy): Eukaryota > Metazoa > Chordata > Mammalia > Primates > Cercopithecidae > Rhinopithecus > Rhinopithecus roxellana. The sequence continues at coordinate 163,720,315 of NC_044550.1, read as the reverse complement.
ATTGTATTAACATTCCATAACCTACCAAAATGTGAAAAAAAATGTTTTTTAGGTTATATCCTGTATATGCTAATCACAGATTAAATCCTTTATATGCTAATCACAGATTAATCTATTTTTCTTATATCCAGGAAATACAAAATAATAACGTGTCATAATGATACATTTAATTTCAATTTTAACGCATTTGTTGTTTTTCTTGTAGGTGCGTACATGCATGCACGTCTGTGTGTATGTGTATGTTTCTCTTTGTATCAGGCCAATTCATTACTTGCTGAAAGTCATACCACAAAGCATTTTTGCCAACTATTTATGTTCTTTCCTTACTTAGGTAAAGTAAATCCCATACTTTCTCAGTAGGGTTAAGGTCAAGACTCTGAGGGGAGCCACTCCTTCCTAATTAGTTCCCCAGACTCCTCTTTTTTTCCCCCTTTAAATGGCCACAACAGTCTAGAAAAATGTTTGGAGTCATAATCCCCCTGATAAATGAATCCCTGATCAAGCAGCTGGTTTCCAGAAGGGACTCCTTGCTGTGCTGCAATTATGTTGAAGCTGAACTCCAGTAGTTCAGGTCACAGCTGAAGTACTGAAGGGAAAAATACCTATCTCAGAGCTCCACTGTATGACACAGTAAGCTACAAGACTCCTGCTTCTCCTCGCCAAAGCCCTTACCCAAAGATCAATATTCTTGTTAGTTAATGAGAAAAATACTTAATGATGTGAATGCACGTGCAGGTCCTTGACTGGTGACCCAGGCAGAAGAGATTCATGCCTTCGGAGTGTACTGGCAATTTAAAACTCATCCTAGAAACCTTGAAAATGATTTTCTATTTGTTCAATAATACACTTAATTTTTCAGTTACTAAATAGTTATCTATTAACAGTGGAGCCACGTTATTTGAGATTTCACAGGCAAAAGGTATAAAGTAAAATATTTATAAATACAAAGTTATATATCATACTAAGAGTTAGGAAAAGCCACATCTTAAATACTAGAAATGAAATGGCTCTTTCAAACACACACACACACACTCACACACACACACACACAGGAACATATACAGAATTATTCACCCGAGCACTACCTGATCATATAGATTTTCAGATACCTTTCCATAATTCTTACAGACTTATTTTCCCTCCCTGATTCTGCTAGGATAATAAAAATGTTCTGTTCATGTTCCACGTGAAGGCTCAGTCCTTCCTCATTTAATACTGTCAATAATGTTAGGTCAAATATGAAGTTGATTTGTATTTATGCGGAGACAATGTTAACTTCTCTACTTTAAGTATTTCTAACTAAACATACTCTTCCATGAGATCACTATGCATCCTCCTTTACCTTAATTTCAGAAAAATAATTCAAATCCTTCCAGAAAAAAAAAAAAAAAAAAAAAGATGTTTTAGAAGGCAATGAGACTCTCACTGTATGAAAAGAGATGACAATCACCCCTATGCAAAGTAAAAGGATGAGAGACTGTAGAAGAGGTTTACAACACATAAAAAAAGAATCAATAATCAGAATAAAGAATGCCTACTTCACTAGGCTTTCCTAAGGCCGCCACAACAAATTACCACAAATTGAGTGGCTTAAAACAACAGAAATGAATTCTCTTACAGTTCTGGAAGTAGTAAGTCCAAAATTAAGCTGTCAATAGAACCACACTCCCTCTGAAGGCTCTAGGGGAAAGCGCTCCTTGGCTTGTGGCTACATAATTTCAATCTCTGTCTCCATCTTCACTTGACCTTCTCTTCCATCTGCCCATGTGTTCTTCCTTTGTGTGTCTCTTGGGAGGATACTTGTTGTCCACACTTGCTGTCCATTGACAGCTCACCCAGATAATATAGGATAATCTCATCTTGAGATTCTTAACTGAATCACTTCTGCAAAGATGCGTTTTCAAATAAGATCACATTCATAGTTTCCAGAGGTTAGAACATGAGTATATCTTTGTGGGGATGGGTCCTAATTCAACACAATACGCCTGCCAGATTTTTAGTAAAAGCTTATAGAAGCTTTGATTTGAGGCAATCTCCTCTACTGTGAACATATAAGATTAAATAGAGAAAGTATAAAAAGAATTCAAGATGCAAATCATAGTGAATCAGAAGATTAAAGCAGTAAATAGCCGGGCGCGGTGGCTCGCCCCTGTAATCTCAGCACTTTGGGAGGCCGAGGTGGCGGATTACCTGAGGTGAAGAGTTCAAGACCAGTCTGGCCAGCATGGTGAAACCCTGTGCCTACTAATTTCACAAAAATTAGCCGGGCGTGGTGGCGGGCGCCTGTAATCCTAGCTACTCTGAAAGCTGTGGCGGGAGAATTGCTTGAACCTGGGAGATGGAGGTTGCAGTGAGCCGAGATCACGCCACTGCACTCCAGCCTGGGCGACAGAGCAAGACTCAGTCTCAAGAAAAAAAAAAAAAAGCAATAAATAAAACTGAAACTATCTGGTTAAATGACTTCAGGTCTTCTTGAAAAGACAAATGAATTTAACTCAATATTACAGGACCAATAATAACTATAGAACAGTGCAGTATAAATGGTGGGCATCCTTGTATCATCTCACTATCAGAGGGAAAGTTTTCAACATTAAAAAATTTTCTTTCTAATCCTAGTTCTAAATAAATGCTAAATGTTATCAAACTTTTTTATTGAGGATTTTTCCTATTAATGTTGTTTAGTACATTGAGTTAATAATTTCTGAAATAAATTCTATCCATTAAAAAAATTACAGAGACCTAAAGTGCATTCAACAAAAGTCTGTATTCACTCATGATTTTAAAAAATAATAACTTCTTGAAAATGAAGAATAGAAGGAAACTTCCTTAATCTGATTTTTAAAAAGAACTCGCAGAAGCCTCTATAAACATCACACTAAGTGGGAAAACTTCTGAAGCATTTCTAAATTGGGAATAAATAAGGAAGTTTGCTTGCTCTTATCTTCTGTATTCACCACCATATGGGGAAGAAATGTTGCAAAGGAAAAGACAAAACTGTCTCTATGATGATATGATCACCAAGATAGAAAAGACAAGCAAATCTCCTAATAAAGTCATAGACCTAAAAAGAGTTCACTAAGCTTGCTGGATACAACAAGATCAACATACAAAAATTAGTGATATTTCTAAACACCAGCTACATCAGCGAAATCAACCAGAAAGTATAAAGAAAAAAGATATCATTCACAAACACAAAAACTGTAAGGTAACGAGAAACAAAAGATGTTCAAAAACATTGTGGACATAGCTGGGCATGGTGGCACATGCCTATAGTCCCAGCTACTTGGGAGTCTGAGGCAGTAGGATCATTTGAACCCACAAGTTAGAGATTGAAGTGAACTATGACTGCACCACTGCACTCCAGCCTGAGCAACAGGGCAAGACCTCATCACCAAAAAATAAAAATTAAAAAATAAAATCACATACATTCGATTGCAATTAAGATTGTAATCTTGTTTTAATGTGGTACTGACAAGATGATCCTAAATTTTGATTGTTAAATAATTTTGAAAAAGAAGAAGGCCTGCAGACAGCGTAGAGGTAAAGGCACCAGTAGAACAGAGTAGAAACCCAGAAAGACTCAGACAAACATGATAATTTAGTATTTCAATTCAGTGAGGAAAGGATTAAGTATTTAGTAAATGGTGCTTGGACTAATGGATATCTATAGGGAAAAAGTAAATTTTCCATCTCACAGTGTAAATAAAAATATTTTACAAATGCAAAAATCAAAACTTTATAATATTTTAGATGACAATAAAGAATGTATAAGTTGGAGTAGAGAAGGAGGTCTTAAGACATACGAACCAAACTATGAAGAAGATGCTAATGCCTATGTTAAAATTAAAAAAAAAAAAAAAACGGCCGGGCTCGGTGGCTCAAGTCTGTAATCCCAGCACTTTGGGAGGCCGAGACGGGCGCATCACGAGGTCAGGAGATCGAGACCATCCTGGCTAACACTGTGAAACCCCGTCTCTACTAAAAAATACAAAAAACTAGCCGGGCGAGGTGGCGGGCGCCTGTAGTCCCAGCTACTCGGAGGCTGAGGCAGGAGAATGGCGGTAAACCCGGGAGGCGGAGCTTGCAGTGAGCTGAGATCCGGCCACTGCACTTCAGCCCGGGCGACAGAGCGAGACTCCGTCTCAAAAAAAAAAAAAAAAAAAAAAAAAGGCAAACTAGGAGGGAAGACATATGATACTTATATCACTGATGAAATTCAAGCTGACAATTAGCTTAAAGTGGGTCTCCAATCTTAATGCCCCTAGACACACGGAAGAAATAAAAGCAATCATTTCTAGAGGAAAGCACCTTCAGTCTATGCCAGAGAATCTACAGTTAATTTTCTAAGAAAAATGGGCAGTTCACAGACACAGATATCTCTGAACACATGGAAATAAAGCACTGTAAATGACAATTAGCTGAAACCACAAACAGCACAAACATCTAAAATGACTAATGCAATTAAATTATTAACACAGGCAATGAAGAAATCATGCTTATTATGTTTAGAAATAAAAGACAAGCTTGAATATACTTATAAGGAAGAATTTATTAAAAAGCAAATAGCAGATTTAAAAAATCAAATAGTATTTCTTAACATGAAAATTAAAATAATTGAGATTAAAAACGCAAGCCTAGGCAACAAAACAAGACACCATCTCTACAAAAAATTTGAAAATTATCCAGGTGAGGTAGTACACACCTGTAGTCTTAGCTACTCGGGAGGCAGAAATAGGAGGATCACTCAAGCCCAAGAGTTTGAAGTTACAGTAAACCATGATCACACTAATGCACTTCAGCCTGGGTTACAGAGTGAGACCTTCTCTTAAAAAAAAAATTAAAAAGTAAAAAAGCAAACACACACACACACACACAACAGAATTAACACAGATGTAAAAAGAATTTGCAAATTAGAAGATGGTCTCTATGACAGTATCCAGAATGGAGCACAAAAATAAAAGAGAAGAAAAACATGAAATAAATGTTGAAAGACATGTAGAATGAAGTGACTAACAAATTTCACTCTCAGTTACAGAATACAATGAAAGAAAAAACAAGTGATGCAATATTTGTAGTGATAAGGGGTGAGAGTTTTTCAAAAATTGATGAAAGATATTCATTTACTTATTCAATAATTACAATGAATCTCAAACAAGCGACATTTTTAAAAATCTGAGTATGGCGCCATGGCTCATGTCAGTAAACCGAACGCTTTGGGAAGCTGAAGCAGGAGGATCCCTTGAAGTCGGGGGGTAGGAGGATCACTTGAGACCTGGAGGTCGAGGCTGAAGTTAGCCATGATTGCACCACTGCACACCAGACTGGGTCACCCTGTCTCTGAATTTAAAAAAAAAAAATAAGAAATCCACACCCAGGCACATTCTATGAAAATGCAGAACCTCAAAGTCAGAGAGGGCCTTAAAGTTGGATTATCATTATAGATGTGGCATACTAACCCTTGACTTCTCAGCAGCCACAGTGAAATTCAGACTCAGAAATGGGATCTAGAATATTCTAGATTTCTATAAACACAGAAAATGTTACGCAAGAGTGGAGATAAAGGTATTTTCAGGCTACTAAAAAATTATTTACCACCGTTAGACTCATTCAAAAGGAAATTTTACAAGATAGATTTTAGATGGAAAAACCAATCCCATGTGAAGAACAAAGAAAGTGATAATTATGTGGGTAAATAAGTGAACATTGAGTATATAAAATGATATCCTGTGGTGTTTGTAACGGTAGGATTAAAATACATGAAAATAATAACATATAAGCTCAAGAAAGAAAGGAGTAAGTGGAGTGAAAGTGGTTTAAAGTCATAGCTAGGCACAGTGGTGGGCACCTGTAGTCCCAGCTATTTAGAAGGCTGAGGTGGGAGGATGACTTGAGCCCAGGATTTCCAAACCAGCCTGGGCAACATAATGAGACCATGACAAAGGAAAGGAATGTAAGATTGGCTTACATTTACATTATAAAATTAAATATTGTGGTCAGGCCTGGTAGCTCATGACTATAGTCCCAAAGATTTGGGAGCCCAAAGTGAAAGAATTGCTTGAGTCTAGGAGTCTGAGACCACCCTGGGAAACACAGGAAGACCTCATAACTGTAAAAAATAAAAAATAAAAAAAAAATTAGCTGGGCATAATGACAGGTGCCTATAATCCCAACTACTTGAGAGGCTGAGGTGAGAAAATCACTTGAGACCATGAGGTAGAGGCTACAGCGAGTTATGATCATGCCACTGTTCTCTGGCCTAGGTGACAGAGTGAGACCCCATCTCAAAATTTTAAAAAAGTAAATAATGTATTAAAGAATAAAAATTATTACTATCTCAATAGATGGAGGAAATAGTTATAATTCAGTACAATTCAACATCTCTTCATGATTTTTAAAAAATTCTTTTAGCAAACTAGAAATAGAAACTCCCCTAATCTGATAAAAAGAATTTACAAAAAGTCTACAACAAATATTATACTTAGTGGTAAAATGTCAGAAGTATTCCCGTTGAGATTAAGATGATGTACTGGCAATCCTAGCTAGTGACATAACTTTGGAAAAAGAAGTAATTATAATGAAGAAATAAAACTTTCATTATCCAAAGCTGATATAATAATGTGCACTGAAAATCCAAAAGAATTATAGATGAATTATTAACTTTAAAAAGTGGGTTTAGCAAATCTCTTTACAAAAATCAATACTCAAAAATCAATGCAGTTAGTTGCTATATACCAGCTACTAAGTGGAAAATTAAATAAAAAGGAAAGATAACTTTCACAATACTGTAGTAAGTATCATGCACTTAAGAATATATCTAAGAAAAGATATACAAGACTATTTTTATATATACTTGAAAATTTTCATAACAAAAAGTTTAAATAATATAGGCTGTTTTAAGAGGGGGTTCAATTGGCTAATCAAATAAAAGAAAAATAAAACTGAACCCCTTACCTAACACCCTACACATAAAAAGTAAAAGACTTCAACATAAATAGCAAAACTATAAAATTGTAGGAGCTAATATAGGAAAAATCTCTTTATTACCTCAGAAGAAAGAAATAGTTCATAAATCAAAGATAATAAGAGTTGTGTATAAATAAAAATGTGAAAAATAAAGCTACATTAAACCACGAACTTCTGTCTATCAGAAGATACCACAAGGAGAGTGAAAAGACAAGCCAGAGTGGGGAACAATATTTGTAGTGCAGATAGAATTTTTACATCTAAATAAGACACTAAAAAAAGACTCACTCGTACCCAGAATATATGACATACATCCATAAGCAAATGAGCAGTAGATTTGGAATGGGTACTTTGAAACGGGAGAAATTCGAATCGTCAATAAACATATAAAAAGTTATTAATCTTCTTAGAAATCACGACAATGTAATTTAAAACAGCAGTTATCACTTTGTAACTAGCAGATGGGAAAAAATTTAGAAGTCTAACAGTACCAAATCATGAAGAGGATGTAGAGTAACAGGAACTATCATACACTACTGATGGAAACGCAAACTGATTTAACTAACTTAGATAATAGTTCAGCATTTTATAATAATGTTCAAAATACATTTTTGAATGTATTACATTCAAAATTACAAATTCCAAAGAACATGGTCACTCTTTTCCAAAGATCCTATCAGTTATAAACCACAACTGTATTGGTTTTCTTTCAATGCGTAACAAGTGACCACAAACTTTGTGACTTGTAACACCAATTTTTATGCTCACTGTTCTCTTGGCCGGAAGTCTTTGCACGATATAACTGGGTTCTCTATTCAGGGTTTCACAAGGCTAAAATCAAGGTGATGGCTAGGCTACCTTCCCATCTGGATCCCAGTGTCCTCTTTCAAGTTCCTGTGGCTATGGCAAGGTTCAGTTCCTTGCAGATGTAGAACTGAAATCTTCATTCTCTTGCTGGCTGGCAGCTAGGGGCAACTTTCCCATCTGCTTCCTTTACCCTATGGCTCCCTCCATCTTTAAAAGCAACAAGAAAATCTTTTTTTGTTTTGAATCCCTCTCATGTTTCTAATATCTTTCACTAGGAAAAGCACAGTCCTTTTTAAGGATTCAGCTGATGAAGTTAGGTCCATTCAGAATAATCTGTTCTTTAAGTTGATTGTACCTTAGAACAGAGTCTAATCCTGGGAATGCCTATCTCATCATAGTCATATGCAAGGCGTGTAAACTAGGGTGCGGGGATACCCAGAGCCGTCTTAAAATTTTAATTTCGGCCGGGCGCGGTGGCTCACACCTGTAATCCCAGCACTTGGGGAGGCCGAGATGGGCGAACCATGAAGTCAGGAGATCGAGACCATCCTGGCTAACACGGTGAAACCCCGTCTCTACTAAAATACAAAAAAACATTAGCTGGGCATGGTGGCGGGCGCCTGTAGTCCCAGCTACTCAGGAGGCTGAGGCAGGAGAATGGCCTGAAGGCGGGAGACGGAGCTTGCCGTGAGCCGAGATTGTGCCACTGCACTCCAGCCTGGGCAACAGAGTGAGACTTCGTCTCAAAAAAAGAAAATTTTTTTAAATTTCACACTAATTTTCCCAATTGTTTAGAATTAAAATGTAGTTTTGAGTTTTCCTACTGTTTATTTATTTATATTTGGCCTTATTTTATGGACCAGACACTTTGCTAGGTGATGCATATTAGCTTATTTAATGTCTTACCAACTCTATGAAATAGGTACTATCCCCATTTTATAGATGAGAATGGTGAATTTTAGGTTGATGATGAGACTTGTCTAAGGTTACCCTGATAAAAATGGCAGAGCAAAGATTCAAACCAAGTCCTATCTATCTTCCCAGTCCTCCTTAACCACCCTGCTAAACTCTCTCTGGCCAGTTTTCCTGTATGTAGTCTATCAAGAACAAATTCTCTTAGCTTTCAGCTGGCTTTGCAAACTGGAATCTGCTCTTACAACAAATACTTATTTTTCTCTCTCTTTCTTTCATTGTCAAAATTCCTCTTTTTGCATTTGTCCTTAAGTTTGTAGACTTCCCTTGACATCTCTCCTACTGACCATTTCATTTAAACAATTACATCTCTGAATCACAGCCTTCTAAATTGCAGTGACTAAGTGTGATCATTTTAAATAGCAAATTGGCATTATTTATATTTTTATGTCAAATCCCAAAATATAAATGCTATGGTTTTAATGTGTCCCCAAAAAGCTTGTGTTGGAAGCTTAATCCCCAATGCAACAATGTTGGGAGGGGAAGCTTAACAGGAATTGTTCAGGTCATGAGGGCTGTACTCCCATGAAAGGATTAATGCCTGATATAGTTTGGATATTTGTCCCCATCCAAATCTCATGTTGAATTGTAATACCCAATGTTGGAAGTGGGGCCTGGTGGGAGGAGTTTGGATAATGGGGGTGAATCCTTCATGAATGACTTGGGCCATCCCCTTGGTGATAAGTGAGTTCTCAATCAGTTCACACAAGATCTGGTCATTTAAAAAAGTGTGGCAACTCTCGTAGAACTCTCTCTTGTTCCTGCTCTTGCCATGTGATTTGCAAGCTCCTGTTCACCTTCTGCCATGAGTAAAAGCTCCCTGAGGCCTCCCCTGAAGCAGATTCCAGGACTGTGCTTCCTGTACACCCTGCAGAACTGTGAGCCAATTAAACCACTTTTCCCGTAAATTACCTAGTCGCACATATTTCTTTATAGCAATACAAGAACATCCTAATATAGGAAATTAGTACCAGGAGTGGGGCATTGCCTTAAAGATACCCGAAAATGTGGAAGCAGCTTTGGAACTGGGTAATGGGTAGAGGCTAGAAGAACTTGGAGGGGACAGAAGAAGACAGGAAGATGAGGGAAAGTTTGAAACTTCTTAGAGACTGGTTAAGTGGTTGTGACTAAAATGCTGATAGTGATATGAACAGTGAAGGACAGGCTGATGAGGCCTCAAATGGAAATGTGAAACTTATTGGGAACTAGAGCAAAGGTCACTCATGTTATGCCTTAGCAAAGAACTTGGCTGCATTGTGCCCTGCCCCTAAGGTTCTGTGGAAGTTTGAACGTCAGAGTGATAATTTAGGTTATCTGACAGAAAAAAAAAAAAAAAAGCAAAGTAGAAAAGCATTCAAGATGTCCTGGCTCTTTCTAACAACCTATGCTCAGATGCAGGAGCAAAGAAATGACTTAAAATTGGAACTTATGCAATGGGAAGCAGCGCATAATAGTTTGCAGAACTTGCAGCCTACCCATGTGGCAAAGAAAGTAAAAGCTTCTTTGGGAGAGAAATTCAAGCAGAATGTGGGGAAACCATTTGCTAGAAATATTTGCCTAACTAAAAAGGAGCCAAGTGCTAATAGCCAAGACAATGGGCAAAAGGCCTCAAAAGCATTTCAGCGATCTTTTCAGTGGCCCCTCTCATCACAGGCCCTGAGGCATATGAGGACTGAATGATTTCCTGGGCCAGGACCTAGGGACCCCCTGCCCTGTTCTGGCTTGAGACACTGTTCCCTACATCCTGGCTGCTCCAACTCCAGCTCCAGGAGTTTGAGACCAGCCTGGGCAACATAGTGAGACCCCTATCTCTAAAAAAATAATTTAATAAAGTTAGCCGGTGCATACCTATAGGCCCAGCTACTTGGGAGGCTGATGCAGGAGGATCAAGTGGGAGGACTGCTTGAGCCCAGGAATTTGGGGCTGCAGTAAGCTATGATCAGGCCACTACATTCCAGCCTGGGAGACAGAGCAAGACCCAGTCTCTAAAATAAATAAATAACAAAAAAGACAAACATTTGTCTACTTAATAATGAAATATATATTTACATGCAGTTTGTGATAGGTTGAATTGTATCCTCCACAAAGATACGTTGATGCCCTAATCTTTAGTACCTGTGACTGTTTGGAAATGAGATCCTTGCTGATGATGGAGTTAAGATGAAGTTATGAGGGTGGGCCCTTAATTCTAGATAACCAGTGTCCTTATAGGAAGAGGAGAGAGAAAAATGCCATGTGAAAGAAAACACAGACACACAGGAAGAAGACAGTCATTAGAATCATAGACAGAGTTTGGAGTTATGCTACCACATGCCAAGGAATGCCGGGAGCTATCAGAACCTGGAAGAGGCAAGGCAAGGTTCTCTCCCACAGCCTTCAGAAGGATTATGGCTCTATTAACAACTTGATTTTGCATTTCTCACCTCCAGACCTGTGAGACAACAAATTTCCATTGTTTTAAGTCACTTAATCTGTGGTACTTTGTTACAGCAACCCAAGGAAACTAATAGACCATCCCTTCATTTTTTAACATAAATATTGTTGATGATGAGACTTGTCTACACTTTATTTTTTCACTTTTATGTGCTCATATTTAATTACACTAAAATGTGAATTTTGCTTTACTTCTTTTTATTCTTTTTTTAGACACTGCAGTGAATGCATGTTTTACTTCTTACACTTTCTCCATCTGAAGACATTGATATGTCTATCAACTCATTTTCTGAACACTTGTGACCTGAAATACACTGGATTTTTGTTTCCATATCCAGTTATTTTCTCTATTGGTCTCTATAGGAGTATGCTAAATGGTTTTCTCTTGTCATTTTTCTCTTTCCTATTCTGATCATCATTAGTGAAATCTGTGAAACAAAATCAATCTATTTCCCTGGCCCACTCAGGATAAATCCTCATTTTTCACTCCTATTTCATATCATTTCAACTAAGCCAATTCTACATTTCCTTTAAAGGGCTAATGTTTGCAACCCAACCCCTAGTACCAATACCCTTAGTTTGAAATCTTTATTAAAGTAGTAGTACATGCTCAGCTCAGTGGCTCACACCTATAATCCCAGCACTTTGGAGAGACCAAGGTGGGAGGATCACTTGAGGTCAGGAGTTTGAGACCAGCATATAGCAACACCCCATCTCCACAAAAAAATTTTAAAATTATGCATGGTAGTACACACCTGTAGTCCCAGCTACTCAGGAGGCCAAGGCGGAAGGATCACTTGACCCCAGGAGTCTGAGGTTACAGTGAGTCATTATCATGTAACTGCACTGTAGCCTGGGTAATACAGTGATACCCTGTCTGTAAAAAAAAAAAAAAAAAAAAAAAAAAAAAAATACACTTAGTAATTCGTCACCAGGCTACAGGAATGTCCTACAAAACCAAAGGACAAGAATACAGCTAAGCCTCACAAGAGACTTTAAGCAGGAGGATATCCATAAGGACCCAGATATCCATCAGGAAGCCCGAGAGTATTTTACCTCTCATGTTAATTTTTCTTCATTCATGTAATTTATTCCATTGTCTCTATTCAGCCTAGTATTCTCTGTTTCCTTGTCCCATCCTGGAAGACAGCCATGCCTCAGCTCTCGGACTTACAATACTGTAACTCCAATTGCTGCTTTAAAGAATTATCTGTCTCTGAGTGAATCCCAATTCCAAAGTATTGATGGAAAGAATCCAACTGGCTCAATTTGGCTCAGGGGTTCATTCCAGGTCAAATCAACTTGAGCTGGGGGCAGGATTATTAGATAGGATCCTGTGTAGGGAAGAACAGTAGTCTGAGAAGGAGTGATGGCAACATGATTTAAATTACTTGTTCCATTGGGAACAAATCTTTTTTTTTTTTTTTTTTTTTTTGAGAGATAGAGAGAGAGTCTCGTTCTGACACTCAGGCTAGAGTACAGTGGTGTGATCTCAGCTTGCTACAACCTCCGCCTCTTGGATTCAAGCGATTCTCCTGCCTCAGCCCCCCAGATAACCGGGACTAGAGGAACCCGCCACTGCACCTGGCTAATTTTTGTATTTTTAGTAGGGATGGGCTTTCACCATGTTGGCCTGGCTGGTTTTGAACTCCTGACTTCAAGTGATCCCCTGCCTCGGCCTCCCAAAGTGCTGAGATTACAGGTGTGAGCCATCACACCCAGCCACAAATCTTCTTTTACACTATCCCATCCTTCCAAAGTTGTTTGAGCTTCCCTTCTAACCTGGATCTCTCCGTTTGGTCTTATTCTTCTGTGTAGCAGCCAAATACGCTGTCTTCCTTTTCTTTCTTTCTCATTTCTGCTAGAACTTTAGTTTCCTCTGTCTGTATTCTAAACATCCTCCCTCTCTGTGTTTTTGGTGTCAGCTTACATCTACGTGTTAGGGTTGAGTATGTGTGTATGGGGTGGGGGTGGGGGAATGGGAAAGCATCACACTTACTATTATATAATTCCTAAATATAGTACTATACCTCAAAGGTATGCTGGTGAACAAAGTTTCTCCATCTATTCACTTATTCATATTTGGTGTTTCTCTCTTCTTAAAAGTGATTTGAAGCTGCTTCCCTCATCTTTACATATCGTTTTCATTCTGTCTTACCTTTCTGCACCTTTTCTTCCAGTATTGGCTAAGTCGATGCTTAGCCTTAACGGTGGCTCTAAACTCTACAGGAATTACCCATTCCATTGACATCACCAGTTCTAAAAATCATTTCTTTTTCTGTCTCTCCACTTCCAATTCACATTGAGAAAGGCCTATGGGAAACCATGTGGTTTCTTGATTTGTGTTCTCTAGTGTAAGAGACCAAAATATGGCACCGCAAACATACATCTTTAGCATAATTATTTTGAGTTGATTATTTTGACAACAACAAAGACAGGAAAAGCTCTGAAAACAGAGTGTAAGTTACCTTTTTGTAAAGGAAATTACGATTTGGGAGGGTGTCTCCCTCTCTGTACTCCTCTGTTAAATCTGTAATGCAGGTTTAAATTGGTGCCTTCTTTATGCGTAAGAGTCTCGGGCACCGATTTAAACCGGCATTACAAACCACATTCTAGTTTTCCTGATCACCTTCCCATAACTTGCCTTCCCAAATCTTCTTCCTTTGTTTTAGCTGAAGATAGTAGTATATAAGCTCAAATTTTAGCTACCTCGTTCAGTTACTCATCCCTGAGTTTCTCCATGTATATTTGAAATATACATGTTAATGTACTTCTGCTTGTTTTTCTTTCGTTACTCTGTCTTTTGTTAGAGAGGGTCCAGCCAAGAACATAGAAAAATAAGTTTTTTCCTCCTCTACACTGGAAATAGACTCTGTGCCAGAGAATCATTTGCAGAAGTTTTATTGGCAAGTGCTCCTGTGAGGCGTTCTTGTAAGAAAGTTCCAAATGGGCAGAGTGAGAAGCTGTTCCTGAATACAGTTGTAGCTGAGGTCTCAGCCCTTCTACAAAGTGCTCTGGAGCTGGAGTGGCTCTTCAAAGTTGTTCCAAACAGAACCAAGGGAGCCAGGTCTTTCTATTCCTGCAGCAGTGAATCATTTATCATGGGAGAACCTCTGGAAGGAAGCATAACCTTAGCTTAAACAGTGCCCTGCAGCCATGAACAATTCTCAGTGAGGGGTGCACCTGTGAGCTATTGAAAGCTGATGCCCCAACCTCTGAGGATGAGGATATTTACAATAGAGGAAGAATGTGGACAAAGAACCAGAGTGGCCACTATACGTGATATCAAACAGAAAGTTCAGTAAACTAAATGTTGAGAGACCTGGGCTTTGGTCCTGGCTTTGCCAAAACTGTGTATCCTTAGATAGACCACTTTATCTTTATGGACACTGTTTGCCTCAGTCACAAAACAAGATAACTGCAGCATGGTCTACAGGTATTTATTCCAGAGAAGTAATACCACATATTCATAAAAAGGGGCATCTGAGAGACATGGTTACAATAGTGAAATATTCAGCAATTTGAGGGTTGGGTGCTTAATAGTATGGACACCCCAATTTAAAAGGATTAGATGTATCTGTATGTATTAATTATAGAAAGCTCTTTAAGTAATACTACAACACACAAAAAAAGCAACTTACGTAAAAGGTATGGTATGATTCCATTTATGTGTAAAGTAAATCACATGAAACTATGTATGAAAATGTATTTGTGTCTGGAAGTACAAAAAACAAAACCATGATTGGGAAAGAAAGCAGGGCAGGGGAGAAGAAAGTGAATTACTTTACCTTATACAGCTTATGTATTTTTAATCGCCACATATTATGTAATTTGAGAGAAAAATAATAAATATAAAGTAGATTAATGTAAGGTTACTAAATGTGAAATCCAAAAGTTCAGCTCTGAAATTCCGTGATTGTAAGGACTGTTCCTCTATTTTAACTTCACCTCTCTCTCTTCCACAATGGTCCGCCAAACTATTGGTAACCCTTACAAGATGAGGGGTTGACCTTGGCAGCCAATTCAACCCAAAGTGATAGAAGGTGAGAAACCAGAAATAGAAATATTCTCAAATGTGGCCAGGTGAAGTGGCTTACACCTGTAATCCCAGCACTTTGGGAGGCTAAGTCAGGCCGATTGCTTGTGCTTAGGAGTTCAAGACCAGTCTGAGCAACTGGTCAAGACTCACCACTCAAGACCAGTGAAACCGTTTCTACAGAAGATAAAAAAATTAGCCAGCAGTGGTGGTGCATGCCTGTAGTCCCAGCTACTCAGGAGACTGAGGAATAAGGATTGTTTGAGCCCTAGAAGGCTGCAGTGAGCTGTGATCATGCCACTGCACTCACCACCCTGGGTGACACAGTGAGACCTTGTCTCAAAAAAAAAAAAAAAAAAAAAAAAAAAAAATTCTCAGAAATGACTGTCCCTCAAATTTAAACATGTTAGCTAAGGAAACCTTAAGAACGTATTCAATATGTCCTTTATACTGAACTCTAGTTTTGATTCAGTAGATGTCGTAGCAGCAAGAAGTACTAAACTTGTAATAGTTTCAAATAGATGTTAGCTGATCCACACAGGTCTCTGAGAAAGGATTTTAACTTTTAATATGGAAAGGAGAATTAGTCTTCTAAAACGTAATTACGATCTTGGTAATCATATTTTTAAAAGATGTATAAATTATTATAAGTGATTTTTGGTTTTCACCATTTTAAAAACAAGCTGTTGAGTCTGAAGTTAAAATAGTTGCTTTACGTCATCCTTTAAGGTACCCTAAAAGTAAATATTTTGAAAGAAGAGTCTATGCATACATCACATAATACATGTAATTATAGTTACTAAAGCCCTCTAATACTCATTTACAATGTTGAAATTCACTTTGATAATGCATTGTAATACCCTCCAAAAATTTAGCCAAAGAAAGGATGATTGTCTGCTCTCTTTCTGCCAGAATGGGACTGTTTCAGGGGAAGGCTCCTTAGAGTGAAGAAAAGGGTCAAATCCAATTAAAATTGCAAAGGAAACTTCGAGAGGACGAATGCCATTAGCCCAAACTGGAATGTGGCCAAAACTCAGGGTAATACTTCAACTCTTAGAAAAAGTGCCAGGGGGATATTTAACAACTGCAGGTGGCCAAATGCATTCTCATAAGTCTCATCAGAAAAGTCATTTATAGCAACAGTATTCACCAAGGTAAAGTAATATCACTTGACAAACTGCATATTCAATTACTATGTTTAAACTCTGACATTTGTCAGGTATCAATTGAAACTGCTTCTCTCTGGGCAACATAGCGAGACCCAATCTTTACATTAAAAAAAATTTTTTTTAAACTGACTCTCTGTAGGACAAAAAAATATAGAAATGAAATGCTCCTGTTATTAACCAAATTTAGAACATAGAAAACAATCGTAATTTAAATCTAGCATTGGACTTTCCTTAAATGAAAAAAATCAATTATCATTTTGGCCATTAAACTGAGCCTTGATATACACGTTTTAAATTGTCTTTCTAAGTTTTAGAAATGTTTATAAAATTTTAATCAAGATTTTGTCCTCCACAATATTTTCTTACTGTATGCTTATTTTATATGACTTCGATCAGTTTTATATTTTCCAGAATCTGCACAAGAATGAGCTTGACTAATTTTTAAAAATATACAAATTGAACCATGCTGTGAAATACTATACCATTTCTTATTTCTTTTAAAATTTATTTTTCTTTTTATCTCTTCACTTATTTATTTTCAATAATTAAATTTGAAATATCCCCGACTTCACCTCTCTCTCTCTTTCTCTTTTTCTCTCTCTCTCTTTCTCTCTCTCTCTCTCCCAGAATTGTAAGAGAAACATTTAGTGAACTGTGATATAAAGGTGATGGAAAATGCAGGCCTGTTAGTGACATAACACATCCATTCTTGAATCCTGCAAAGGATATTATGTGAGCAAATGCACATAGTGAAACCTAAAAAGGTTCCAGTTTTTAAATGCTGAATGCTAGAGAGCTCTGCTTTTACCTGCTGTGATTTAAAAGGCTAGAGGCCTCATTTTAAGCCACTAAAATTCAAAGTGACAGAAACCTACAAATTTTTATTGCTGTGCATTTAATAAAATTTACATTTACAAGCTGTCAGTTTGAAATGTTGAATAACTGGTACTTTTGCATTCAGAAGAGCAGATTTGGTTGTGTAGGGGGTTCATTACTACCTACTTACACGTTCCTTAAATACTCAGAATAATCCTTCAATCTATGACTTTTGATATCTCTTAATTCAACACTGCACAAAAACACCATTGAGTTTGCAGTAAGATCAACAAAAGGAATTTATTGTGCTCCTATAAAGCAAGACATAATTAAGAGCCCCTTTCTGCTTGTTGTAATGTGCTAATACGAGAACATTAGAACCAAGGTACAGTCTATTGCTAGGTGTCTGCAGCAGCTGCCTAGTTTTTTGGTAATTTACTTACTCAATTATGTCGACTCTCTTAAATCCACAACACTGGTGGGTGGTAAGGTAGAGGGATAATAAAAAAACATAGAGTAGGAAACCCCTTTAATGCATGTTTTATGTGCATCTTGGGTAACATTTTTTTTGTTTGTTTGCTTTTGAGAACAAGAATTAAAGATTGTAACTTTAGGAAACTCTCAGCACAGGAATAAACCTGCATGGGTTTTAGACACCTCTAAAAATTATGAGATGTCTAATAATCCTATGATTATGTGGTCTGTTCTGAAAAAGAATATTAAACTAAATGTTTGACTCAGTATTACAAAAACAGATTATCTAATGGCTTCCAAGGGGGAAATATGAGAAGGACCATTCATAAAGTTTCTTAATAGTAATAAATTATACACGCTTCCTTATTTTCCATGTAAATGCAAAGACAAGGAGAAACTCTGACAGGATGTGTTCTCACTGCTTTATAAGAACCACCTTTAATAAAATGTCTTCAAACTCCTGTCAATTTTAATCCAATGTTCTTTCCAAATGAGTATCAGAAAAAAATGCTAACTATACTTATGAATATCTAATTTTTTCTTAATATTCAAAGAAATTTTGAATGCCAGACTCAAAGTTTTAATTTTTAGAATGCATTTGTTTTGTATTTAAGTCAAAATACAAACTAGGAAAGAGTTCCAAAGTAGAAAATTCATGCTGATTTACCTTGCCATTATTCAAATATGAAAAATTAAATTACTGTACCAAATACCAATTTGTGACTTTGAAAATTCGAATTGATTCATTTTAAATATTATTTAAATTATCTCTATAATTGAAGCATTCATATAAAAGGACAAATTATAATGTGCTGATATAAACTGCAACTTGGAGAAAAAAGAGGTTAAGTAATTCTCTTAACATGTCAAAATTTATGTGGCACTCATAGTCCATTTTCTTTTCCATACATTAAGTCCCACAAAACGTCTTTGATAAACTGAATAATCTCCATTTTACAGCTCAAAAATTACAAAGGAATTTACAAATACTAAGCATTAGTTTTGATTGCAAATTAGATATCCTTAAACTTTCCGCCCTGGAACTTTTTATCTTCTTTTAGACAAGGTGACATTATTTAAAATATGGAGAACAACAACCAAAAAAAAAATCTCTATTTTGTAAAATTACCTTGTAGTCATTGCTTTTGAAATCACTTTTGTATCTTTTGCTTCTAGGACAATATTTTTTTCATTTTTGTCTCAAAAGAACTGAAGGCATAAAATATATTATAGCCAATTAAATCCGATGCAATAATATGTTTAGTAATACCTTTCTAAGTTTTTAAAAGCAATTTATGCCTCATTTTTTATTTGTAGTTACCAGAGGTGAATTAAATAGTTTGGAAAGAGGCCTAGAAAATGTTTGTTTTTAAAATGAAAGGTGAAATCTGAAAATGTCTGAGAGGCTACAAAATGACAGAAGAATGTGTAAGTCATCTTTTCTCTCTTTTTTCCCCCTAAATAATGAAGTCACTGAGCTAAAGGAACCCTACTGAGTTTTCATGGTGCCAACATCACATAACTGGCCTCTATTTGAATTATGTATGTTCATTCTCTACAACTTGAGTTACTTGATTTTCCTGTTAATAAGTCCATTCTGAAACAGTATACACTGCTCAGAAAATGTGGATACAAATAATATCTATTAACAGAATAAGACAATTTCACCTTTTCAAAAAATATGGTAAACATAGCAGTGACATATCTAAGATAACAAATGCCAAGGACTCATTGACTAATAAATGTAAAAAATTTAGTTTAGAGTAAAAAATATAATAGAGGAGGATCTTTTGCCCTCATTCATTAGCTCAGGGTGAGCTCAGGCTAAACATTATTTTGAAACCTTTTCTCAAACACTTGATTTCAATGTCTGTTTAAATGCTAGGTTTATTGGTGTAATGTATGCAATGGTATGCATTGGTGTAATATATGGTCTCTATTAATCTGACTGGTTGCATTCAAGATAACTGAACTTTAAGTAACTAAAATAACATCGATATTAATATAATTGTATTTACTAACCTCCTGCTACTCCTTCCAGCCTGGCGTAAGTGTTGGAATTATAAGTCAGACAGGGCTGAGCAGCAATCTTCAAGAAAATTGCTCTAAATTGGCCTTCATTAGCTCTCATGGCACTGAAAAACAACTCCAGTGCATGCCTATGGAAGGTAAGCCAGTATAAATAGCTCCCTATTAAAAAGGCAGCACATTAACCTGCTCAACAGGCATTCATCACATTCAATAAATACTATTCAATAAAGAATCTTCAATGGCAAAATAATTCTGCCATTTCTAAATATTGGGACTGCTAGGACCAAATTTAAAATTCATCCTTTAATGGCATTTATGTTAATTCCAATTACTTTTTTTTCAATTGTAGAGAATTAGAGATTGTCACCAAATTTTTAAATTGCCTTTACATTGTGTTCCTCGGATATAAATAATCAGTATTGCAGAGTAACAAAGAATAAAGAAACTAAAACTTTGAAAGAACTTCAAGAGGAAAATATATTTCAAAGCGAAGAAAAAATTCTTCTGTTTCATAGCTTCGCTTTGAAGAGTATGCTCTTTCTTGACATCTGCATAGTAAAAGGGAGTTTAATTTCCTTGGTCAACTCTCCTTTCTGAAAATCCTGTATTGGCAGACTTGGAAATGGAAGGAATTTTTCTCAGGGATTAATTCGCAGCTCTTCTTAACACTCAAACGCTGAATATCTTCAGTACACAAGCCAGGGAATGTGGACCTTAGAGTTACACTTCTTAGCAAACAAATGTTTTTAAAATATATTTTTTCAATAGAGAGACTACACAAAATCTACCGGTCTCATGAATTGTCTGACATGAAATTGATATGCATATTAATTTTCCCAGCTGAGCTCCGTCTGGTCTACAGCTTGAAAAAGTTCCAGCATTTTGTCCTTTATATTGGCATTTCCATTTCTAAACCTTACCACTGGTTTTGTTCCAAAAAATAACATTTCAAAACAGAACAGTAAAGTAAAACATTTTAGGCCTAGCAAATAAGACCACCTTCTTGAAAGCCAGGTCATTTTTCTCAAAGTCTAAGTTTATAGCCAATTCTACCATTTCAACTTGAACCGTTTTAATTTAGTAAGCATTTTTTATAAAATATCAAGGTTCTGTGAATTCATTTGTCTGCTCAGTGAAGCATGGCTATTGATATCAATGGAAGGATGCAGTTTAGAGTAGTGGCTAAAATTTAGATCATAAAGTCAATTGATCCTAGTTTTACTATTTACTATCTATATGACCTTAAGTAAGTCACTGACACTCTCTAAGCCTCAATTTCCTAATCTGTTAAGTGGGAATGATATCGACAACTTTCTTAAGGAGGAAATGAAACAATACGTGGAAGACACCAAGCTTGGTGCCTGGCATGAAACAAGCACTAGTTAATGGCAGGTGTTACCTGCATATTCAAGTGGACTTTTTTTTTAATTAAATAGTATAATTAGAGCAAAATGACCATTTACATGATTTTTAAACCTCACTTATCAATATTTAATTTGGATGTTATTTGATTAACCATACACTGCCTATACATACCAGATAAAATGTGGAAACCCGAATCATGCAAGAAAATACTCTTCTCCAAAAAAAGACAGATTTTTTCCCTCCAAAATATTTGGTTATCTGTTCCTGTAGCAGGACATAAAAGTGAAAAATGGCATTTTTCAGTCTTCTCCAAGCCTTTTGCCATCTTAAAAACAAGAATGTTTTTCTTTTTATGCCACTTGCATGTAAACCAAATGGTATTTTAACATTTATTTCAAGATTCATCTTGAAGCTGACTTTAATTTTTTTCTTACATAGTCCATAGTTAAGTAGAATTCTAAAGCCTTATTTTTAATTTTAATTCCAGATTCAAACTATTTTTTGCTAAATTCCTATTTACTAAAAACAAAATAAAACAAAAATCTGTGAAAAAATATATATGGAAGATAATAGTATGTATGTTTTTTTTCAGTTCTCTTGAACACATAAGCACTTTTTTAAAATACAGGTAATATAAATTCTTTTACATTGCAACACCCATCATTACCCAAGAGTATTTATTTCTATGTCAGGCCTGTTCTTTACCAAGAAATCCATTTCTAGGGATATAATTATTTTATTAAAGTTATTTTCAATTTTATGATTGAGAATAAAGGAGTATAGAAATCCAATATAAAAGGTACAAATGGCTCTTTGTGTGAGGAGGGGGTGAGAATTATTTCAAACTCATTTGCATTAAGGGAGCAGGGCAGCCTTAATTTAGTTTTTATATTTATAACAAAGTTTTGAGTATAGCTCAGGTGAGCCAATGGCAAACAAACAACAACAAAAGAACCTTTCCAGTATAATGATGCACTTGTCATGTGGTCCCTGAAATGACCACTCAGTGAAGGAAGGGACACTGGCCTAGTTTCATGAGGAGTCTAGAGCTTCCTTCTGTCTTAGGGCCAGGGCCACTGTGGGATGCAGTTATTATTAAGCCTATGCAAGTAACATAGATTTGGTCAGCTTACGCTCAATGCTGCCATTTTCTATTTGCCTCCCTCCATCCATGGAGGTGGGACTCTAGAAGTCAATGGGAGTTCAGGGCACGTAGCACGTGTAAAGCATGCCCACACAGCCCAACCAGGCCCATAAAAGCCAGGAAATGAACAAGTTCAAGTTCTCATAGTGTGTTAATGTGCCCACAAATGTACCTACTTTATATATTTAACAGCTCATGTAGTAATGAAAAATGCCATGTAGAACATATAGCTGCATGTACAAGGTGGGCTAATTAATATACCTATATTTGCTCCATAATTGTTTCATTCCCTATATTTTTGGTTAGTGTAACACTGCAAACTTACATAAATAGTTTATATTTTATATGGAATTTCATGTAAAAGAAACCAAGGGGGAACGACAAATCCGGCAAAATTCTAATGGTATTCTTACTGAATTTCATGAGCTCGATATTCCACTTTTTTTCCCCTATAAACTGCCAATATATTAACACAAAACTTTCAATTCTAGCATGATCATTCAGCAAGTCTATAGCTTAGCAAAAGGAAAAAGTCCTGTGGAATGTTCCAAATCTATGGGCGCTAACATTTCACATTTTGTCATTCCTCACTCAAGTTATCTCTGTACAACAGCCAGATATCGAGTTTGATATTTTGAAGTCCAAACATGTTTGTCAGTTTGAAAACTAGGGAAGCCTGGGATAAAGAGTTGAATTTTAAAGTTTTCGTTATTACTAGTGAGGTCTGGGTTTGAGTTGTTTTTCTAGGACAAGCCAAAGGCCACTGAAGATGTTTTTCCATTAATTTTTCATAAGCATTTAAGCTAAAGGAGGGAAAAGGGATGGAAAGATGGGAGGACATGGTTTTCTTTGGGGAAGGAAATGAGAAGTCACCGCAAATAATTCACCTGGATAGGTAAAGGCAAGCAAACACTGTCTGCTTGTGAACCCCTGACAACTTCCTTACCTTCCTCCCGAGGGAGAGGCAGAGCCTCTCGCTCCATTTCAGACCTGCAAGGAAAGGGCTTTGAGAAGGGAACTGGGGAGAAGCACGTTCCAGGTGTGGGTTCAGCTCGGCGCTCGCCACAGGCCTCTGCAGGTGGCTCTCCTTGGCAGCGAGGCCAGGCGCAAACCCGCCGACTTGGGAAGCCTGACTTGACCCCCGCCCAAGGCTGGCAGGAAGCGACGCCGGGGTTCTCCGCGAGAAGAAGGCGGCCTCCGCGTGTCGGCCGCAGCCAGGCTCCTGTGCTCCGGGGCAAACCTCTGCAAAGTCCTAGTGAGGCAGAACTCCACCCCCCACACTCAGCAGCCTGCCGTCCACCCATCCACATCCCCGTTTCGCCCCCGCCCCAAGCT
This sequence comes from Rhinopithecus roxellana, assembly GCF_007565055.1. Classification (NCBI taxonomy): domain Eukaryota; kingdom Metazoa; phylum Chordata; class Mammalia; order Primates; family Cercopithecidae; genus Rhinopithecus; species Rhinopithecus roxellana. The sequence goes on along the minus strand of NC_044550.1, from coordinate 163,696,770 downwards.
GGCAGAGGCCTGTCGCCCCTCTAAGACCCCACCCGGATAGGGTGGCTGCAAAGACGCTCACCAAAGCGCTCAGAGCCCCAGGGAAGGGTGGCGCCTGGCAGCTCACTCTCCTCTGGGAGATCTGGGGCGCCAGGGCTGCCGAAGCCTAGCACAGCGTGCGCCACGAGGCTTGAGGATGCGAAAACTACTGGCAGGCCGAGAGAGGTCCCGGGAGCAGGGGAGCGAGGAGGCACCTTGAGGCTACGGACTTCGCGGCCGCGGTGGCCTCGCAGGAGGAAGTGGCTTAAATGAAGAGTCCTGGCTCCAGGCTTGACTCCCAGCTAGATAAACGATCACCTCCCTGAGAGGAGGCCTTGGGTATGCCGTGTTCCCAGCGCCCCTGGCATAGTGGCTCCCAGGACACACTGATCGAGCGGAGGTCAGACACCATCCACTTGCTTGCCTACTCGCCCTGCAGCACTAGGCTTTGCTGTGAAGTCCCGAACCACCTGCACCAGGACCACCCGAAAAGTAAAAGTGCAGATCTCTGGGCCTCACCCTCGTCTGCTGAAACCAAGCACTCTCTCCACTGTGTTTTCTCTTGCGCTGAAGTTTGAGGCTTGCAAGGCCCTAACACTGCACTGGACTTTTTCATTTTGGAAGGGCCCTCGTCCCTCTTTAGCTTCACCACGAGGTAGACATTACCAGCTCCGTCTTCACAGAAGAACCTACGGCAGAAAGAAAGTTGAGGGCTTTTCAAAGGCCCACGCAGAAGGTGGCTCCTCAGCAAACGCAGCGGCTGGCACGGTCAAGCGCTGCTAGGGTTTGGGAAATTCATGGTCCCCTCTCCCGCGTATTTGAACCAACTTATCTTGCACTTGTCCCCACCCCCATTAATTGCCGGCGTTCGGGGGAATGGAGTGATTGTTGCGGGGCGGAAAGGGAGCGCCAGTGTCCAGAGCAGAAGCCAGTTACAGCCAGCTTCACCTGGGGCTGCTCCTGCCAAGAGGGAAGTGGGGGGGGGTACGGGGTGGAGGGGCGTGGGACACTGGCCTGGCTGCGCGGTACTGCCAGGTGGCCGTCTCATGATCCTTCGCCGCGCCTCTCAATCCCATCCCATCCAAACCACGCCGCGCCTGCGGCCACTAGCCCATTTTATCCCACTGCCCCCGCGTCCCTCCCCGCCGCTGGATTCCACTCTACGGGTGCCGGGGCTATGCCCCTCACCCACCCACTCCACCGGTACTGGCTACTGCAATCTCTATCCGGGCGTCCAGATTCCTGGCCTTGTCCTTTCTTGCTGGAATCATCAATGGGATCGCGCTGCCGCCGCCAGGCAGTCCTACACTCCTGGCTAGTGCTCTCGGCCTCCGGCAGCTTGGACATCCCGCGTTTAGGGAATGGGAAGTGTGAAGTCAGTGGTGAGTAATCGGAGCTTGATAGAAATAAAACTAAATCCACATGTTCCTACCTCCAGGCCGAGAACCCTCAGGGTCGAGGAGCCGGGTCTCTAGTGCAATTAGCCCTGTCTCTATGCGGATGTCACAGATGCAGTGCTCTGCTTGGGACAGAAGGACCCGGGAGTTGAAGGCAGGGTGTGTCTGGCTAGAGGCTCTGAGCCACTGTGATCACCGTTTCCCGTTCGAGACACAGAGGGGAACACGCACACCAACGCGGACTTGGGCCTCTTCCTGGCCTCCTCCCTTTGGAGAGGCCAGGATTAGCTCAGCAATTCCGCTCACTAGTTTCATGCCCTGTAGAAAGAAATGTTCTCTTTGCAAGTTGCTTCACCATCTGTAACAGTAGGACAACAATACCTTCTCTTTCCACAAATATTCAGAGAAGCCTACCAGATATCAGGCACCATCCTGGGCCCTGAAACACAGAAGAAGATAGCAGACAGGCCTGGATAGGGAGGGGAACTCTCAAGCCAGACACGAGGTTCAAATTCAGGGTCCATCACTTGGTTAGCTGTAGGACCACGGAGAAATCCAGTCCCTGGTACCCTGGCCTGCTCAACAATTAAATAGGAGTGGTAATATAACGACCTCCATAGAATGGATGGGACCAATTATCTAATGGGCATAGATAGCTTGCCATGGTGGGCTGGCCCTATGGAAAGCTCAACAATTGCCGTCGTGTTACCTGGCTTCAGACCGCGCACGTGTCCACCAGTCTTGCTGACAACCTTTCCTTAGGACTAAAGGGAGAAGATGCAGACGTGAAGAACCGAAGGACGAGTCGGCACGCTGGGTACTCTCGCGGAAGCCAACCTTGGGCTCTCCGGAACAGGCCGGGAAAGCTGAAAGCACAGTGATCCCCTTCGCTCATCTAAGACACTGGGTCGCCTCTATGCGCGGAGGCAATTAGTCAGTGAGGTCCGCACTCGGCGCATGAGGTGCTCCAGAACTAACCACCTCCGCAGACGCAGCAGAGCCAGGAGGGGCCGCAGGGGCCTCCAACCGCCTGGCTCTTCCCAGCTTTCCCGGACACCGGTGCTGAGCACTGGGGAGCCGGGGAGCAAGCGCCAAGAGGAACTTTTAAATTTAAATTTCCAGAGTAGCCTCAGAGAGGGAGGGAAATTCCAGTAGAAAAGCCCCTTCTGCCTCAGGACGTCATTCGGTAAAATGGACAGAAGCCGCCTCACAAGTGCTTTGAAAGCTTTTCTGGGATGGCTTAAAAATGCACCTGAGCCTTCTTGTGAATATATCCCAGAAGGTCCTGTTGACCGCCTCGCCCTTTTTTCAGGCATTTATGATCTGACTTAATATAGGAACTCCCATTTTTCCAGCACTGTGCACCAAGCACACTGCCAACCATTTTAACTGATTTTAATCTCAGTCTACAAAGTAGGTACTAAGCCTGTGGATCTTTCAATACCTGGCAGGCACACAGTAAGTCGTTGGTAAGATGGAATAAGCAATCAGAATTTCTGATCAGGATTGCCTTCCCAGAAGAGACGTTTGTGAACTCCAAATGAATTCTGCCCTTCCGCTGGCATCTTATGAAGGACTAAGAACCAAATGTCCCACTCAATTTCTCAATCTGACTTTAAGGCAGTCTTTCTACCCCACCCAGAGATCTAGGGAATTACAGTAATTACAATAGGAATGTTAACATAGCAATTAGCCCTTTAGGAATAGGCTGGGCAGCAAAGGGCAGCTAAAGCTCTGCTCCGCGGCCCAAAGTCCTTCCAGTAGATCACAAGCATACAATCAATCTAAGTCAAGAGCCTATTTTCTCTGCCAGAACAGCTTGAAGACAAGCTTCCAACCATCCCCCAGACCCCAGATTTCTTCCTATAGGGAAATTCCGGAGCCTCCTCTGCTAAGTGGAAATTGTTATCTTCCTTGAACAGGTGGCAGCCAGCTCCCAGAGGCTGTGACTGATGCAAGGCCACCCAGTTAGTGAGTGGTTTTGTCAGTCTTGAACTCAGATTATATCCCTAAAGTCCTTGTCTCTGAGCAATCGCACACAATTACCAGAACATTTACTAACTACCTCATCTTTCCCCACACTGGTAATGTCTGTAAAGGCAGCTTACATACCAAGAAGGAATAAGAGCTGACAATAGTGAGCTCTTACTGAATGTCAGGCATAGAGAAAAATGTCATGCATATATATTTTTAAAGCAAACATAAAGCATCCTTTCTGCCGGGTCTGGCTTTAAAAGCTTTACATGTATTTATTTAATCTTCACAACAGCGCCTCGTTTTACACAAGAAGAAATGGAGGCACAAAGACATTGTTTATTACTTCAAAATTACCTGGCTAATACGTGGCAGAGTTAAACTTAGCATCCAGACCTCTGACTGGAGAGGCCTCCCTCCAAACTGCCATTCTAGGCAACATTTAGAACATATCTCTACAAGGATCTTCAGGCTCCATGGGCCTTTGGTAGCTTCCATATTTGTTTGCTTGAATCTCAGGCAAATACCTGAGAGGCCTTCCCAGGTGATTTGTGGTGTCTTTGAAAAATAACTAATGTATATTGAGTACTTACTATACACCAGGCACCAGTAATTGAGTACTTGCTATATGCCAGGCATTATTCTAAGCCATTTACAAGTTTAAAGTCATTTAATATTCAGCAAAACCCTGTGGGATAGATTCTATCACTGCCCCCAATTTACAGATGAGTAAACTAAGGCTCAATATCATGCAATCAGTAAAAGGCAGAGTTGGGGTTAACTCTCAGGTTGTCTGGCTGCAGATGATCCTGTGCTGGATGTGAAAATGGAAGTTCCATTTGTTCAGAGGCCTCTGCTTTAATATTCATCATATCTTTTTCTCCCAATTTACATACAGGGATTTCTTTCTTGGAATTTCCCTGCTTATCTAAAGTTTCACGCAGCCTAAAGAAAACAGCAGAGCCGCTATCTTCAGGCTTGACCTACGTCTTCATATTGGTAAAATGAGCAGCCAAGACAACTCTTGGAGGTTTGAGGCTTGAGACGTGTGTCTGGATCCTGAATAGCAGGAAGACCAGACTTTCCACAGCTTTAGAGCACGTTCTTACAGGTGCCAGTGGTGCAGCTACATGCACTGACGGTTTTTTGCCTATTTTCTAGGAGTTACAAAGCGCATTCACAGACATCCTTGCAAAATCGCAGAGATGTGTCCACTGCTAGTTCAGAGCTGGCCAAGGGGATGAGCCAGACAGGCTTCTACTCTGTCCTAATAATCAAATGTCTTCAACCTCCCTCCGTGGGCACATTCAACTTACTTATGTCTAAAAATATATTGTCAAGATGCTTCTTTTTTTTTTTTTTATCAAGGCCAGATTTGGGTGGTGGGACAGGGTAGGTGTTACCCAGAAGCCAGAAGCATTCGCAATTACACTGGCTGGTTCACCTTGGCCACATCCTCTCCACATCTCCTCCCTGGGCGTCCCCATAGTCATTGGATCAGAACCGAATTGGAGGCTTTGGCAGTGACCGCGTGTGATCCACAGTAGACGTCGGAAGCGGGAAGGGGGGTCCTGCGCGGTGGGACCCGCGCGGGGGCAGTGGCGCAGGCGCCAGGAGGAAGGTGCAGCACCGAGTCCGGTGCACCACTGCAGGCAGGTGCACGTGTGGTGACAATGAGGAGATGTCGAGTGAGAGCCACGTCGAATTTCAGACCTTGGCGCATGATTTCTCCTCCATCTCTGTTTCCCTAATGGGCACCTGGTCTCGTTGACCCTCGGAGGTCATCGCTGCTTTTGCACAAGGAGAAGCGCTCTGAGACCGGAGCTGTGCCAGCAAACTCAGGGTGGGCTACTCAGGGAGGTCCTGCGGCTTGCTCAAACAGCCTCTCAGCGCTCAATGCTCCCCCACCACCCCCGCATCCCGCCCCCACCCCCACCGTCTCAGGGGTCAGCCGGGACTACAGATAACCTCCGGGAATTCTCCACCAGCCTCCGGAGAGCTGGGGACTTTGGTCCTGCCTCCTTGCCTGACTGGGGCGCACCTGCAGTGTTCCCCCTCCAACCGCTCAGCAGTGGCGCAAGGGCTTCTTCCACTTGCACGGGTGGCGTCTCAGCGAAGGTCCGCGCCCTTCGAGTGCCTGGAAAGGAGCCATATCGAGCATGCAACCATTTTTGGAGTGGGGGCATTTTTAACCCCTTGTACAGAGGCGGTATCTAAGGTTCTGTGATGTATTCCTAAAAGCAGGGTTAGTAAATTCTGACCTAACTCCACTGGCCCCCGCGTGGAACTTCCTACTCCCCGAGAAAAAAAAAAATGCATAGATCTATATTAGGACTTCGAGGTAAATTGTGAGGCCCCGGTAGACCGGGTTACGTCTCTACTTCAGTATCTCAAGAGCTTCGCCCAGAGTCTAGCTTCAAGTGGGTAGAGGATGGGGAAGGGAGCAGAGGAAGTGATCCCCAAAACACCCTACAAAATGTTGGCATGTAGTAGGGTTCGCTGTATCCCCTGGACCTACTAAATTGGGTAACACTGGGGGACACGGATGTAGAAGTCTTAGTTTCGGCTTTCCGTCTGCTAGCCTCAGTTTCCTCACACCAGAAGTGGCCATAACTATTCACACCTGGTTTGTGTGAATGCCGAAAGGGAGAGGAAGGTGAATTGCACCATCTCGTATTGGCGCTATGATCTTGAGCAAATTACTTACCCTCTCTGTGCCTAAATTTCCTGGCACGTTGTCAATGTTCCACCGCTACCCCCCTCCACCTCCCTACAAAAAAAAAAAAAAAAAAAAAAATTGCCTGGCTTTATGGTTTTGAGGCTTGCAAATAAAAGGAGGGAGCCAGGTCTCCCTTTCCCGGGCTGAAGGACGAAACAGTCTCACCTCCGGGAATAGTTCTGAGCAGAATTTTCTCGCCAGTTACTAGCCCCGAGATCTTGGATAAGCTGCACTCTCCTCTGCCCCTCACTCCCCATCTATAAAACGAGTCGCGGAAGATGCAACAGTCTCTGAGGCCCCGTCCAAGCTCTGGTTTTTGCTCCTTGGTGTAGGGGGCCCTCAGGTCGGAGGAAGGGGTCCAAAGGCTAAAGTCGGGTCCATCCCGTGGACCCCTCCCACTCCACCCGTTTGGGCGCGGCTCGGGGGTGGCAGCCCTGGGCGACAGCACAGCTTCGCTGCGGCGGGTAGGGAGGACCGCCGGGCCCAGAGTTCCCGCCGCCACATATGGTCTGTGGATTTAGGTGTCAAAAACCGGAGAATTAGAAATGGTAATTTTCCGTCATTATGGCTGAAATGCGATCTGTCACAACAACTGGAACATGTCTCCGCGCTAGCAAAAATAATGTTCGTGATTAGGAATCATTACGCACGTCAAGCCGAGTCCATTAAGTTGTAGGGAGAAATTAGCCTTGACGGGCAGAATCAAACTACAAATATACAGGCCTCCCCTTCAGGAGGCCAAGCGCCGGCACTCGGGAGGAGGCGGCTGGAGTCGGTGTTTTCTTAATAGGAAACTGCCCAGAGAATTAATACTCCCTTCTCCGCACCCCTGTGAGATTCTCCCCTCCTCTTCCCACAACCTAGTCCCCACCCTAGGAGTGGGAGGCGGCGCGGAGGCATCGCAAACATTAACTGGAGGCTTTGAAGTTCCACAGGTCCCCCAGGCCAGTTTCCGCCTCACCACTTCCAACCTGTATGACCCTGCCCAAGTCACTTGACCCTCCTGAACTTTGCCTGCTACTCTGTAAAAAAGGTGTAATCCCACACACTTCATGGGTTCGCCCCAGGATTCACTGAAAGGTATGGTCAGTGCAAGCACGTGAAAACTGCAGAATCTGTTCAACCTTCTTTCCTTTCCTGGAGCTTCAGCCTCTGCCTCACAATGGTGAGGTGGTGGGGACTGCAGTGTGTGTGTGTGTGTGTGTGTGTGGTGTGTATGTGTGTATGTGGGTTGGGGCTGAGGCATAGGGGTTGAGTGCCCAGAACTGGGAAACTTGCCAATCAGGCACTGAGCAATGAGGCCAAAATCTCTGAAACTGAGGAGGGTGAACACAGAGCAACTGATGTGCCTTGCTGGGCTTAGTACCCTCCTTCCTGTCATCCCAGGTAGGAAGAACGGCGCTGGGTTCTGGGCCCTGCCTGTGAGGCCCACCAGAGCTACCTGCACCCTAGGATCTGCACTGTCACCAAGGAGTGGCACATGGCAAATGAAGCCGGGATTAAAAGCCTTCCCTCTGAGACTGCTACCCCGGTCTCCACTGGAGACCAAAAAAAAAAAAAAAAAAAAAAAAAAGCCATTTACTATTCACAGCAGGTAGTTTTGGAAAGATCATCTCCCTCTTTTGCAGACGGGAAGGAAAGGAAGAAGAAGCTGAGGAGGGTCTGGAAAGGTAGGTCCCATACAGCCTTGTGCGCCGGATCATCTTTTGAGAGCTTGCTCTGTGCCATGCGCCCACTCCAAAGGGCTTTAACTACATTATCTCCTTTTATCTCCAAGCCAACCTATGCGTCTCCTTATTCCCTGGGGAGAATGAGGGCCCGAGTTTAGGGAACTCGCCCAAGAGCCTGGAAGCTGGGAAGAAGCAAAAGTGGAAGATAAGCCTGGCCCTGCCTCCAAAGCCTGTTCACCACTCTGCCATTTGGAGCTGCAAAGCTTCAACCTACCAACTCTCCTATCTGGCTTTTTCGTGGTTCCTACGGGACCTCAAATTCCACCTCTCAAAGAGCTCAGGAAAATGAAAAGCGCTAAACGTAAAACATTTAGCTCTGTGCCTGACATAACATTGATGCCCATTTAGTCACTTACTCTCTCCGGGCCTCATTTTTCTCCTCTGTAATTACATGGTACCTTTATCTCTGCCTGGGGAAACCAACGCACGTGTGGCCCGCACTGAGTAGTTTGGAGCCAGACAGACTAGGTTCGAACCCTAGCTCCACCGGAAATAGCTGTGGCCAGGGTAGTGTTGATCCCCAAAGTGAGGCAATGGAAGTTGAGCTGCTGGAAGGAATGAATGAAATAATTCATGGAAAGCACTTACTGCAGGGCAGGAAAGCGATTAGACGCTAAATAAAGCGCTGGTTACCAGGATGCAATGATTGGCCCGCACAGGCTTGAGGTTTGCTGCCCAGGGAAAAGGAGTAGCAGCTCTCAGCCCCTTTCAGCAACTTCTCGGCTTCCCTCACATCTCTGAGCGTTAGTGATCCGGACCTTAGATCCTGTTTCTGAGGGCGCCAGGGTCCTAGGGTGAGGTCCATTCAACGCTTAGGTGATCCTGCCGCAGGCCTCCGGAAGAGGCTGGGTCGTTAAGAAAGGGGGTGGGGGAAGGAGGAATGGCTAGCACCCAGATCTGTGGCCTGGCCTCTGCCCCCACCGCCCTGCCTTTGGCAACCAGTGAATCAGGACTGAAACACAGGGACACAGAGGGACAGAGACTAAGTCCAGAATAGCAACGATCAGTCAGGCAGACAGAGAGATAGTGACACTGTCTCAGGATCCTCATCCACTAAAAGCGCTCTTAGAAACATTTGATATTCCAGTGACCTTCCTTCACTAACTCCCAGAATAATACTGTGCCTCACAGGCGCTAATCCGCAGCATATTTTATTTTTCTTTTGGCACTGCCATTTCTTGTATCCCACTGGACTGTAAACTCCACCAAGCTGGCGATCTTTCTTCTCTGCATCCTTGGCACAGAATAGGCTTTCAGCTGCTTTTGCTGAATATCTGAGCAACTAAATAAATGAATGAAAAAGAAAGAAAAGAAAGAAAAGAAGAAAGAAAGAAGAAAAGAAGAAAGAAGAAGAAAGAACGAAAGAAAGGAGGAGGAGGGAGGAGGGAGTAGGTAGGCGGGTGGAGGATGGCTGGCGGAATGAATGACTGATTCCCTGAGTAACCTTCAGGACTCCTTCGAATAATCCTTAATTCGTCCGGTGTTCTTCCTTCTTCCTTCCTCCTCCCCTTCTCCACTACCGCACAGACTCCACCGACAAGGATTCCACAACAAAGATTTTTCTATTTAAAGAAATCTCTGTTTACGCATTTCCTAGGAGCTCACTGTTGCGATTTTCCCCTGGCTGGCCACCTTTGACAGGACAGGACTCCATTTCTCCTTCCTGCATCCTGTGGCTACCTTCCCTATGTGCGCTTGGCTTGAATTCTCCTCAGGCCTGAGCCCTGACAGCAGGGCTCAAGCCTCTTATTAATGAGACAAGTGTATTTAGGAAGTGCCTCACTGCAGGCAGTATTTCATGGAAAACAATTCATAATATAAATCAAATATTAGACATCTTGGGAAAGAATTATTTTTTAAAATTCTTCTGCAGATTCTTTTGGACAGAGGGAATGCCCTGGAAAATGAAGCTCCCCCTCAATACATTGCATTTCTAAACCTTAAAAGCCTATATATTGAATTTATTTTTAAACCACAATTGCAGTTGCGGATGGGATACACATAACCTATGACTTCAAAGAAGGTTTCCAGTGGATGCTGACTTCTCACTGTTTGGGTTGTTGTTACAGTCACTCCACACTTTCTGTCCACCGCTTACTATCTTCGTAAATATATTTTTTAAATGGTACATGTCCTTGTTTAACTTTGCAAAACTTGTTATCAGCTAGGCTACAAGTATTTAGTGGTGCCAGCTACTCAAGGAGCATGTAATTCTTTCACTAGCCCATCTTTGTATTTGTAAATGGGGGTATTTATTTTTTCAGCAAAGTACTGTGAGCTAGGTCTTCAGGAAAGCCTGGCTCCAAATCCACCTTTGTTTCAATGGGAATTTTTTGGGAGGCCACTTTCATTGCCTTCCCTCTTGGAGTATCAAAAAGATGTCAGGCCTGAGTCACTGGGTTCAGCTTTTCCAGATGATTGCTCCTGGACGAGTCATCAGCTTCTTTTGCTTCTCTGACTCTCAGGGAATCAATACTACCTGCCTTCAGATTCAAAAGAAGTGGCAGTGGAGAACCCGTTTTGTGTTTGTTTGTTTGTTTGTTTTTGTTTTTGTTTTGGGTTTTTTTGTTTTTTGTTTTTTTGAGACAGAGTCCGGAGTCTTGCTCTGTCACCAGGCTAGAGTGCAGTGGTGCGATCTCGGCTCACTGTAACCTCACTGCCTCCCAGGTTCAAGTGATTCTCCTGTCTCAGCTTCCTGAAGTAGCTGGGACTATAGGCGCACACCTCCACACCCAGCTAATTTTGGTATTTTTAGTAAAGACGGGGTTTCACCATGTTGGCCAGGGTGGTCTCCATCTCTTGACCTCGTGATTCACTCGCCTAGGCTTCCCAAAGTGCTGGGATTACAGACATGAGCCACTGTGCCCGACTGGAGAATCCATTCTTGAAACATAAAATGCTCCAGGTAGGAATATTTCCTCTGAAAACATTTCAGTGCTTACTACGTATCAAACCCCGTGCTGGAAATCCAGAGAGCAAGGGCAATTGCTGTAAAACAACTATCCCAACAAGTAGCACTGCCTTAAGCTCATGATCCCAAGGGGTACAGCGGTCTAAGCCCTGCTCACCTCAACAAGGCATCTGGGAGAAGCTGCTCTGCCAGGACCCCAAGAGGTCTAATACCCTCCCGCACCACCTCTCCTCCCCCTCCTCTACCCTAGCACAGTCCCCACACTCCACTGCCAGCCACAACCTCTCCCAGAGTGTCTTCACACACCCCAGCTGTGACACTGCACCACAGTGTCTTTCTAGTTTTAAAACCATTTTCCAGTATGAACCTGAAACAGGGAGTGTGTTTTCAGGGACCTTGTTTTTCAGTCCTTAGCTGGTCAGGGGAAGTTAATGTGCATTTTAATGCGGTCAAGTATGAAATGATGGCATGTGGGGTTTGCTCGCTGCCTAGGCTCCAGGAAAAATTCTGAGGGCGGAGGCCCGAGAGAATTTGACCCAGAAACAAGTCTGGCTCTTGCGCTGGTCCTTTGCCCCCCAGGACCTGCCTCCAGCAGCCCAGAAGAACAAGAATGAGAACTTGGCCAGGCTTGGAGACTACCAGCTGGTCCTGCCGCACCCTCCCCTCCCCCCCCCCCCCCCCCCCCCCCCCCCCCCCCCCCGCCGACTTTGCAAGGGTCTCCAGGCCCTTAGAGGGGTAGGTAGGAAAAGGTGTGGTGGAAACAGACATAGATGAAGCTGAAGGATCCTGGCCTTATTTATGTGTTCTTCCAGCATGGTTTGGATGCCAAAGAGCAACAAACCCCGTGTTAGGCGCGGTAGTAAGTGCCTGAGGTCCCATCCCTGTATTCTCAGAGGTCCCCAGGCCAGACAGCACCAGAGCCCACTGAGCCCAGGTGATAAGGGCTAGGACCTTGGGACCTACTCAGGAGGGACTCTTAGTTCAAAACTGGGGAGTGGGTGACTCAGTGAAGACCTAAGACCTGCAAATCAGGACCTGAAGCGATGTGGAGAACTTGGCCAAGTGAAGTCCTCCCTGCACTCTCTCTCTCTTATCTGCTCTGTCCCCGGACATCTTTTTCTTTCTCACCACCTCTGTGTGGGTGTGTCTCTAGCTTCCTTTCTTGCAGTCCGAGGGTCCAAGAATGCATTGCTCAACTTCTCGGAAAAGAGGAGGGGCAGTGCCCCTGGCCTCCTCTGCAAGGAAGGATTCCTGGAAGCCAGTCACCCTGGTGACAGCTCTGCACCCCGTCCAGGATGCGCACGGAGGACGTCCTGCTGCAGCCTGACATTGGCAGGAATACGCTCGACCCGTGGGTGTGAGCAGGTTTACTACTTGGTTTTTGAATTCCCAAGAGCATCAAATCCATTGGCCCTTTCCAAAAACACAAGCCAAAAGGAAGTAGACCGGGACAAACTCCGGGCCTGCCGATCCCTGGAAACTTCGGGGACAATTCAGGGCCATTTATATGGTCACCCAAGCTCCTTAGCGACTTCTGAACCCACGCAGCCTGGTTATCTCCGATGGCCACAGTCCAGCGTGTGGCGCACAATGAGGCTGGACCACTGGGGGACGCCGAGGTTCCTAGTTGGCATTGTGGGCATTGCCCAGCCACTCCTGCCCGGCCAGGTCCCCCGTGCGGAAAGCGGTGGCACCCCAGCGCGCATGTCCTTGTGGGTGTTGGTGCGCAATAACCCCGCTGTCCAGTTCTCCCGCGCCTGCCTGGGAGGCCTTGGTGCGCACAAGGAAAGCCATTCAAAAATGTTAATGAGCTTATTAAAATGAGCGGCTTTATTGGCTCTCGTTTTACAGCCAGCTGCCCACCCTCTCTTTCTGGTGGACCACTGTTGAGAATGAACTTGGGATTTTTTTTTTTTTTTTTTTTTTCGTCTTAGGGCGTTTTTCATCTAAGGACAGGGGACTCTCCGGCTCTCCGGAGACTAGTGCTGCCACAGAGGAGAGGACTAGCCTCAGGCCTTCTCCCTACCGAGCGCAGTGAATTTGAAGAAGTCCTCCCTGAGGAAAACCTGTACTTTCCAAAACAACTGACATCTCAGGCCCAGGAAGGCTGATGGCGGAGGCCCAAACACAGTGACCTTCCTAGGGAAGTCTGCATGGCAGCAACTTGGGACGACTCGAATCTTTAAAATAACAACCCCCCGACCCCCACGGGCAAACAAAAATTGTGCTCAGGAAAGACACGACTCAATATTTAAAGTAGAAAGCTTTTGTCCTTTACTCCTCTACAAGCCAGAGGTAAGTCTGAACTCCAACCGTTACTTAGGAGTCTTACAACCTTTTTTTTTTTTTTAATGGAGGCCCAGAGAAGAGAAGTTAATTGCCTAAAATTCACCAAGTCAGTGGTACGGCTGCCTCAGGCCTGAGGAGTCCGCTCAGGTCCTCTGGCGGCCTTACTCTAAGTACCTATGGGGTCTTTGAGCCCTATTCGATCACCTCCCACCCTCGATTTGTGCAGGCAGCGGAGAAGCTTCCACATCGTGCATCCTCCCCTAGGCGCAAGGGCACACACCAAGGTCCTAAGGAGAGAGGCTGAGTGTAGCCACAGAAGGGGACCGGGACAGAGATGGAAAGAACTCACCAAAAAGCCCCGTAGGTCCGCAGCACAGAACCCAGCGCCGGATCCTCATGCCGAGAGTTTAAAGCTGCGATTGCAGAAGCAGTGCGGATTAATGCAGGCGCTCCCATGGGACCAGGAGGGCTGCAGAGACTAGGTGCTCTTGGCTCCGCGGGCGCACAAACCGCGACGGATAGCGGCACCGGGGACTGCGAGCAGGGGCATGGAGTGGGAGGGAAAGCTGATGAGAGCGGGCTTTGAGCCTGGAGAACTCGTCACGCACGTTCACGCAAGCTTGGAGGAAACACGTGAGCTCGGGAGCGAGCTTACCTCGCGGGAGGTTCGAGGGAAGGTGACACTCTCACCCCCACAGCTACCATGTGCTCCCTTTAAACCGTCCATTCCAACAGGAACACAGTGGTGCCATTCGCAGTGGCCACGGATTCCGGGTCGGCCCTGGGTCGGCCAGAAGCCACGCTCCTACCTTTCTCTGCCTGCCTCCAAGCAAAAAGCAGAAACGGCAGGACTCAGGGTGGAGCTTGGGGCTGCAGGACCCTTTGCCCAGTTCTTACATTCCCAAATTGCCCCACATTCAGACTTTTGACGTTTTCTTCATAGGAGGCACAACCTCAGGTATACACCCAACATATTGAAAAGAAATGCGTGGTTCAACCTATATCCTACACTAGACCACCCCTGCCTGCAGGGACCTGGGAATCAATCTTTTATAAATGTTTTAATAATTTGAACGACCCAATTTATGTTGAATAACTCCTGTATGTGACTACAAAACCCCCAGTTTATTAGGTGATGTAAGCATTTATAAAACAACACAATTTTTCTGCAACCCTACTTTGGCATTTCTTCATTTCTAAAACGTATCGGGAGAGCAAAAACTGGCAGAGGCCAGAGTCTCTCGACCACTGAGAGACCCTAAGCTTAGCAACCTACAGGACCCTTGCAATCCCCTGAAGGTCGCAGGAGTTCGAGGCAGATTGCTTTAGGTCAGCCAATCCAGCACTGCCCAGAAGTTCACAATAATAATAACGGCAAAAATAACAATGAGCTCATACCAGTTGTACGGTGTTTGATGGTTTTCAAAATGTTTGCATGCTTTTGTGATCTGTCCACTACAGAACCAAAGCTGGCAGATGCCAGCACGAAAGGACAATCACCCTGCCACCTGAAATCCTAAAATATGCTTCTGGGCTTTGGACGACCATGACTTGGCTTCTAAATGACCTGTGGCAATGGATACGTTACATTACCTCGTTAAGCCTCCGCTTCCCCATTTGTAAAATGGACGTCATGTGCACCAGGCTACAGGGAGCCTCTGAGAACCGGATCCGAACAGGATTCGGAAACGCATCACCTGTAACATTTCAGACAAACGAATGGAGTTGTTTTTGTTGTTCTTCTTATTGTTAAATATTGTTTGGTTGCTCCTCCGGCCCTCCCTCGGATTAGAAGCCTCTGCTGCTGCTTCCTTCGAGGTTATGGTCCCGCCTTCACCCATCGCAGTGGCTTCTGCAGCAGCTGTGGGCCCAGAACGCATACAACCAGCGGCCCAGCTACCTGCCTTGAGCGTTTTCCGACTTACAAAGCGCCATCAAGCATTTGGAGTCTCTTGGAGTCCCCATGAAGGTCTGTGCGGTTGCCAAGTAAGGTGGCTGGCATGCTAAAGTGAGTGGCCTGCAAGGTTGAAGCCCTTCAGTAAGCGGGCAGCTGTCTGGGCCCTTGCGTGGATCTGCCTCACTTCTGAGAAAGAGTGCTGCCCAAACGCCCCTTGTCCTCCCTTGGGTCCAGGAGCTCCTTCGACAGTTCCCCGGTTTAGGAGAACTGTCTGATTCTCTCTATTGTTCATGTTCCCTCTGCAGCGCAGGAGCCTTTCTGTAAAGCGAGTGAAACTTCGTGAACTTTGCGTTGAGAAAGCCAGATTCCCAAACACGTACTGAAATGTTTGTAGAGAAGAGTGAATTGTTGGCCTGGCTGGTGCTGAGCTCCAGCGGCCGGTTAGGGAGTCAGAGCGCCAGAACCTCCGCTTGGCAGGACTTCTGAAGACCCGGGATGAGGTTCTGCCTCTATAGGATGCTCAGCGTGCCATTGCCAGGGTCTGCTCCAGAGCGCTTCCCTGAGAGGAAACCAGGAGCCAGCATTCAGCACACTCCTCACTCCTCAAAAGCCCCCAGATGTCACCCTTCCATGGGCCCAGTTTCTCAGGGTTCTGGGTACTGACGTGGCTGAGCCCCAATTCAGAGGGCAGGCACTCGTGTTTGAGCCCGATTACAACCTTCTCGAATGATGTTTCACTGTCCCCCTGTCCCCTTTCCTAGCGTGGGGGAGCAGTGAGGGTGCTGGGATTCGTTGCAGCCTGGAAGCCATTTATTTTCTAAAGTGGAATCCAGTCTCAATTCCCCCTGCTCATCTAAGATCCTCTCTGGGGAGCCAAGCGCCTCTCACACCTAATCTTTTGCAATGAGACGCAGTTTGGGACCAGCCAGGTCTCTCTCTCTTTCTTTATTTCTCTTTATTTCCCTTCCTTCCTTCCTTCCTTCCTTCCTTCCTTCCTTCCTTCCTTCCTTCCTTCCTTCCTTCCTTCCTTCCTTCCCTTCTCTTTCTTTCTTTCTCTCTCTCTTTCTTTCTTTCTCTTTTCCTTCCTTCCTTCCTCCTCTTTCTTTCTTTCTCTCTTTCTTTCTTTTTTCTTTCACACACGCATGCGCACACACATACACACACGCAGACCCACCAGCCACATTTGGTGGCTATTTGATCCCAAATTTGCTGCTGAGAGTAAGATTTGTGGGCTCGGCCTGAATCCTTGGGACCAATTTCAGTGCAAGTCACATGGTGTTCCGCCCCCTTACCAGCCATTCCGCTTACCGCGGTTTACCCATCCATAGAGTGGGCGGATCTAATTCGGAAATCCTCAAGGCCAGTTTTAAGATTCGCTAAGCGCCAAAGGGACTGAGAGCGACGAAGAGGCCGAAGGTTCATTGGGCCCAGTCGGTAGTTGCTACTGCTCCGGTAACCAGGCCCAGAGAAGGCAGAGAGGGTTCAGCGCAGCCCAGGGATGCAGGCAGTGGGTGAACAGAGATACCCTCGAGTAGGGAGCAGGACTGTTCTTCATCTTTCCAACAAAAAAAGAGAAAAGAAAAGAAAAAGAAAAAAGAGAGAAAGGCGGAGAGAGGATAGAGGAGAAGGAAAAGAAAAGGAAGAACGTAATACTGCAAATTTTCAATGGGAGCCGCGTCTGCGGCAGAAGACCCAAGTAAAGATATCGGTCTGGGTCGCAAAATGCGGCCAGAACTCCTGGGAGGACAGGCTGGACCCAGAGGCCGCCTCCAGCTCCCAGAATCAGACCTCAGTGCATTCTCGCCAAGGCAAACCGCGGGACAGCTTGGAGGGAAACTGCCATAATCCGGATGAAACTGAATTCATTTGAGTCATATTCCCCGGGCAGCCGGAGCCAGCCCGCGGAGCTGGCCCAGGCAGGGGGCCCGAGAGTGGGAGAGAAAGGGAAGGGGCGCCCGGGTCCGCAGGGTAGGTGGAGTATGCGGTGGAAGATGGAGCTGCCAGGGGTGCGACCCGGACCTCAGTGCCTTTTCCTACTCGAAAGAAACTCCCTGGTTCTTTCACCGCCCAATCGGCAAAGATGGAGAACAAACTACCCTGTTAAGACGCAGCAACAAGCAACTGCCTTTTCGGAAAGGGAGAAAATCCCTCCTCCTAAAAAAAACCCTCAGTAAGTAGTGATCCCTGGGGACAAGAAGGGAGGAGATTCTAGCATTATCGGAAATGTTCCAACTCTACAAGAAAAACACAGTCATGATGAATTGTACAATTAAAATAGAATTGTAAAGTATTAAAGACACGAGATGATTGCAAGAACCATATGGAAGGTAGTTGGACTCGAGTGGGGGACCGGGTGGGAGTGTGCATATCACAAGGGCCTTCGCCTCTCCCTTTACATTTTGCTGTTTCCGGAAGCGGGGATAATTTTGTAAAATGCTTGTCACCAAGCTCCGCCCGGGCTGGATCGAGGGCTTGCGGGACCCCAGGCCAAGGTCTTTAAGGTACCAAAGCTTGGAGGCCCGAGGGCTGGGAAAAGTCGCGGCTGCCCTGGAGAGCTAATGGACCTTTCGGCCCCAGGTGAAATTGAAAGAAGCCTCGGCATGGGTTTTGGTGTTTCCCGGCTCGGGTCCGGCGGACTGGAGGCCTCAACGCCGGCAGTGTGGCATTAACTCTTCCTTGCTCGCCGGGAACTCAGCTTGAGCTGCTAGTGAAGGTGAGCATTTAGCTCCAGTGAATCCGTAGCATTCTGGGGAGTCTGGGAGCGCCAGCTGCGTATTATCATCTGTAAAATGGGGTAATAAATAATGGTGCCCTGCCCATTCTCTGCTCCCCGGGTAGGCTTCGGTGCGGATCAAATGACGCCCTTTTGTTTAGTTCGGGGAAGCGCTCTGAAACCTTGTACAGCCCCAATTGCACCCGTCCGAGGAAAACACTCAAGTGACCCTTCTCCAAGAGACAGGTTATTCACGCCTGGTTTGCAACGAATCGCTTCAGAATTTTAGCGGGATTTTTCACTAAACCACTCTTGAAACTAAAGACTAGATAACGTAGAGAAACCCTCCTAAAATCGAAAGC
This sequence comes from Rhinopithecus roxellana, assembly GCF_007565055.1. Classification (NCBI taxonomy): domain Eukaryota; kingdom Metazoa; phylum Chordata; class Mammalia; order Primates; family Cercopithecidae; genus Rhinopithecus; species Rhinopithecus roxellana. Next base: position 163,678,760 of record NC_044550.1, on the reverse strand, counting down.
AGAGAGAGACAACAGGGTGGGGTGGGCTGAGGGGAGGTGAAAGGGTTGGTACATTGGGATGGGGGATGGACATTGGCTGGGGGTTCAACCACGGACTCTTACTAGGCTCTGAAACCAATGGTCACGGGGCGGTTAGGGAGAAATCCTAGGAATTTGTTCCCGATTTCAGTGGGATTCCTCCATGACTCCTACAAAGTTCCCGAAGCCATGATTTCTCTGAGCTGCCCAGGTTTATACCCTGCCTGAGGAGTGGGTGGGCAGCAGAGCTGCTCCCAGGAGAGACTAAGCATCCTTGTCCAAGACCCAAAAGAGGTTGGAAAAAGCCCCAGCTATTTCCAGCCTGCAGTAATACTGGTTCCCCCAAAGTCGCAAAGAGACAGTTTCAGAGAAAACGCGGCGTCCAGGAGGGCATGTTAAACTAAAAGTTTATAAATTAAAGAAAAAATACAGCGAATAGAGCTTCCAAACTTCACAAATCTTTTTACAGTTAATACTCTAATTGAGTGCACAGTGCCATTAAGGAGGCGAAAAGCGGCGAGGTTGACAAGACAGGTGGGATCTCCTGTTTAAGGGTAAGTGAGGGGCTGATAGGGGAGTCCCGGGCTAGAGCACAGGAGTCGCAGAGGGCGGAAGGTAGAGACTGAGGGCCAGGCAGCGGCACTGCGGTGGGCGCCGTGGAAAGGCTGGCCAGGGATATTCACATTGAGTACAAAAATAAACGTCATTTGAATACAAACAACTGAAAAGTGCTACACGTCTTAACCTCCTTTAAACAAATAAAAAGAAATGAAGGGAAGTTTCCGCAGAGGGCTGCCTGGGTGTGCCCTCTCCTCCTTCCGGGGCTCCCAGGCGCTTCCTGCTTGTGCAGGTACCTGGCTGGACTCCAGAGAGGGAAGATGTGGAGACCCACGGCTTGCACCACACTCGGAGGCCCCCTTCCTTACATTCAGCACCCCAATCGGGCGCCCCCACCCTAGCTCTGACACAGGGGAGGGGTGGAGCAGAGGGCCTGAAAACCCAGTCCTTCACTTTTCAAATCAACCCCTGGCCTGGTGCTGCCTGGGACTGCCAGGGTTTCGCACCCTTTGGTTACAAATGCAATTTCCAAAAATAAAAGATATGTAGATACACATAGATTGGTAGCATGGATACCATGAACTAGTGTGGCCTAGTGCAGAAAGCTCCCAGCAGGCCGAAAATTCTGAGGATTCAGGCTATGTGGTCTCCAGGAGTTCCCGCTTAGGGAAAACCCCACCCCCAGGCAGATATAATTCGAATCCAAATTCAATTCCAACACTGTCGTGATAATAAATAGAGCCCAGGGGCTTCCAGGCAGGTGGGCTATCAGGGCCCCTAGGCCATAGGGTGCCTCTGTTCAAATTAGTAAAAGGCGCCCCCTCGGGGCAGACTCAGCCCAGCTGCCAGGGGACAAGTCCTGGCTAACGGGAGCTGGAGCTGGGTTTCACCTCCAGGTGCCTCCTTGGCTGGGCGCCCCGTGCAGGCTACAGCCTACAGCTGTCAGCGGCGGTCCGGAGCCGGGGCGCGGGAATCACTCGCTGCTTCAGCCCAGGCCGGTTCACTGGGTCCCTGCGGCAGCCGTGCAGGTGGAGAGCGCCCAGCCTGGGAGGCAGTAGTAGGGGTAATAGTAGGAGGGCTGCAGTGGCAGAAGCGAGGGTGGCCGCAGCACTTCGCCGGGCAGGTATTGTCTCTGGTCGTCGCGCACCAGCACCTTTACCGCCACCTTCTTGGCGGCGGGCGCCGAGGCCAGCAGGTCGGCGGCCATCTGCCGGCGCTTGGTCTTGTAGCGACGGTTCTGGAACCAGATTTTCACCTGCGTCTCGGTGAGCTTCAGCGACGCGGCCAGGTCGGCGCGCTCGGGCCCGGACAGGTAGCGCTGGTGGTTAAAGCGGCGCTCCAGCTCGAAGACCTGCGCGTGGGAGAAGGCGGCCCGCGACCTCTTCTTGCGTGGCTTGGGCGCCGCCGGCTCCTCCTCCTCCTCCGCGACGCCTGCCGGCCCGCTGCCGCCCCCGCCGCCGGCCCCGCTGCACAGCGCGGACATGTGTGCACCTCTGGGGCCAACACCGTCGTCCTCGGTCCTTGGGCTGCGGTCGCCTGCGGACCCCGGTGGGAACAGAAACAAGAGACTGTCAGCGCCACAGACGAGGTGAGGCCAGGCCTGAACTGCAGGGGTCACGGGGGTGGGGCGGAAATACACTTTGATCCCACTCAAGCGGAGCCGAGGTCTGGGAGGCCCTGCGCCCGGGAGACCAGTCTTAGAATCTTGCCCCACTGGGTATCCCATCTAGGCCTCTTCTGGGGAGGGCGGCGGACTCAGTCGCTGTGTCAACGCTGTGATGTCGAGACCTGCTCTCCACCCTCTCTGGGTCCTAGGCTCCCCTCAGTAACTTGGGGCACTAGACCCGAGCATCTGCGAAAGCCCTCCCGGCTCTGGGGTTCTAGACTGCATTTCCGTCTCTCTGCTTGGGTTCACGAGCCTCTCCACACTCAGTTCACACACACACACGCGCACGTCATCGCAGCACACACTTGTCTGGTGCAGGTAAGGGAAGGTGGAGGCGGATACTGGGGCCAAAGGTATTTAGAATCTTTCACCCTCAGCCGCCTGGGATTGCTGTGAGGGACATGGAAACAGGCTGAGCCAAGGCCTTAGATGAGAGGATGGACTGGAGAGTAAAGAGAGAGGATTGCCACTGCCTCGAGTTTTTGGACCCTGATCCCACACCAGCTTCTCGGTCTCTTACCCACCCCTCCGAAGAACTCCAGAAGAAAGGTCCAGCTCCCCCCTGTGCTTGAGGCCTACAGAAGCTTGTACCCAACTAGGGCGGACACCCAGGTCTTCCAGACCACAGGACAGGCCAGGCCACGGCTGAGGAGGCCTCTCTCCTGCCTCCGTGATGAACTATAGTCCCACTCCGGGATCCTCGGCCTAGGGCTGCTCTCCCAGACCTGGGGTCTGAGAAAGCCAAACCAGCCGTTTCTCCAAAGCTCTAGTTCTGCAAATTCTCAGCTCTGGCCCACTCGGAGGTGTTCTTCACCACCTATCCACCTACTGTGGGGCCCGGCCCTGGGACCTTGAACTGGCAGGGTCTCTGGTCCAGAGCTAGGGCACTGGCTACTTGAGGTCTCTGCAGCCCTCACTTCTCCGCTTCCCTGATTTTGGGGATTTGGGGACAGACATGGCAGAAAGCACTGGCGACGAACTCAAAGACTCCCGACCGCAGGGGTCAGCGGTTCTCCCAACCCAGTATAATGCACATTGGCCCAGGACTTCTCAGGCCTCGCCCCAGGACGCCGGGTTCTGAGGAGCTATTCCGGTCTCTCGCCGGCTCAGTTCCCGAAGTGGCAGAACAGCTCGCGCCAGAGCGCAGAACTTCGGGACTTGGCCAGCCTCCGAGCCCCAGGGCGCAGGGTGCTCACAGTCGACCACCCCACTCGGCGTGGTTGCCCTCCGCGTCCATCCCCTCAGCCCGGCCCCCATCCCCGCGAAGCCGCAGCAGACCTGAGACGCTGGCGGACATCTCGCTGTCGCTCCGGCCCGCGGCTTCCTCCTCTAGGTCTTTGGAAGCGGCCAACTCACAGACTGGCTGGCCGAGGCTCAAGGATCCCCCCGCGAGGCCGGCCCCGCTGGCCCCTGGCGCGTCAGGGCAGCGCCGCCTGCTCTCGTTCTCCTCGCTGAGCGCGGAGTCCGAGTCCCAGCCTTCCGGGCTCTCCGCAGTCCGCCCCGCAGCTGTTCTGGTACCGGCAGGAGACGCCAGCAGAGAGTCCTCGGCGCCCCCCAGCGCGCCCGCGTCCCTCTCCCCAAAGAGCCGCCAACAGCAGACAGCGGGCGCCGCGGCCACCGACACCGCTGTGCCCCCGGACGCCGGGCGCCCCTCTGGCGCGGCCAGCCCGCCGCGCTCCTCTTTTTTGTTGAGGATCGCCTGGATGGAGAAGGGCGTCAAGGTGTTGGCGCTGCGCACAGCCATCTGCGCCGCGGGCCGGAGCAGCTGCCTGGGCGGGCAGCTGGGGCGGCGAGCAGCTCCGAGCTGGACAGGAGCGCCGGCGGCCGCAGGGCAAGTGAGCCGGGTGTGCGAGGCCGCCGCCGCCCACTCCTGCGCGGCCCAGCAGCCCCCGCCCCACTCCGTCCCAGGATCTGCACCGACCCTCACCCCCACCTTAGAGGCCCACCCCACCCGGAGACCCCCTCCCCCCGAATCCAGAGCCAGACGCTCTCCTTTCGCAGCTCAGCTGGATTATCTCATCGCTTCTCGCCCTTAGGGGCGGGCCGGGGTCTGCCCCCTCAGGGGACGTGAAGGAGGATTGGCGGGGGCCCCTCCGTGGCAGCAGTCCCCTCCCGAGCGCCGCCGGGGCGCACGGCCCGAGTCACTTTTTCTTTGCGCGTCTGTCCCTTCCTCGCCTGCAGGATTTCTCTCCTGGCCCGTCCTCCCCTTCCCTGCTGGGCAGGCTCTTCCGGAGCCCACCCCCGGCGGCGGCGGCGGCCGCGGCCGCTGGATTCCAGGAGACGCGGGGCACCTTTTTACCCCCTGCCCTGGTTTTATCTGTTTCTTTTCTCTTTCCTTCCCTTGCGTTCCACTGTACCACCCCCTCCCGCCCGGGTGTCATTCCTCACTGCTGAGTGACAGCCTCAGGCCACACCCCTCCACTGGGCTGTCCCGGGCGCTCCCGGCCGTCCATTGGTTGGCTCCAGTTGGGCGACGTTGACTTTAACAGACAAAACTGGGCACGTTGCGCCGCTAAAGACAGGGTCTGACTTAACCCCTTCTCTCCTAAGCCTGGTCCTCGAAGCACCCTCCAGCAACAAGGAGGCTCATCCACCCCAAACCACGTTTCTTACCTCTGCAGATGTATCCACCTATTCCAGCGCTTTAATAGAACACTGATACTAAGTTGAGTCAAATCTGCGGAGAAAATCCAAGATAATGCAGTTCCATAAATCATGCTCGTAGTTTCTGTTCTCTAGGAGGGATTATAAACACGCAGAACAAAAATGCATATTTTTTTCTCTCTACAGTTTCGCCGCTTCCTCACTGCTAACGTTCTTTGCTGAAATGATCAGTTAATTAAGATCACTCTAGAAATATTTTTCTTTCCTCGCCGTCTTTGATTTGATTCGATTTTTATAGAGGAATTAGAAAAAAATGGTATAATTAGAACTAAAGTCAGGAGAAGAATTGAAAGGCATCTTTGGGAGAGTTTCTGTAAATTTTATGGTCGTTTCCCTGGCAGATCAATTTTGAATTTAACTGGAGTTGGTTAAGTTTTGCATCAGGAAGAAAAAAAATTTCAGTTTTTAAAAAATATCTCTTGTGAGTTGAATAAAATTATAAATAGGTATCTTTGTTTGCTTAAAATTATACCTTGGAATTACCATAAAGTGATCCAGAAGTGACAACACTTTTTGCTCTTTAAAAAATAAAAAATGCATTGTATTATGTAATAGTAGGAACCAAGCTAAGAAATATAGATATTGTGGGTATATAAGAATATTTTTAAATGTGTTATTCCTTTTTTAATGTAAAATTTGCTCAATTAACGTACTTCACTGTTTTCCATAAACTTTCACAGAGAGTTAACACTAAATACACAAACTTGAACCATTAAATACAGTTAAAGGACTATGATTTTAATTTAATAAATTGCTAGGATTGGTAGTTTTGGTGTCATTAAAATAAATAACATTTCCCCTTGTTGCTTGCTTTTTGGTTGTTCTTTATATGCACCGCAGAAGGAAATACACCCACAATTCATAGTTTTCAGCCTCAGAACGAGGTTTTGCAGCGTCTATACTTTCCAACATTTCGGCTACACGATGCTTTCTTGCTTTGTGCAAACCTTGTAGGGTACCTGGGAAAAAACATCCACTTGAGGTCATTGCCCTTTACAGCTCTTTATAATTACATCAGTTTTCAAGGAACGCCGTTTAAATTTGCTGTCAGTGCTCAGCAAGTGTAAGGACGCAGAGTGGAACACAGCAGAATGCTTACAGTCTTTCAAAAACAGTGTATCCTCTCCGCTCCCGCTGTATTATTTAAATTACCGTTCTCCTCACTTCAGGCAGGGATGTTGGGAATTATAAATAGTGAGGAGATTGACACCGGTTGCCTGGAAGGTAGGGGACGGGCAGGTATGGGTTTGGTGTCCCTCACAGCTATCGCTTTGTAGGTTTAGGACTTGGTGCTGACAAATAAGGGAGTGAGATCCAAACATAAAGGCAGGCAGAGATGTTTGGGGGCTGAATAACCGAATACTATGGTAGGTTTGGGGCTACGTAAAGACTTGCTTGAAAACATCTACCATTTAGTTGCGAATCCCTCCCCTCTTCCCTTTGATTAGATGTTTAAAAAGAAACCCAAATCACAGTTGGACATGCTCCTGCCACAGGCTTGGGCAGAAGTTTTCAAAGCATGAAAAGATGTGGTTCGGCGATTTTGAGTTGTCGGGTATTTTTGTGTCCTAGGAATGTGAGAAAAGGGGCTACGTCCGCGTCTTCCGGAGGCGCACAGCAAGGGAGTCTCCTGGTGTCATCTCGGGCCACTACGGCGGCGCTCAGTCGATCATTAGGTCTGTGGATGACTGTAGGCAAGGGCGGGAGGTGGGTGCTTGGCGCGGAGGGTGAACTCGCGAGTGTTGAGCTGCAACTAGAAGCTGCTCCTAGTAAGGGGTCGGGTGGAGAGGAAAAGAGTATGGGGGAAGGGAGGTGGTTGGATGCCCAGAGATATCCCGGCGTAACTACGGAGTCGGAGTCCAGGCCCACAAGCGGAGGTGTGTGGCGAAGGCGCAGCAGGCCTGCGCCTGTCGGAGGACCGCAGATCTGGACGTGACCGCGCGGGCGTGCCTGGGTCCCGCTTTGTGCCCATTGAGGGCGACTTCCTTCGAGCTCAGCTGTGAGCTCCAGGAACTCTGCAACCTCCCGACTGGCGCCACGCTCCGGCCTATGCCGGCCCGGGAGTTGGCGGAGCTGCGCGGCCCGGCGGGGCGACCCGCGAGGCTTTCGAGAGGCACCGGACTCGCTGGGCGTCCGCGCCTCTCTACCCCACCGCAACCACTCTGCGCCCCCGAGCCCATTTTTTACGTCTTCTGCCTCTCTTCCTTTTCCCTCTCTCCCCTCCTCCTCCACATCTTTCTCTTCTTACTCCTCCTGCTCCTCTTTCGCAGTTTGGATCCTACGGGCCCCCTATGCGCCGCGCCCTCGGGTCCCCGGAACCGCCGGGCTGGGGGTGCTGCTGCACGGTGAGACTTCCGCGGGCGGCGGGCGGAGAGCGGTACTAGACTGCGAAAGCCAAGGGGGCGGGGAAGGGGAAGCCCCCGCCCTCGCGGGCGCGCGGTAAGCTGCTGAGCACGTGCCCGTGCTGGCGGGGGGGGGGTGGGGTGGGGCGCCTAGTGGGCTCAGGATTTCGTGGCGGCGCCACCGCGCGCCTCGCCCCCAACGCCCGCCACCTGTGCCCTGGGCGGTCTTCCCTGACGCCAGCGGCCGGTGGGCGCGCGCGCTGGGTGCTGACCAGCAACGAAAGGCCATGCAGGGCTCGTCCCTCAGATGCCGGTGACCTTGACTGAAGTCACCTGCCTTCTCTAGCTTCCAGTCCTTTAAAACGAGGATTTGGATCCGGTACCTTCTGAAGCCGGTGCTTCACTGAGTAAGCACGAGAAGGGTGTGTGTGTGTGGGGGGGGGGGGGGGGGGGGGGGTGGAGGCGGGAGGAGGGAGGGGCGGCGTTGCAGGCTCTCCAGAGCCAGGTCCAGGCAGAGGTCGCGCCCAGCACTGACGGTGGGTCCCAATTCGCAGACTCCCGAGGGCTATCCAAACCACCTAAGCATCCCAAGAGTCGAGCACCCACGCCTTCGTTCCTGAGTCATCCAGCGCCCTGCAGCGTTTTTCATGTACATGGTCCAAATATATCAGACTGCAGAGAGAGGCTGTATTGTAACTGGCCAGCTTATAATACTATAAATAATAATATAAAAGGTAGTTTTATATTTTAACAAATATTGCTCACTGAGAGTGTGCCCGGAACCAAAGCCTATTGTTTCATTGAATGTACACACCCTTGGGACTGGAACGAGTAGAAAACGTTGTTATTCCTGTTTTACAGATGAAGAAACTGAGACTCCTGACTATCAGTAAGTGGCTAAGTCAGAATTTAAATCAGGCTTTGTCTGATGTCAAATCCAGTTGGATTTTCTACTCTAATCGGTTTTTCTCATTAACCTTCAGACTTATCGTTTCCCATCATAGACCTTATCCATTTTTAATTGCTTATTCATTGGAAAAGGACCTTCGTTCGGATTTAAGGTAATCAAAGAAAAAATTCAGTCAGACAAATCTAATGACTTTTTTTCTGTCCCATGCATTTGAAAACAAATCACACCAAGGCCTGAGGATCTGAACATAAACCTCGTTGTGTAGAAAGAAGGAAACACACTATTTTATTATAATCAACAAACTAAACCGTGTGTAGAGGGAGACAGCCAGGTGATGGAAACTCATTAGGTTCAGAAACCAGATTGTGCACGCGGTTCTGAGAGGTAGCCAAGCGACCTCACGCAAGACCCTCTTTGGGGCTTAGTTTTCTTACCTAAAAAACCAGGGTTGAAGATCACCTCTCAGGGTGTTAAAAGGACATGTGCCAGCTTCGAACCCGCCTGGGTACGATGGAGAACGAGCGCCACCTAGCGGGAATCCCTCTAGGGTTGTGCGTACCTTTTATAGGGAGGTACTGGAATAAGCAGTACACAAAACGGACTGTTTTGCTTGTAGTTTTGTGTACACAGTCTTGCGCTGCCAGGGATCTAATAGCGGAGATGTTTCATTAAAAAAAAACTCACCCAGGCATGGTCAGCACCTCCACTGAAGACTCGCCTCGCTCCAGGGCCAAGGGGGAGGGACTGGAGCAGGACGCAGGCGTGTTGGGATCAATTTTAGAACGGAGGCTGCAGCAAGCCCTGGCCCACCTCCTACGCTATCCTGCATTCCACCTTGCTGGTCTGCAGGCTGCTTGCTGTGAGTATATAACCAAAGCTCTCGCTGGATGATCATTAAGGGCACAGGCATCCCTGTGTGTTTTATTGGCGTCATAGGAATTTTTTTTGGTTTGTTTTGTTTGTTTTTTGTTTGTGAGATGGAGTCTCGCTCTTGTCACCCAGGATGGAGTGCAGTGGCGCAATCTCGGCTCACTGCAACCTCCGTCTCCCAGGTGCAAGCGATTCTCCTGCCTCAGCCTCCCGAGTAACTGGGATTACAGGTGCCCACCACCACGCTCGGCTAATTTTTTGTATTTTTAGCAGAGATGGGGGTTCCACCATGTTGGCCAGGCTAGTCTCGAACTCCTGACCTCAGGTGATCCGCCCACCTCAGCCTCCCAAAATGTTGAGGTTACAGGCATGAGCCCCCGCTCCCAGCTAGGAGTGTTTTTTTAGAAACTAACTTATTCATGATACAAACTGAGGTATTTCACCCTAAAGATCAGAAATTACAGGCACTGAAAACAAACCTTCAGTTTCACTCTCTCGCCCAAGCTGGAGTGAAGTGGCACAATCTCGACTCACTGCAACCTCTGCCTCCTGGGTTCAAGCAATTCTCCTGCCTCAGACTCCTGAGTATCTGGGACCACAGCATGCACCACTATGCCCGGCTAATTTTTGTATTTTTAGTAGAGAAGGGGTTTTACTACGTTGGCCAGACTGGTCTTGAACTCCTGACCTCAAGTGATCTGCCCGCCTCAGCCTCCCAAAGTGCTGGGATTACAGCCACCACACCTGGAAGGGTTTTATTTTCGTATTTAGGTTGTCTGTTTGACAGGGGGTGGATGGCAGTTGTATTTGGGGGCTTGAGGAGGAGAGCAGGGGCAGGAGCCAGCTTGAGTAGATGAAGAGAAACATGCTATGGTCAATTGCTTGTGCTGAGTTTCAGATGCTTGTGAAACAAAACGAAAGTGTTCTGGATTTATTATATGTTTTTTTTTTTTTTTTTCTAAGATACTATTCTGAAAGCCCTTGCAGTGCTAAGCCAAGTTCTCCTTGGGAAATTTCCAGCGAGTTCTTATTTTGTGTCAGGCATTATTCTAGGATCTGTAGTTCAAGGTCTTGTAAATTCCTACTCTCAACGGGCTACATTCTGTTGGAAGAACACCTATAAATAGACAAATGCCTAAACAAAACAATGAAAAATACATCAGGCAGTAATAAATATACTATGAAGAAAACTTAAAAAGAGTGATGTCAGCTGACATCATACTGAATAGGCAAATGCTGGAAGCATTCTACTTGAAAATCAGCATAAGACAAGGATGCCCTCTCTCACCTCTCCTATTTAACATAGTATTGGAAGTCCTGGCCGGGGTGATCAGGCAGTAGAAAGAAAGGGCATCCAAATAGGAAGGGAGGAAGTCAAACTATCGCTGTTTGCAGACAACATGATTCCATATTCAGAAAACCCCATAATCTCTGCCCAAAATTCTTTCAGCTGATAAACAACTTTGGCAAAGTCTCAGGATACAAATTTAATGTACCGAAATCACTAGCATTCCTATACACCAACAACAGCCAAGCCGAGAGCCAAATCAGGAATTTAATCCCACTCACAGTTGCCACAAAAGAATAAAATACCTAGGAATACAGCTAACTAGGTAGCCGAAAGATCTCTATGATGAGAACCACAAAACACTGCTCAAAGAAATGAGAGAGGACACAAACAAATGGAAAAACATTCCATGCTCGTGGATAGGAAGAATTAATAGCATTAAAATGGTTATACTGCCAAAAGCAATTTCTAGATTCAATGCGATTACTGTTAAACTATCATGAGATTCTTCACAGAACTAGAAAAAACTATTTTAAAATTCACATGGAACCAAAAAAGAGCCCGAATAGCCAAGGCGATCCTAGGCAAAAAGAACAAAACTGGAGGCATCATACTAACTGACTTGAAGCTATCCTACAGGGCTACAGTAACCAAAACAGTGTGGTGCTGGTACAAAAACAAGACATATAGACCAATGGAACAGAATAGAGAACCCAGTAATAAGGCCACACACCTACAATCATCTGATCACCAATAAAGCAGATTAAAATGAGCAATGGGGAAAGAACACCCTATTCAATAAGTAGTGCTGTGATAACTGGCTAGCCATATACAGAGAATTAAAATTGGACCCCCTCCCTTACACCACATACAAAAATCAACTCAAGATGGATTAAAGACTTAAATGTAAAACCCAAAACTATAAAAGCCCTGGAAGAAAACTAGGCAATACAGTTTTGGACATAGGAATGGGTAAAGATTTCATGATGAAGATGCCAAAAGCAATTACAAGCAAAAATTAACAAATGGGATCTAATTAATCTTAAGAGCTTATGTGCAGCAAAAGAAACTATCAACAGAATAAATAAAACAACAGAGTAAAGAAACAACAGAGTAAATCCTACAGAATGGGAGAAAATATTTGCAAAGTATGCATCTGACAAAAGTCTAATATCCAGCATATATAAGGAAATTAGACAAATTTACAAGCAAAAAATAAACAACTCCATTGAAAAGTGGGCAAAGGACATGAACAGACACTTTTCAAGAGAAGACATACATGCAACCAACAAGTGTATGAAAAAAAGCTCAGTGTCACTTATCATTAGAGAAATGCAAATCAAACTCACAATGAGATAACATCTCACGCCAGTCATAATGGCTATTATTAGTCAAAAAATAACAGAAGCTGGAGACTTATATGCTGTTGGTGGGAGTGTAACCCCACTATCAGTGTAGTTCAACCACTGTGGAAAGCAGTGTGGGGATTCTTCAAAGAGCTAAAAATAGATTTACCATTCGACCCAGCAATCCCATTACTGGGTATATACCGAAAGAACTATATAAATTGTTCTGACATAAAGGGACATGGACCTATATGTTCTTTCCCTATTAAACACTAATTCTTTGCCTATTAAACACTAGTTCATTGTTGCACTACTCACAATAGTATGAATATAGACATGAATATAGGCAGGAATAGACATGAAATCAATCTAAATGCCCATCAATGATAGAATGGACAAGAAAATAATACATATACACCATGGAATACTACACAGCCATAAAAAAGAACAAGGTCATGTGCTTTGTGGGAACATAGATGGAGCTGGAGGCCATTATCCTTAGCAAACTAATACAGGAACAGAAAACCAAATATTGCATGTTCTTACTTATAAGTGAGTGGTAAATGATGAGTACACATGTGCACAAAGGGGAACAATAGATACTGTGGCCTACTTGATGGTGGAGGGTGGGAGGAGAGAGAGGATCAGGAAAAATACCTATTGGGTACTAGGCTTAATATGTGGGTGATGGATTTGTGTACAAACTCCTGTGACATGAATTTACCTATATAACAAACCTGCACATGTACCCCTGTGTGTAAAAGAAAAGTTAAAAATGAAAATAGAAACAAAAAACAGAGTGATATGATAGAGGGTGACTTGAGGCTACTTTTCATGGGTGAGATTCAAATCTGAAAGAGATACCTTGTGAAGACTGAGAAAGAGATTTTCAGAGAGAGGAAGAAATAGTGCAATAAACATTAGGTAGGAACCGCCATTATGGGCTGAAAGTGTTCTCCTTAAAGTGATAGATTGAGATCTTAATCCCCAGTGTGATGGGATTAGGAAATAAGGCTTTCAGGATATAATCAAGTCATAAAGGTGAAGCTCTGACGAATGGGATTAGTGCCCCTACCAGAAGAGACAAGAGAGAGCTTGCTTCCTCCCTCTCTCCCCCATCTATCTGTTTCTCTCTGTCTCTCTCTTTTTCTCTGCCTTGTGAGGATACAACAAGAAAGTGTCTGTCTCCAAACACTGGATCTACCAGCACTTTGATCTTGGACTTCCCAGCCTCCAGAACTGTGAGAAATAAATATTGAGACTCCAGTCTATGGTGTGCTTGTTATAGCAACCCTAGCTGACTAAGATGCAGTCATAATGTGCTTACAGACATAACAGCTTGCTCCTGTGGCCAGAGGACAGTGGGAGAGGGGCAGAGTGATGAGAGTTGGAGTCCAAGATCAAGCAGGGTTTTTAAGCCTCAGTGAAGGGCATGAACTTTATTCTAAGTATATGGGAGACCATGGAAAATTGTACACAAAGGGGAACCAGACTATGATTTACATTTTTAAAAATTACATTGGCTTTTCTATGACAAGATGATTGTGGGGTGAAAAAAAGGAAAATCAGGAAGACAAACTAGAAGCTAGTGCAAAAGTCCAAACAAGAGATTACGGTGGCTTGGATTAGGTAGTACTGAGATGGAGAGAATGGCCAGAATTGCCACCTATTTTGGCAGTATTCTTTTTAAAATATCCTAAAAGTGAAAAAAAAAAAAAAAAAACCCACACATATAAAAAATTTACCATTTTAACCATTTTTAAGTGTGCAGATCAGAAACATTAAGTACATTGTTGTGCAACCATCACTGCCATCCATCCCCATAACGTTTTCATCTTGCAACCAAAATTCTTTCCCTACTAAATACTAACTGCCCATTTCCCCCTCTCCCCAGACTCTGGCAACCACTATTCTATGTTCTGTCTCTGAATTTGACTACTCTAAGTACTTTGTATGAATAGAATCACAGAATATTTGTCCTATTGTGATTGGCTCATTTCATTTATCATGATGTTTTCAAGGTTCATCCATGTTGTAGCATGTGTCAGAATTTCCTTCCATTTTAAAGCTGAATAATATTCCATTCTCTATGTATGCCACATTTTGTTTATCCAGTCATCTGTCAATGGACATGTGTGGCTTTCACATTTCAGCTAGTGTACATAATGCTGCAATGAACATGGGTGTACAGATACCCTTTGAGACCCTGCTTTCATCTCTGTGTGTGTGTATACCCAGAAATGCAATTGCTTGATCATACAATAATTCTGTTTAATTTTTTGAGGAACTACCGTATGATTTTTCACAGCAGCTGCACCATTTAGCATTCCCATCAGCAGTGCACAAGGATTCCATTTCTCCACATCCTCACCAACACTTATTATTTTATATTTTTTTAGTTGTAGGAGAAAACATATGACATAAAATTTACCATCTTAACAATTGTTAAGTGTGCCTCTCAGTGGGGTTGAACCTCTTCAAATTGTTGTGAAACAGATCTCTAAAACTTTTTCGTTTTGCAAAACTGAAACTCTATACTTATTGAACAACAACTCCTTATTTTGCTCTCACCCTAGCCCCTAGCCACCACTAAGCTTATACTTTCTGTTTGCCTAAGTTTGACTGCTTTAGATACTTCATATGCATGAAATCATATAGTATTTATATTTTTATGACTGGTTTATTTCAGTTAGCATAATGCCCTCAAGGTTAATTCATATTGTAGCATAAACGTGGCAGGATTTCTTTCTTTTTGAATGCTGAATAATATTCTATTGTATGTATATACCACATTTTCTCTATTCACTTTATTCACCCATTCATCCATTTAGGTTGAATTAATGCCCCTTCTACTTCTTGGCTGTTTGGAATAATGCTACAATAAAAATGTGTGTGAAAATAACTCTTAGAGATCCTGCTTAATGTTCTTCTGGATATGTACTCAGAAATGGAATTGCTAGATCATATAATTTTATTTTTAATTTTTTGAGAAACCTCCATACTGTTTTTATAATGGCTGCATCATTTTACATTCCCATTTACAGTGCAAAAGCATTTTAGTTTCTCTGCTTCCTCACCAATACTTGTTATTTTCTGTTTTTGTGGTAGTAACCATTCTAACCATTATGAAGAGCATCTCACTGTGGTTTTGATTTGCATTTCCCTAATGACTGGTGATGGTGAGCATCTTTTCATGTACTTATTGGCTACTTGTATATCTTCTTTGGAGAAATGTCTATTCAAGTACTTTGCTCATTTTTGAATTTGGTTGTTTCTTATTTTGCTGTTGAGATTCAGGAATTCTTCGTATATTCTGGATGTTGATCCTTTATTAAATACATGGATTTGCAAATTCTTTTCTCCCATTCTGTGAGTTGTCAGTATTCTTGAAGGACATGATAGATTAGATGGAGATGAGGGAAAGAGTCCTTCACTCTAGGAGATCCGAGGTATCTCCTGGATTTGAGCTTAGGAGATTGGGTGAGTAATGGTGCTATTGATCTAGGTAGCAAAGACCTGAAAAGACTTGGTGGGAGAGAGCGTGGGAGGCAGGTGTTCAGTTTGGAATATATTACGTCTGAGATGCTTATTAGACATCCATTTGGAGGTGTAAAATAATCAGCAGTGAAAATGACATTTCAAGAAAAGTTCAATGCTAGAAATAGAAATCTGGGAGTGCTAAGATGATAGGTGATATTGATAGAACTGGAGGTGGTCACCTAGAAAAATGATTGTAGCCTGGCCAGAGTGAACTACAGGTGCAGCAATCAGGGCCTTTCAACATTTACAGATTTATTAGCAGAGGGATATTCACCCAAAGGAACTAGGAAGGAATCATTAGTTTTGTAGGAAGAACCAGGGGAGGTTGGAACTTGAGGAAGCTGAGACAGGAAAATGTTGCCATAAGGAGAGAATGATCAGTTGTAAAATGTGCTGTGGTCAAGCAATGTGACAAAGAAATGGCCCTTCGGTTTGGTAAGATGGACCTTATTGGTCACTTTGATAGAAACCATCTTACAGAGTGAAGGGAGCACATCAGATTGGAGTGCATTGAGAAGAACGTAGTAGAGGTAGAAGCAGAGGTAGTCAATACAGGTAACTCTTTAAATAATTTGGCATGAAGAGGAGCAAAGCAGTGAGATGGAAGATGGAGGGGATCCTGCATCTAGAGATTTATTTTTAGATAGAAGATACTATAATATACTGTTATACATGTTAATGTAAGTAAGCCATTAGAGAGTGACTATTGATAATCCAAGACAGAAGAGAAAATTGCAGTAGCAAAATCCTTGAGAAGGTAAGAGATTGCTCTTTTTAAGTGACGTACTTTGAAAAACTTCCAGAGGAATTGATATACCTTCAAGTTTTCTTTTTTTTTTTTTGAAGGGTGGGGGTGGACAGAGTCTCACTCTGTCGCCCAGGCTGGAGTGCAGTGGTGGGATCTCGGCTCACTGCAAGCTCCGCCTCCTGGGTTCACGCCATTCTCCTGCCTCAGCCTCCGGAGTAGCTGGGACTACAGGCGCCCGCCACCACGCCCGGCTAATTTTTTGTATTTTTAGTAGAGACGGGGTTTCATCGTGTTAGCAGGGTGGTCTCGATCTCCTGACCTCGTGATCTGCCCGCCTCGGCCTCCCAAAGTGCTGGGATTACAGGCGTGAGCCACTGCGCCCGGCCTGATATACCTTCAAGTTTACTGATTCTTTTTTCTGCCATCTCTAATTTTCTGTTAAGTGTGATAAGAACTTATTTTCAAAGGAAACTTTATATAAATAACGTACGAGTAATATAGATATATTTATAAATATGTAAATAAATGGAACACAATCTCTTGCAATATGTAATTTAAACTTATAAATAAAGCAAACTGAAGGAGTCAGTTTGTGCCTGTAATCCCAGCTACTCAGGAAGCTGAGGCGAGAGGATATCTTGAGGCCAGGAATTCGATACTAGTCTGGGCAACAGAGCAAGACCCCATCTCTAAAAAAAATAAAAATTAGCCAGATATGGTGGTCTGTGTCTATAGTCCCAGATACTTGGGAGGCTAAGATGGGAGGATTTCATGAATCCAGGAAGTTGAAGCTGCAGTGAGCTATGATCCCACATTGTACTCCAGCCTGGATGACAGAGTGAGACCCCCAACTCTAAAAAGAAAAACAAAATGCAGATGAAACAATGTTTGGGGCTGAAACAATGTTTGGGGCTGGGTGTGGTGACTCACGCTTGTAATCCCAGCACATTGGGAGGATTGCCTGCAGTCAGGAATTTGAGACCAGCCTGGGTAACATAGCGAGGACCCTAAATCTAAACAACAACAACAAAAAATTAGCCGGGCATGGTGGCACATGCCTTTAGTCCCAGCTACTCGGGAGACTAAGATTAGAGGATCCCTTGAGCCCAGGAGGCTACAGTGAGCTACGATCAAGCAGTGGCACTCTAGTCTGGGTGACAGAGTAAGACCCTATCTCAAAAATAAATAGATAGATAGATAAATAAATAAATAAAACAGTGTTTGCAAACTCTAGCTAGCTACAGTGTGATGCTGAAGGCTCTGGACATGAAGTTGGTTGTTTGTTATAGGGACACATTGACAAGGGCTCCAGAGATGTTACCGAATGCCAGCTCCAACCTGGAACTTCCTTTGACATGATTAGCCAGATTAAAAGGGAACTGACACAACAGAAATGCACACCTAAGTTCACCAAAAGACATATGCCAGAATGTTCATAGCCTCATTTTTTGGACAGTAGCTCCAAACCTAGAAATTAGGCAAATGCTCAACGTGGAATGAATAAATCAAGTGTGGTATATTCACAGAATAGGATACTATATAGCAATGAGAATAACCAGTCTACATCTACATGCAACCATATGATGGAAGTTCATAAACGCAATGTTTTAGATGACTCAATGTCACATCCCTAGGGCCTAGAATGGGCCTGGCACATGGTAGACTCTTAGCAAATATTTATTAAATGAATGGTCTCATTTTACCCTCAACACAACCCCATGAGATTAGCAGGGCAGTTATCAGAATTTCTGAAATGTAGAGAGGTCAAGTGATTTGCTCCCAGTCACCCCGATCATGGTCACTACATTAGGATCCCTGCTAAAACAGCTAGCTCTCTATAACGTGTGTTAACTCACCATCATTCTAAGTAACATTGCTGTTCCCCCAGCCTTTTAGCACAAATAGCAGATTTTAGTTTCTTTTGTTGTTGTTAAATCGTATTTTGGGACCTAACTTGGAGATGTTTATTTCCATTATGGGATATTTTGGACTGGGTTTTCAAAGAGAAAGGGCCAGAGGGCTATGCTTTCAGAGAAAGAGGCTTAAGGTAAGGGCAGAAAGCTCACTGGAGAGATTTATGTCGAGGAATTTGCAGCAAACTCTGTCATTGCATCTGAGTAAGTGTGGCTAGAAACAGGAAGGGAAAAACAGGATATTGTGGTAACGCACGGGCTTAATGGAATGTCAGATGAACAGATGGGTTGGAGCTGTCCTGGGAACTGTCAAAGGAGGAAGTCTGAGGAGCCTTCAGAGGAATCCTTACACAAATGCAGGTGAAGTGGGGACGGGGACGTGTGTTTCCTGTAAAGTCGAAAAGAGTTGTGAGTGAACCATCAAAAGGACAAGCAAAGGCGTCTCTGTGCAAGTCATCTCTCTAAAGTCAATCCGCGTTCAGGTCAGAAGGAAGTAGGGGCCCAGTAGGTTCCCATCAATTTACTTTTAGGAATTGGAAATGATCACTTATATCCTTTGACACTCTTGTCAGTATTTACTGGGAAATAATTTTTTGAAGAGCCGGAGAATCCCAAAATGACAAGGATGAAATTAACATCAATGTTCAAAGAAGGAAAGGGAAGCTCTTCTTGAATATTTGTTTTTGGCTGAAAAAAAAAAGTCAGTTTAACTATTTTAAGTAAGACTCATTGAAGACTGACAAGTTGGTGTCTTCAAATAAGAACAACTCATTTTGGAAAGGATAACTTTATTAGCCTGTTTCACACTGCTATAAAGATACTACCAGAGACTGAATTGATAAAGGAAAGAGCTTTAGTTGACTCACAGTTCTGCATGACTGGGGAGGCCTCAGGAATCTTACAATCACAGCAGAAGGGGAAGCAGGCATGTCTTATGTGACAGCAGGCGCAAGAGAGCGTGTGTAGGAGGAACTGTCACACACTTATAAAACCATCAGATATCATGAGAACTCACTCACTATTATGAGAAGAGCATGGGGGGAAACCACCTCCATGATCCAATCACCTCCCACCAGGTTCTTCCCTTGACACGTGGGGATTATGAGGATTACAATTTTAGATGAGATCTGGGTGGGGACACAGAGCCAAACCATATCAATGACATTTTTAAAACAGCATTGAACAAATTCTACTAGTGGTCATAGGGAATGCATTAACTAAAAGCTAATTGGGAAGCTGATCCTTCAGATGTAAACTGAGCAAATGAGGACACAAATGATTTCTGGAGGATTTGGAAAATATATTTGGAGTTTCCACTTTAGATAGCATGACAATATTAGGTACTTACAATGACCCTACTGCAGCGAAACACCCAGATGCTGGATTAATTACATACTTGAATTGCATACTTAATGTACACTGCTGGGTTTACTAAAGAATAAGCGATATCCACTAGCCAAAGATTGTTCTTTTTTTTTTTTTTTTTTTTTTTTTTTTTTTTTTTTTTTTTAGGAGTCTTTCTCTGTCACCAGGCTGGAGTGCAGTAGCATGATCTAGGCTCACTGCAAACTCTGCCTCCCAGGTTCAAGCAATTCTCCTGCCTCAGCCTCCCAAGTAGCTGGGACTACAGGCGCACGCTACCATGCCTGGTTACTTTTCGTATTTTTAGTAGAGATGGGGTTTCACCATGTTGGCCAGGATGGTCTCGATCTCTTGACCTCGTTATCCGCCCATCTCGGCCTCCCAAAGTGCTGGGATTACAGGCGTGAGCCACCATGCCCAACCGCCACAGGTTGTTCTTGTTATATTGAAGTTGAAATATATATTGAAAGATGGGATAGATGAGAAGAGTCAGAACTGTGGTTGTGCTGATTGTCAAGCTGTTGTCTCTTAACTCCAAACTCTTCTATATTCTGCTTCGTGGTGCTAGGATTGGGATTTTGCAAGCCAGATTTCTCCCTAGCTAGCAGGCCCACTGTTAAGTTCAGTCAATAGGGGATGCTAACAGAAGTCCAGAAGGCTGAGGTTGAAAAGAGGTCTTATTTCTTGTTTGGTTACTCTTTCGTTACCATCACTCCAGCAATACTTCTTTATCTCAGTAATGGTAGATGATGGCAGTGGCACTTGGTTCCAGTTTCCAAGTTTCCACCCACTCTCCTAGGACAAGCCACGTTGTCCTCTCTCAAAGATACCAGAATTATCTGGGTAGTATCTCTCCTCAGGTTCTAAATCCCAGCCTTGCAGGGCTTCTCCTTCAAACTTCTAATAACCTCAATTTTTGTCTTTCTGTTCTCCAAGCCCGGAGATAGTCCTGGTTGCCTTCAGAAATAACTCTGTATTATATCAGTGTTAACCTTTTTCCCTCTTAGTTCTCTAATAGCTGTTTAACTAGTTCCCATTAAATTATTGTCTTAGTCCATTTTGTGCTGCTATAATAGAATACCACAGACTGGGTAATGTGGAAAGAACAGAGATTTACTTATCATTCCTGGAGGCTGAGAAGTTCAAGATCAAAGGGTTGGCATCTGTCAAGGACCTCTTTGCTGAGTCATCTCTTGATGGAAAGTGGGAGGCAGAAAGGAAAGAGAGCATGAGCTAGCAAGAGGGGGCTGAACTCACTTTTATAACAAACCCACTCTCACAATAACGAAACTACTTCCATGTTAATGACATTAATTCATTGCCCTCATGACTTAATCACCTCTTAAATGTCCCACCTCTCAACACTGTTGCATTGGGGATTAAGTTCCCAACATATGAACTTTGGGGGACACATTAAAATAAACAGCAGTTATTTATTCAAATAGCTGGTGCAGTTTCTAATAACTGACTGGACCATAACTGAAACAAGGTCCAAAATTTATTTCCTATAATATGGTAACATGAATATAGTTAGAATCAGGCCTTGCATCCAATACCAGGGACACACCCCTCTGAAAGAAAGGTGATCTTTAGTTTCAAATCCTTGTAAACTTGCTAATAATGATAGACCTCCAGGAAAAGAGCTAATGGTGTTTACTAGTAGGAGAGTTGGCACTTATGAAATGCTTTTAGCAAGATATATCTGGTCTGTCCAGAATTGCTTATGGCAACAAAAAACCAAATAAAATCCCTTAGAATCTATTGATATGTGGGACATGGCTCCCTGGAAAATATCACACAAGTTATGTAGCCATCTGAATACAGAAGTTCCATGACTGAAACGGCTTTCTTCTAACTAATGGAGCTGCAGATTTTATTTATTTATTTTTTTTGAGACCTCATGTGTTAATCTAGGCACATGTGTCCTGATGAGAAAGGGCCTGGGAATAAGTTGGCTAGCCTGGACCTGTGTGCTTCACTTGTGTCTAGCAACTACTTATATCCTTGAAATTATTTGTAAAGCTTGATGCTGGGTAAGATCTCTGATTCAAGAGTCTGATTTAACAGTTGATCCTTTATGGTATTGCATAGACCTTTGCTCAGAATGCTATAGGTGCTTCAGCAAAATACAGGAGTATACAAGCAAGAGGAAGACATAGGATACAGGTATTAGGAGATCCAATGGGAAGAGAAGTGAAGGGTAACCCTAGGACAATGGTTAGAGAAGCCTCCAGGATGAGATGGCAGCCAGTCCAGACTGCATCAGGAGGACTCAATAAACAGTTGGAGAGTTGTCTTCAGCAAGATGCCTTCTGGCTTTGGACCATCTTTTAAAATCTAGGCATACCTGGGAGAGTTTGACCTAGATTCTTTTATATACTTGGTGTGCTGCCAAAGCTCTTCCTTTTCTCTTTATCTAGTAAATGTGAGGCAAAACATTAAAACTTTTAGAATATTTGATCTTTAGAGTCTTTAGGACTCAAAAAAAGCTGGCCACAAGACTAAATTTATATCAATTACATTAAAAATAAAATCTGTTCATCAAAAAGTACCATAAAGACAGTGAAAATATAAGCCGTGTGTGTGTGTATGTGTGTGTGTGTTTGGGGGAGGGATACGTTTGCAACACATATACATGAAGGATTAATATCCTGAATATATAAAGATATATAAAGAACTCCTAAAAGTTGATAAGAAAAACACAAATAACCAAATGGAAAAATAGACAAAAACCATGAACAGGCATTTCACAGAAGAGGAAATAAGGTTGGAAAATAAGCACATGAAAGCATGCTCAACCTTCTTGTAACCAATGCAAATAAAGGCCACAATGATACATATTATCCCTACTAGACAGGCGAAAATCTAGAAGTCCTGTACTACTCAATGTCAGAAAGAGAAGTAATTTTTAAACAGTACTGGTATGAGTACAATATGGTACAAGCATCTGGGAAAAATTTTGGCATTATTATCCAAAACTGAAAAGATGCTTATCCTAGGAATTAGCAGTTGTACTGTGGAGCAGAAAGCTGTATATATCTTAGTGCAAAGAATGGATACAGGTGTAAAGATACATTAATTCCCTAGCTTCAAAGTAGCTGAGTAGTCTGCTTTTCTGGTTAACAGGCTGATACTCTCTTTAGGTAGCAACCAATCTGGTCCTTCCACTTACATCCTATGCCTACAAATACCACTTTCTATATGTACAACAAAATTCATAAGTTTAGGAAACTCTACCATAGAGAAGCTTCATAAAAATGTTTAAAACAAAGCAAATTAATCTGTGAATAACCCAAGGACCAGTAAGAGGTGAATGGCTTAGTATACTGAGATAATATATATTCCTTCAATGGAATACTATACAGCAGTGAAAATGAATCCAACTCGAGCTATACATATTAACATAGATGAATTTTAAAATATAATGTAGAAGACAAAAGCAAGTCTCAAATGATCCATAGAATGATTCTATTTGGAAAGCAAAAAAAAAAAAAAAAAAAGTTAAAACTGAATATATTGTTAGGAATATATACATATGTAGTAAAACTGATAAACAGCTATAAAATAATAAACCTTTATTTAGAATGATGGTAATCTTGAGGGGGAAAAAGAGTGGTACAGTTGGGATAAGGAATAGACATGTTTTAAAAGGGCAAAAAGGTGGATATGTAAAATCTCATTTTTGTAAAAAAGAATCTACTATTTCATTAATTGAAAGGCATGCTTTTTTTCCCCTGTATTTTAACAGCTCTGAAGTTAGAATATGTCTTGAAATTGCTATTGAATGAGTTACAATTATGATATACTTGTCATTGCCATGCCTGATGTTGTTCCTAACTATTCATGTATCATTTCAACTGAATTATGTATATCATTGGTTCTAGAGCCTTTGATTTCAAACACCATTTAAAGTTTTTTTAGAAGGTTGGAGTATGACTTGGCATCAAAACAGAGTTACTGTATATTCAGAAGGGCACAGGAACAAAGGACTGAGAAATACATTTTATATCAATGAGGCAAATATTCAGTGTTGGAAAAGAGAAATAACTATGATTCTATGTTTTCTCAGAAAGCAACAACCAAGTGCTTTCTGTGACTTAAGAAAGGAAGATATCTACAAGTAGGTGATGTTGTTATATTTTGTTCCTGACACATGTGCAAAGAATTGCCTAATACATGACAAATCATACAGCTAAAGGTGGGGAAATCACCAAATTCCTTGTAATTGAGGAGAGACATTTTAAAGCAACAAGCTAATATAACTGATTCATGCATGCCATTAAGAATATCATTAATTTTTGTGTTATGGTGTTTCTCCTTCCTAATAGTATACGAAGTAATGGTGCATGGACATTTGATAGTCAATAGCATTTTAGAATTAATGATTTGTAGTATATGAGTTTTGAGTATAGGTAAATAGAAAAAGGCCTGGAAGAATTACACATCAGACTGTTAATAGTGATATCTGACTTTGGGATTACCAGTGATTTTTTTCCTCTTTATTGTTTATTTTTAATTTTCTACAATAGAAACATTGCTCATATAATAAAGAAAAATTAAGATTTTATAACGTTTGTTTTGTTTTGTTTTTTTGAGATGGAGTCTCCCTCTGTCTCCCAGGCTGGAGTGCAGTGGAGCAATCTCAGCTCACTGCAACCTCTGCCTCCTGGATTCAAGGAATCCTCCCATCTTAGCCTCCCACGTAGCTGGGATTACAGGCATGCACAACCACGCCCGGCTAATTTTTGTATTTTCAGTAGAAATGGGGTTTTCGCATGTTGACCAGGCTGGTCTCGAACTCCTGACCTCAAGTGATCCGCTCGCCTTGGCCTCCCAAAGTACTGGGATTGCAGGCGTGAGCCACCATGCCCGCTGCTATTTTTCTTTTCTTTCTTTTTTTTTTTTAAATCAAACATATTCCAAGAGAATGTCAAGGGAAAGCTCTTTCCACTTAGATCTGTTGTGGGCACTAGCTAGGTGAATGAACATGGAGGAAATCCTTGAACAAGACCTTGGTTCTAATACTAGTTATGCTTCATATGTGTTCTTAAGCAAGTTACGTAATGGCCCTGTGCTTCAATTCTCCCAACTATGAAATTGGGTGTATGATACTCTTTCACAGGGCTATTCTGAAACTCTTAAGGGTTTTCAAAGTTTTCTGCTACATCAATTTCCATGGGCATTAAATTAAGTTTCTGTGTGTGTGGTTTAGGGAAAAGAAAGCAGGTACTCTAAAGGTTTAATAATAACCTTGGAAAATTCTAGGTTCAACAAATTAACCTGATTCCTCTCATAATTTCTTAGAATTTATATCTGTTAATGTGCACAATGAACTTCCAAGAAGGGCTATTGTGTAAGGAAACATCTCTTGGAACTACTGTTTTGTGTAATGCCAAGATATATTGATAGCATTATCTGTATCTTCCTCCAGGAAGTTTCTGAAAGGTTGACTTAGTGGTAAAAATGGCATCCATTATTGTCTCCAGTCGTCCCTGCTCTTCAGCTCCCAAAATACTCTCTTTAGGTTCCAACCTTGCTTGAAACTCCATTTTAGACTTTTAAAAATAAACTCCTCCCTTCATCTGCCAGGAGTTAGTCCTCTGTCCTGCTTCTCTAAGGAAGGTATTCTTCTCCCACTTGCTGTTCTGTGACAGTGCCAGTGCAACCCAGCTGTTTGCTTCATGTGGTTGTGCCCTTGAGACTTGAGCCAACATTTGAGTCCCTAGTGTTGAGCAGAGTAGTAGCTCAGCAAATGTGTCCTTTCCCAGCACAGCAGTTTCAGTGGGAAAAGTGCTGGTTCTAGAACTATTTTCTTCCCCTGAGAACAGTATCTGTCAGTGTATTCTGAAAAGCATCTTGTTCTTGATTTAATCATACAAAGATGGTTACACAGTAATCTTAGTCAATATAAGGTGCTCTTGTACAAATGATGAACAAGACATCCCAAAATAATAATAATAATAATAATAATAATAATAATAATAATAATAAATAGAAAAGCAACCTTTTCTAGCATTTCTTCTAGTTAGAACTATCTCCCTCTGACCTCAAATCAGTTAGGTTTTAATCACTGGCAGAGATGTTTGGGGAAAGGCTCTGATATATTATGGTCCTAAGAGCAGTGAGCCTGCTGTTGAGGTGGAAAGATCAATGCCTCCCTCCCATGGGCTTTCATATAAATAACTCTGGCCTGGGGGTTAGAAGACAAAGTGTTCAGTCTGTGTTGCCACCAGCTCGCCATGAAATCTCATTGGGAAGAGGAGTGTTACCTGATGACCATTCCTAATTGGCGTGGTTATGGTAAACCTGTTAGTAGACTCTAGTATTTAAGTCAAGTCTAGGTGGTAAGGGTCAAGTGGTACCATCCTGAGGAAAGAGGCCTCAAATAGGCAGGGAAGGATTGTGGTTGTGGATGACCAACTTCAACTGAAGAGGAACCGGCCATCATTTTGAGTCACATCGTCCTCAGTCACAGGGCGCTCTGCTGGCTTCACTAAGTCTTGTGTGATCCTCCTAGCCTTGTCTCAGCTCCGGGATGGGAAAGCAGGTGGGCTCTTGTTCGGGTTGCTCATGGAGAAGCAGTGAGGCAGTGGCAGTGGTAAGCAAGCCAAGGCCTGGGAAATGTCAAATTTGGAGATGGTCTGCAAGTGCTTCTCAGTGAGTTAGTGGAAGCTACTGGATTTTAGGCTGGATATTTTTTTTGGAGTCAGGGACTGTCCTGTAAATTGCAGTATGTTTTGCATTCCTGACCTCCTTCCTTCTGCTCAATACTAGTAGTAGCAAATCATTGTAATGACTAAGAATTGCTTCCACCTATTTCCAAAGTCTTGTATTAGAACCATTGGAAGGTATGTGGTTTAGCTGACTTCTCCATCATAAAATTTTTCACGTATTTCCACTATTTAGTTCCAGTTTTATCGAGAGGCCGCATTTCTGCACACTCCAACTACCCGGTCCCTATAGGGTCATGCCAACAGCAGCCATTACTAAGCTGAATAACATCAGTGTCACAGTTAAGACTGCATTTTCAGAATGTACTGCTGGTGAACCAGTCTAAAACTGACTGGTGCAAAGGCTATGACCAAAAGAATCAGGAACCTTGGAAACTAGTTCAGCTTCTACCCTTTTACTTTTTACATTTTTTACTTGTATTTTGTATTTTAGATTTGGTTTTCTGTTCCTGCGTGCATTTACTTAGAATAATGGCCTGCAGCTGCATCAGTGTTGCTGTAAAGGACATCATTTCGTTCCTTTTTATGGCTACAGAGAATTCCATGGTTTGTATGCTCCACATTTCCTTTATCCAATCCACTGTTGATGGGCACCTAGGTTGATTCCTTGTCTTTGTTATTGTGAGTAGTGCTGTGATAAACATCTAAGTGCAGATGTCTTTTTGGAAGAACAATTTACTTTCCTTTGGGCATATACCTGGTAATGGGATTGCTGGGTCAAATGGTAATTCATTTTAATTTTTTGAGAAATCTCCAAACTGCTTTCCACAAGAACTGAACTAATTTACAATCCTACCAACAGTGTATAAGAGTATAAGAGTTCCCTTTTCTCGCCAACACCTGTTATTTTTTGACTTTTCAATAAAAGCCTTTCTAACTGGTACCTCACTGTGGCTTTGATTTGCATTTCTTACTTTTAAGACAAATCACTTTAGATTTTTGAGCTTTGGTTAAAAGTCATCCACATACATAAAAATGAGAAACTCTCATGTTCCTCGTCTCTAAGGGCCTTTCTGGATCTAAAGTTCAGTTCTTCCAAGTTCAGTTCTACAGAGTTCAGTTCTACCGAGTTCAGTTCTACTGAGAAACGCCATCACTGACTCAAATTTGAATGTGAACATGGAACGATATAGGTAAGACCAGTTATTTAGAGAGAAGAAATGGTTTTCATGCAGACCAATTTTAAAACACATAAATAAAATTCTTACCACTCAAATTTTGGTAAACATTTTATAATTTATATATAAAATCTCAGTAAGAAACCATGTAAAATGACAGAAATATCCACCTGACATTAAGAGTCAAAATAAAAAAAAAAAAAAAACCCATACACACTGAATGTAAATTTTAATTATAAAACAAGAATATGAACAAAACATTTAAAAATAATCTCAATTATTTGGCAACTCATCACATCATTGCAAGAGACAAATTTGATCGTAAGAAGTTTAATCTTATGAAAAACTGAAGTTGGACAGTTTGCTCATATGAGAGTTAAAACATGTTTAAAAAAACACCTGGCAATAAAGCCAGTTTCTATACTGAAACAATTGTGTATAAAACAACATAAAATCCTGAAACTGGATAGACAGGAGGGACCTAATCTTGAATGCATTTCTCTTCACTGGAAAAGACAATATGGAAAGAGTATTGGTAGAAGCTTCAGAACAGCACAGAGAAGGGGAATGAACACCAGCAGAGGAGTTTCTGCTGCAGGTGACTGATGCAACTTTACCTGAACCAGAACCTGTTTTATGTCAATGGGGCTGGTAGTACAGTCACAGATGCAAGTATAATCTAAAAACGTTACATTCTTAAAAAACAGAGCCACAACTGTGAACAGAAAAGCAATGGAGAAACTTTCTTTAGCTACACTACTTTACTTGGATACATGCGAGTTTCTGCCAGATCATATTAAGATAGTTACAGGGCAGGCAGAGTCCTAAAAAATTTTCTACTAATGACTGCATAGCATTTAAAACCCTTTTTTATTTAAAAAAAAATAATAATAAAGTAAAATAAACAGATATATAGTAAAGTTCACAGATAAGTTTTCTCTGTAAAATAAATAGTGTTCATTGATTAGCATCATACATAGAGTAAAATACAACCTATTTTTACATGTTTATATACTATACACAGATTACCAGTAGGCAGCCCGGTGTCTGATGGGCTGGAGGGGTTTGCATTCATGATGTGTCACATTGGGAAATCCCAATTTTGAATGTTAAAATATACAACTACTTTGTTTTGAGTTCAGATACAAAGTAAACTTATTGTCCTTTATCTGAAATAAATGTACATAATATCTTCTATGAACAATAGTTTATAAAGCTGTTTAAAACATAACAAGAAAAAGCTTGCACCTAGGGACTTACAGCACATGCATATCTTTTTCCTGGTTAAAGAGAAGCCTATGGCCACCGAGGCATGTCTCTTTCCTCTCCACTGTGTTCCTCCATAAGCCCAGGGCAGCAGTGGTCAGGATTATCGCTTTGCTTTTTTCACAGGGGCTTCCTCCACCCTTTGCTGGCCTCTTGTTCGGGCCCCAGGAGGGCTGACTTCTCTCTTGCGCTTGATAGAAGGGGAGAGCTGTGTCTTTGATCTGCATTAAGCAAAGTCAAGGCAATGGTGAGGTTTAAAAGCAGTTGCTTCAAGTAACTTGGGAGTTCCTTAAAAAAATGGAAGAGTTTTGAACTTGACAGCTAAGAAGAGAAAAACCCAGTAAAATTTATACACGAAAAGGAGCTATTTCGCGAAGAGCTCCAGCTAACTGGTTATTTGCTGTCAACCTCACACACAAACACAGGACACTGGAAAAGAAGTGTGAAGCCTGTGCTCTGGTTCCAGCTCTGCCACACTCTAGGTGCTGATGGTGCTCAAGTCCACTTCCTCCTCTGGGCCCTAGTTCTTTCATCTATAAAACAAAGACATCAACAGCAGGTCCCACCAATATACAAACTGTTCTAAGTTCAAACAATTAGCAAGAACACAGCAGGATTTCAACCTAGGTCGGACCAAGTGCAAAATCATACTTCGTAGCACAGGATTACAGAAAATAGCTGTGTTAGAAAAGGCACAGGAATTTCAGAAGAACATTCTAACCAATCTCCCTGTAACCAGCATACCCTGTTGATACAGTCTGTGATTAAAATTATTTGTTGGAAACTCCAATTAATCATGTTACTGTCCGGGAGATGTATGAAGTAGTTCCTCTTGGGTCTCTGATGCTTTCAGGAGAAAATCATCCAGAGCATAGAACACAGAGCCTTTTATAATTCTGCCTTCTACTTGTGCACCATCTGGGACTGTAGTCCTGCACCTTCCACATCACAGAGCAAGATGCCCTATCTTTGGAATCCCCCACAGAGAAATGTGACTTTATTGATATGAAGACTTTAGGTCTTTACCACAGCATTTACCACTGTAATTTATCTGCTGTGTTTCTACAAGTTACAATGAATATTTTGTAACTACAAGTTACAATCAATATTTTAAAACAATATATTAATAGGCCACAACAGAAAATACCACTTGTATCACATCTACTAAATTTGACTCATGAAAATTTTGTTTCAGTTACAGTAGCAGGAATGTGAGCACCAGCTGTATTGCAAAACATTCTGATAGTGGGTTGTTGTCAAAAAAGTTTGAAAGTCTTATACACATATATCTCTCCCATTAGACACAATGATTCTCTAGGGCAGCTGCTGAGATTTATTCATTTTTCTAACTCCAGTGCCTAGAGAAATGCCCAAAACATGGCAAGCAGGCAGTAAATGTCCTGTCAATGAATCAAAGGCTTGGAAAACCAAAATTGCAGGAGACGGAGAAACGGGACTCTACTGATACGAAGACACGTCTTTCATTTATTATTTGACAGCAAAAGTAAATAAACTCAAATTGAGTCAAAAATTGTTGCAGATGATGTGGTTTTGGCATGTGTTGACAATGACTGAAAATGTGTTTGTTGATAATCCATTTCAAACCATTTCCATGGAAAGCCACCAGCCACTCAATGAACACCTCTTCAGTAAAGGTGCCGTGTGCAGCATTGTGCTGGGGGCCAAATGGCAGCTAACAGAAGCTCTGAGTCAGGCTGCTTCTCCCCAGCCATGTGAGCTTCGTAGCTTATCCAGGCCCTTCCAGTTCTCCCAGAATGTGGTCTGTGACCAGGGGCACTAGTCACTGAGGAGCTTGTTGGAAATGCCAACTCACAGGCCCCACCCTAGACTTACAGACCCTGGATCTGCATTTTACAAAGAGCCTCAAGTGATTCGACTG
The DNA here is from genome assembly GCF_007565055.1 of Rhinopithecus roxellana. Taxonomy (NCBI): domain Eukaryota; kingdom Metazoa; phylum Chordata; class Mammalia; order Primates; family Cercopithecidae; genus Rhinopithecus; species Rhinopithecus roxellana. The sequence continues at coordinate 163,648,520 of NC_044550.1, read as the reverse complement.
CATGTTCAATTTTGAGTAGTATGCATGCAAACCTTCCTGAGATTCTGTCCCTCACACATAAAATAAAAGTAACTGTTACAATTCACTCAATGAGAGTTAAATGAGAGCATGTATGTGAAAGTGCCTAGCACTATAGTTCGCTTTCGTTTCTAGAACGTGGGGAAAACAGCACATACATGCAAGTATGCTGTGAAGATGAAAATGTGGTAAGAGGTCAAAACGGTTTTTGTGTACAGTGAAGAGTCTTTTACTTTGGAATATGATAATGTATAGAAAATATGACAAGTTCCTATCTCAAGAAAGAAAGCTAGAGCTCAGAGGGGTAAATAAAAGGAATATACCAAACCAATGCTATGTGGCATCTCAAGTGCCCAGTACTGACCAGAAGTGCAGCAAGAAGAGATGAAAATGGGCTGAAGCAGGATGGAAAGGATCTGACTTATTGGGGGTGCTGGTGCACTCCTCACTAGTTCAAGCAAAGGCAAGAAAGGAAGGCTCAGGACCACCTCTGGGAAGCAGTAAGACTAGTAAGGCTGCAGTGAAAGGTGTAAGCTGGCAGGGGCTGTGCCTAAAAGAGGAAGCTTTATCACCTCATCACCTCTCCAATGTCCTAGCTAACACAGAAATGATTCTGGGCTGTTATATGCTTTACCACACTGCCTTGCCTTTGGTCTTAGCGGATGGGAGAAGGCAGATAAGGCTCATAGGTGTCAAGGACAAGCCTGTGTGGCAGTCCACTGTGGCAAGGCCAGACTGGTGAGGCCACAGAGACACCTTCTGCAGCCCTTCCTATTCTTCTTGGAAACCAATGACCCCCAAAAACAGTTATTTGGTGAGACAAAATCTTAAAGGAAATTAGGAAGAAAGCATTATTGCACCCAAAATAGTCTTAGGGGGTTAAAAATTACTTGAAGTGTAAGCAGGGACTTACCTTCCTAATGGGGGAGAGTTACTAACTTTTTCGCTGGTAGGTAACTTCTCTTTTGCTAATTTGTGGCGATTTCTAGGAGAAACTGTGTCTGGGCTGCCAAGTTTGGATGTTGCACGTGCAGATGGCTTGCTATGTTGCTTTCTGAAACAGATTATAGAAACACTGGGCAATGGTAGCACTGAATACTCCAGTCTCTGGAACTATTTAGGAAGTATGAAGCTCCTTGTGGGCAAGTCAGAACAATAGGAACTAAAATCAGAAAAATGGTTGGTTTTCCTGACCACTGCTGATAAGTCGATCTTAATGTCATCTACAACTACCTCTGCTTGTGTGACACTATCTTTGCTCTTACTGTGCGTGGTATTTTATTGTGATTTAGAAAAAAGATGTACTGTGAAAAATAGAAAAATATATTGGCTGACAAAATAAAGATTACAAAAGAGCTCATCAGGATAGAATAAAGGGCCAAGATTAATGACAGTACAATTCACAAAGCTAAGTGTTAAGGCCTAAGTAGTCAACTGCATAAGAATTTGATAAGGAATTCTGATTAACCAGTAAAAACTCTGAAAAAGGAACTTGTTTAGCTGGTGTGTTTTTCAATTTGAGGCTCAGTAATGAGGATGCACACTGAAGAAAAATATCCAGAAAATAAGGTGTAACAGTCCTCTTCTGGATTCATTAGACCACACTTGGTATACAGAGTTTGCTTCCTTCTCTTTCCTTCCTTTCCCTTCCTTCATTTCCTTCCTTTTTCTTTCCCTCCCTCTTTCTTTCTTTTGAGAAAGAGCCTCGCTCTGTCACCCAGGCTGGAGTACAGTGCTACAATCTCTTCTCACTGCAACATCCACCTCCCAGGTTCAAGCAATTCTCCTGCCTTAGCTTCCCAAGTAGCTGGGATTACAGGAGTCTGCCACGACGCTTGGCTATTTTTTGTACTTTTAGTAGAGATGAGGTTTCACCATGTTGGCCAGGCTGGTCTTGAACTCCTGGCCTCAAGTGATCCACCAGCCTTGGACTCCCAAACTGCTGGGATTACAGGCGTGAGCCACAGTGCATGGCCTCTTTTATTTTTTATTAATTTTTTTTTAAGAGACAGCATCTTGTTATGTTGCTTAGGCTGGTCTCGAACTCCCAGCCTCAAGCAGTCTTCCTGCCTCAGCCTCCTGAGTAACTGGGATTACCGGCATGAGCCACTGCGCCCAGCTGCACATTTGCTTCTAAAAGAGGATAAAAGTAACTGAGGAGCACAAACAGGGATGATGAAAGGGCTCAAGAAACAAGCAGAGAAGACCTGGAAGCTGCCCTCAAATATGTAAGGGAAAATTAGACAGAAGGTTCTGAAAGTAGAACTAGAATCAAGAGTAGAAGCCATAGGGAGGCCGGCTTCTACTGAACACAAGTCAGAGAGCGCTGAGGAGGATGTGGCCACTGAGGTCCATGCATAAGCAGGAAGACCCTTTCAGAGGAGATGCAGGTGCAGTGACTCAGGCATGACTGGCTAATGGTACTACATGACCACCAAAAGCCCACTCAACCCAGACAATTTGTGAAATAATGAAAACATCAGAGCCCTGGGAGTGATCAACCAATGCCAAGGAATCTAAACTAGAGAGAAAAGAACTCATTTGTAAATCAAAAGTTTATATTATAAAGTGCATGAAGAAGAACTTCAATAATCCAGGTGATTACAGAACCAGATACATCAAATAAGATTTTTAAAGAATTTATAAAAGGCAAATCCGAGAGCAATTTCTAGACACTCACTGGACGGCTAGAAGGCCTATGGAACGTTCTCTGAGTTGAGCCCTACTTTCCACAACTGTTTTAGAGGGAAGCAGTAATTCTGGTGGGATGGATGCTATACCCAAATGCATGGGTTTTGGGCTCCAGCACCCTCACCCTCTCCTAGCAGCAGCAATTTGGATTCTGTGACTTCTTTTCTATTTATCTGAGCTGCTCCACCTAAAAAAACAAATATGAGACCACCTTATAACTTTCGCCGTGTGAGCTTCTAGAGTCCTCTGGCTCTAAAATCTGATTCTTTGAGAAATCAAACCATGGCACAAATGGCTAATAATGTGTTAAGTTTGGAGGAATTAGAAACAAGCTGATTTTAAGTATTTTTTTTCTGAGATGGAGTCTCACTCTGTCACCCAGGCTGGAGTGCAATGGCGTGATCTCGGCTTACTGCAACCTCCGTCTCCCGAGTTCAACCGATTCTCCTGCCTCAGCCTCCCGAGTAGCTGGAATTACAGGCATATGCCACCACGCCTGGCTAATTTTTTGTATTTTTAGTAGAGACAGGGTTTCACCATATTGACCAGGCTGGTCTCGAACTCCTGACCTCATGATCCGCCGGCCTCAGCCTCCCAAAGTGCTGGGATTACAGGTGTGAGCCACTGTACCCAGCCCCGATTTTAAGTCTTTATGTAAACACAAGATACTATCATATTATGGTGTTAGCGTTATTTTTGAAATAAATCTTCCTGAACTTTTTGATCTTGAATAATGAAATTAAATAAGATGATACCAAGATTAACACCTTATAAATCACATTAATTAAAAATTTAAAAAATATACATTTTTTCAGAGACAGAGTCTCACTGTCACCCAGGCTACAGTGCAGTGGTGTGATCACAGCTCACTGCAGCCTCAACCTCCTGAGCTCAAGTGATCCTCCCATTTCAGCCTCCCAAGCAGCTGGGACTACAGGCGCATGCCACCACGCCCAGCTAATTTTCAAGATTTTTTTGTAGAGATGGGGTCTCCTTGTGTTGCCCAGGCTGGTCTCAAACTCCTGGACTCAAGTGATTTTCCCATCTTTGTCTCCCAAAGTGTTGGGATTACAAGCATGAGCTACCATGCTCAGCCTGGAAAATATTCATGTTTGGGAAAGTTATTAACGGTTAGGATGAGACTACACAGTTACGTACCATTTCTCAAATGTGCCATGGGAAAAGGAATACTGGATGATATGAACAGGTATAATGATATAGGTCAACAACAGAAAAGGGGTATCAGCAAATAATGCTTGTTTAAACAAAGTTCAACCAGCTTCTTTCCTTTAGGAGTTTGCCAACTCCCCCCCCCTCTTTTTTTTTTTTTTTTTTTGAGATGGAGTCTCGCTCTATCACCAGGCTGGAGTGCAGTGGAGCCATCTCGGCTCACGGCAACCTCCGCCTCCCAGGTTTAAGTGATTCCCCTGCCTCAGCCTCCCGAGTAGCTGGGACTACAGGCGCCCGCCACCATGCCCGGCTAATTTTTTGCATTTTAGTACAGACAGGGTTTCACTGTGTTGGCCAGGATAGTCTCGATCTCCAGACCTCATGATTCACCCACCTTGGCCTCCCAAAGTGCTGGGATTACGGGCGTGAGCCACCGCGCCGGGCCCTGGAGTTTGCCAAACCCTCAATGTTTTAATGAACATGTAACTGAGAAGGAGAGAGAATTCACTGACATTCCCAAACTCATCTGACCATGGTACTCTTTTTCTTAGAGGTTTCTGGCTACGATAGGGCTTGAGAGAACACATTTTGGGAAATACATGAAATTATGTACCTCAAAATTGGTCAAATTTGGGCACTTTCCTATGACCAACCTATTGCATAGCACTGGTGAGATGCATGTGATGACGGTGGTGCATGGGCCTGGTTCCTCCTGCTTTTTGGGTTGAAATAAGTATGCTGAGAGCAGGGATGATGTTTTATGTATGTCCATATGCATGAATGGTGCACAATACAATGTCTGAAGGATGGCAGATGCTCAAAAAGTATTTGTAAAGAATTGAATGGGTTCCACCAAATAGACGTTTAAAACCTGGTAAAGACTCTGAAGCAATCCCCCAAAATGGTTTAGGACAGAAAATGTGTTCTCCAAGAACTATGTGCCCACTGCTAACAATAAAAATGAAAGGGAAACACTTCCACTGAAGTATGAATGATTCAGTTCAAAGAGAATCCCAGGAAACCCAGAGCAGTTTTCAGATGGAGACGCTGGTGAAGGTCTCTGGCAGCTCTGTGCTGCCCCCATTACCTCTGAGCCTCTGATCTGGTGGTGGATCTTGTGGTGGCTCCTGAAGGCTCGTCCTCTTCCTCTTCTTCCTCTTCCTCATCAGACTCCTGCTCTTTCTTGTCCTCTGCTGGTTCAGAAACTGATTTCTGGCGTTTTCTTTCTGGCTCTGAGGATTCTGTTCAAATAGAAGGGTAACACCTGGATTATACAATTCCCAAAGATCCAAGGGAGAGAGTCATGGAGTTTAGAACTTAGGATATTAGGGACTTGGAGGCAGAGAAGTGGTTTTCCACTTCCTTTTTGTTTCAGCACTTGCGATTCACAACTGTTTAACTTAATCTCAAACACATTTTGGATAGTTTACATATGCAGTTCACAGCCAGCGTTCATAAAAAATTCACATGTATTCAGAAAAGCATCTGGGATGTACCATTTCTGACATGGGATTAGACCTATTTCACACATATTTATGTAATATTAATATTAGCCGTATCACTGGATTTTTCCTCAAAGAAAAACTCTTAAAAAAGGTGATTTTGAAACAATAAGACTTATTAAGAATTTGCTAGAAACATACCTGCATCATCTGACACAGTGAGAGAACGTTTGGGTTTTCTTCCTCTTCGACGCACACTTGCTACTGTTTTTTCTTCACCATCATCCTAGAAGCAATAAAATTAAAGTTCAAAGGGTGGTCAGTTGAGCATTTAAGTTGATTTGTAAACATATCTTGATAAGAAATTTAACACTTACATTGCTTATACTTCTTTCTTGTAGGTTAGCTGTTTCTTTATTGGATTCATCTTTAAGAAAAGGAAATCTCTGCATTAATATTTTATTACTGTAAATTTAAATTTCAAGTCAGTCTGGCTTATCTGTCAGTGTATCAGTATTAATTAATACACTTTTATACACTTCATTATTATTTTGTTATCAGTCAAGCAAAGATAGAATCAGAATATCTAGCAGAGACCACATTGGATTGTGAGTTACAAAACTTAAGTTTTCATTTCAGATTTTATTTTATTTTATTTGCTGACCCTCAGTTTTTTCAGCTGCAAAATAGGAAGTTGGATTAGACTACTTTTTTTTTCTAAGACAGAGTTTCACTCAGTCACTCAGGCTGGAGTGCAGTGCAGTGGCGTGATCTTGGTTCACTGCAGCCTCCGCCTCCTGGGTTCAAGCAATTCTCTTGCCTCAGCCTCCCGAGTAGCTGGGATTACAGGTGCCAACCACCACGCCCAGCTAGTTTTTTGTATTTTTAGTAGAGACAGGGTTTCACCATGTTGGCCAGGCTAGTCTTGAACTCCTGACCTCGGGTGATCCACTCGCCTCGGCCTCCCAAAATGCTGGGATTACAGGCCTCTGAGCCACCACGCCTGGCTGGGTTAGACTACTTTTACGATCCCTTTCAGTGTTCTGACCCCAAAGAAAGAATTAAAAAGGGGCATATAAGGAGCCCACAATATGTACCAGTAACTGCAAGCTGGAATGATATACAGGCAGAGCATCCCTAATCTGACGATCCAAAATTTAAAATGTTTTAGAGTCCAAAACTTTTTGAGCACCAACATGACCCTCAAAGGAAATGCCACTGGAGCATATTGAATTCTGATTAGGAATGCTCAACTGGGAAATGCAAATATTCCAAAATCTGAATAAATTCAAAATCTGAAACACTTCTGATGTCCTAGGCATTTCGAATAAGGATATATAACTGGTACTTTTATTTTTATGAGACAGGGTCTTGCTCTGTTGTCCAGGCTAGAGTGCAGTGGTGCAATCATAGTTTACTGCAGCCTCCAACTCCTGGGCTCCAGTGATTCTCCTGTGGAGGCCTCGGAAAGTGCTGAGATTACACGTGTCAGCCACCACACCTGTCTAATATGGACTTTTCAATTTCAATGTAGCTCTGCAAGTATTATGATCCTAGCTTATAGTCTGAACAAACCAGGCTTGAGTAACTTGATTTATGTAATTTGTTCAGAGTCACGTAAGTAACAAGTAGAGTGACAGGTAGAATTCTTTTGATTCCAAATACATCATGGTAGTTAAAAAAGTACATCTTATGAACTGTTTGTAGGGTGCATACATACATTCTTTATGCATTTGCTTTCTGCAGATGTTACAATTTTCTGAGACTGTTTCATGGTAAGAAAAGTAAAGATTAGTTCAATGAACTAGTTGAAGCTGAGATTATGGGGATGTACATCAGGCACTCAAAAACTCAAAGGTACTTCTTTTTGGTGACTGTAGTAGTCATTGTTTTTTGCAGGTTTAAAATACCAATGAAAATGAAAAAGTTAACCCAATAGAAAGGTCAACAAAGAGGACTGTCTTAAAATGGTCATCATTTTACCCACATTCAGAAAACATTCTGAATCACACAGCTTTAATTAGCGTCCTTAAAGGGCACTGAAGTTACAAAGATTTCTTCTTGTATGGATTCAGAATACTACAAAATCATTAATACAAACTGGTGAAGACCAAACGTGCAGAATCTCCTCCCTCTGTTAAAAAATAAACAAACCTTAATTTACCAAGACACAAGAAAAAATGAAGTACGATCACACATAAATGTGGAAAAAATTTTATATTACCTATTTGCTTTATTTGCTGATCAGAATATATACTTTATTGATCTGACCATGCTATTTATTTGATACAAAATAGCTGTCACATTAACCTTTGTTGTTGATATCAGCACTTCAAAGCTCACTAATGGCTCCTCTTGCTTTTATGTAAAAAATTTTAGACCACAAAACGGATACACACACATTGCAAAAAATATCTGGAAAATGCATGCAATAGTGACAAATAATATGGAATGCTCCCATTATTCCACCCTCCAGAGCTAATCATTATCAACATTTTGGAATATATTTTTCTCCTTGGAATGAGGAGAAAAAGAGTCAAAACAATTTCAATTCTTGAGTCCTGGACTCTGTAAGTCAATAGATAATCTCTCCCAGATACAAGGACAACTATTTTTACCAAGGGGGCCACCCACTTCAATGAGAAGCAGAATAGGAAGTCCCAAACGTTCTCCAAGAGCCAGCCTCTCCTGCCCCTCCCTCAGATCACACACAGAGGAATGCTATAGGTACATACCTGTTGGCATTACTTTCAGTTTGCTGCTAGGTGGAGATTGTTCTACCTATGTTTAAATAAACAACAACAAAAAAATTAAAATCAGCAGTTTATAATCATCACATAGAAATGCAATCAATGATATAAAAGTGGTATAGGATCTTTATTTACATAGGCATATTTGAGACCTATTTTCTATAATTAAGTATACCTAGCAAACATGGATGCCTGAGCTTCTAAATACAGACTTTCCAATAAGTAACTTCCCTTTTGCGATGCTAGAGGATGAGAAGTGAGGCAATGCAGCATGGCCACTGTGGTTAATATTCCCCAAGACAAACCATTTTACATGTTGGTAAATGCATTCACATGTGCTTCTCTGGTTTTGTCTTATAATAATTCTATGAGATAAGTACTGCAGGCATCATACCACTTTACATTCAAGGAAACTGAGTCACCAGAGGGTCCCATGACTGACCCTAAGTCACAGGTCTCGGGGTAAGTGGCAAAGCTGAGGCTTGAATCCCATGTTCTTTTGTTAGGTCAGTGAATACACATCTGTTCTCCTTATAATGCTCTTCTCATAATAATCCATTGAAATGCATGCGATGGAATACTGATACAATGATTTTGGTGGGTATATACATCAGGGTCAAAGATAAAGAACGTTCAAACATAAAATATCACTGAGGATTTTCCTGCACTGAACTCTGTGTATATTTTAGATTAAAAAGAATTCCATAGAAAGTAGTAAGATGGCAAGACAACTCACAAGTCTCTATAAAGAAGCCACTATCTCAAAATCATATAAAATAGCTAATTTGCATATTTTAACCACGGGTAGCCACAGGAAGATAAATCCCTAGATAAGTTTTAAATCAAACTCACGAATTAGAATGGAATAAGAATGAAGAACAACTAATATAACTCTGTTTACACAAAGATACTAGTAATCAAAATATTTGAATGGTTACTCAGTATTTTATTTAAGAAACTCTTTCAAAGCTTTTCAAGTACTTAAAAAAATAAAGTTCAAAATACTAGATAGTGCATTATACCCTTTTCAGGTTAAGAGCAAGTATTTGAAATTGTCGTGTTTTGCAATTACTTACAGTGGCAATGCCAGTATCTGTTTTGGAGTCGTCTTCTAAAAAAAAAAAAAATTCTCTTAGAAAATCGGTTCGAAATTTCTTGTGTGTGAACTGAAAACACACCAAGTACCTACTCATTTTTAACGTTGTTTCTACAGGGTATTTGCGAGGTCTTCCTCTTTTCCTTTTAATAATTATTGGCTGATCTTCCTAAGGGGGAAATAAAAAACAACAGCAATTTAAAAAAAATTTAATCCTTTATTATACAAAGTTTTCTCAAAAATCAGACTTAGAGTTCCTGTCTAAGAGAGCTCAAATCCTAGCTTTGTCACTTTAAAAATATGTGATGTAGGGCTTAGTGTTTTATTTACTTATCTCACTGTAGTTTCTTCAACCTGATAAATATCACTAACTGTCATAAATTAAAGGAGCCGTGAGGATTTTGAGACAATGAAGTAATCAAAGTGTTACCTTTTACTTCTGTAATAAATATGTATGTCCATTTAAATTGGGATTTAGCCCAAGTTAGTTATGACCAAATGGTAACCCTTATAAAAAATAAAGGGGTCCACTGAATATATCATACATACAGAAGTGAGAACAACAACGAAAGATTTAAAATGGGCAAACCTGGCGATGGTTATCTAGATCTGGCTAGTGCACAGGCTGTGTCTCTTGATTTATGGTGCTCAGTCTCAAGCCACTGCAATTCTCTGCTCCACGGGCTCCCTGAAAATCTATGGGTTAGAGTGGGCAGGGCTGGGATGCTGTCTGTGCCTGCAGCCTCCAGGAATCCATGACCTTGCCTCATGAACTAGGTCCCCTCCAGTATTCCCTGCATGCCTTCTGCACACCCTGCTGCTGTTCCCATTTCATCCTAGCTGGACTCCATGGCTCAGACAGCCTCCAATGTCAGGCCAGGAACCTGACATTGACACTGATGTAGAGCACTGAGCTGATCCTATCTGGCTATGACATAAGTGGGTCTCATATAAATGTTTTGAAGAAACAAAGATGAAGACAACAAAATTAATCAAAATGACACTGATAAAATGCACTGTATGAAACGGTGCCCCATTGCACTAAAAAAACCCCAAGCTCCTTCAAAGTACTTAAGAAAAACTCAAGGTAACAGTATTTAACGAATTTAATTTGGTTTTAGTGCTTAAATAATTGTGAACAAATAAATATGAAAAGCACATCTCACCTCCTGAGATTTTATGGTGTCATCATCGTTCTGCTCTGGCTTTTCACCAGTAGTTTCACTGCTGCTATATTCATCTGTAGAAAAGGAAGAGCTTTGTCCACTGCTAGTGACCACGGTCAGCCTTCCCCATCTTTACCCAGGTGACCTACATAGCTGCAGCCACACATGAACACACACTCCATTTTCATGTTTCTACCATCAAAATTAGTAAGCCTGAGTTAGGGTGATTAGTAAACAGCACATTTTGGGTATAGCAGGATCCAAATTAAAAATGATTCCTAATCTTAAGCATGAGGCTCTTTATTATACAGGGAAAGTAAATGAGCAGAATAGATGTTTCGGTTGTTGAGAGATACGATGGCTGCTTTGAAGGCTCAGTCAATTTACCTAAGCAGATGTTTTACTCACCTTTTTCTTCCATGACCCTTGAGGCAGTGCTATTTGTCTCAGAACTGGTTTTAGATAATTCTTCCAAATCTCCGGAGTTCTCTTCCTATAGAGAAGTTGAAAAAGACCAGAAGCTTCTTCAAACTGAAGCCTTCATCCATTCATCCTCCCCACCCAAGTATGCCTTTCTATTTCAAAAAAACTCCCTATCTCTTTTTTAGGATAGTTTTTTGGAAAATGTTTTTGAAATGTAACTATTATTGCTGCTAGTGAGACTATAAAAAAATAAACATTCTGAGAACAGAAAAGCATGAGATAAGGTTCAAGTATAAAATATCAAGGCCATTTTCTTTCCTGCAAAATAGAAATTGCTCTTCTCCTACCTCCGCTTGGATTTTGTCTTTTTAAGACAAACTCCAAAGGAAAAATGGACAGATATTGGCAACAGATATTTATCTTTGTGGGGTGATGGAGGGGGGAGATGTGGGGAAGCAATAATTTGGGAGGTGCCAAAGGGAATTTATGGGTATCCAGATGGGCTGACTTGGAGCAGTGATCTTTCAGCAATTAAATTATCCCCCTATAGTGGCAAGAAAGTTCTCAGCATGAAATGCCAAATCATTTATACTATAATACTTATACAGTATATAAACAAAAATATATAAAGTAGAATAAGATCAAGATGAAATAGGAAACTAAGCATTAATTTTACTTTAATGCCCCATTATAAACAACTGTAAATCCTCATTTCCATTAATTTTAATTTTACTTATTTTTGAATGGAAACATATTCTCGTGGTTCAAAATTTAAAGGGATCTATAATGAAATGCCCTCACCCCCGACTTCCCTACTTGGAAGACTTCAATGTCATTGGGTTTTGATATAGCCTTTCAGGGACTGGAAGGGGATGGATATAAAAGCAAATCCACATTTCACACAGTCTTCTGAAACACTGTAATTTCTGACCCACTTCACGTCAGATATGATTAGATCTTCATTCTTTTTTACCTAACAATGAAGATGGCACAGAGCTTCTGTTACTTCCTAGTAAAAGAAGTGTCAGTTCAGCCATTTCGCTTGTTATTTGTTTGTATCTGCATTACAAATACTATCTTTATCTTGTGGGGTTTTTTGTTGTGGTTATTTTTGCAGAAATCTCAAACCAGTGTCTGTTTTGGGAGGGTCAGTTCAATTAAAACAAGGTAAACAAGGTAAACAAACTCTGCAAATTCATTTAGTTGAGCATTTGTAAGCTATTGTCATAAAATGCTGAAAGTGAACAAGTAAGTGAAGGTCTCAATGTCAAGTCCTCTGTGTTGTGGGACTCCCAGCTTCCCTTAAGGTACTCTGACCGTACTACATAACTAGGTCCAAGAAGTGCGATTACAATACAAGACTAACAGGTGATGTCAGAGGAGAGCTCACTTTCAGTGATGGCATCAGGGCCAATCTATACAGTAAATATTAGTAGAGATTAATTTTTAAGATTTTTAGATAAAAGGCATATATAAATCGTGGTTCTACCATTTCTTCTCACTTTCTGAGGGCTTGTGGTACCTTGGGAGAGTGCTAATTTAGAGGATGGAAGGTCCACTCATTTGGGAAAGCTGAGGAGAAACCTATTTGCTCTGACCTTATGAACACATCAACATTGAGGCTTCACTGAGACCCTCATGCTGCACTGCCATTTTCAGCGCAGGACCTCTTCAAGTGCTGTGTGTGTGTGTGTGTGTGCGCGCGTGCGTGTGTGTGAGAGACAGAGAATGTGTGTGTGAGAGGGAGCGAGGCAGCATGTGTGTGTGAGGCGAGGGGGAGAGAGGGAGAGAGGGAGAGAGGGAGGGAGAGAAGGAGGGAGAGAAGGAGGGAGGGAGAGAGGGAGGGAGAGAAGGAGGGAGGGAGGGAGGGAGAGAGAGAGAGAGAGAGAGAGAGAGAGAGAGAGAGAGAGAGAGAGAGAGAGAGAGAGAGAGAGAGAGAGAGAGAGAGAGAGAGAGAGAGAGAGAGAGTGAGTGTTGGAGCGGGTTTAGGAGCAGGCAGAAGTTTTTGAGGTCTTCTCCCTCATTTCAGCCAGAACATCTACACTTATATCTGTTTCATATAGCGGGGGCTGAAGATGTTCTGCACAAATCTTCAAACCATTGGATGAACTGCATTTCTGTTTCTGAACTGGCTCTTTCAGAGCCAACACTTGGTCCTGTAAGCACTTCATCAGATCCTGATGACATGCATGCAACTCGCTTTCCTGCTTTTATTTTTCCAGTGCCTGGAATTTTTTCACTTACTCAATTTTGGTCTTCTTTTGGTCTTACTATACACATTTCAGAATAATGACTTTATTGCTTTTATAAAATGGTACATATTTACTACACAGAAAACTTTAACAGAAATGATGAAATCACTCCCAATTTACTGTCCAAAAATCACTAATATTAAGATGACATCAAATAAATGCTATTGCAGGACAGCTTTCCATGTAAGAAAGGATTCTTTTGTAGCAACTGAAAACACCGTGTCCATAAAACCGCTTAATGAAAATAGTTACATTAGATTTTATTTAAATTAACATTAAAAAATCATGAAATTTAAGAGAAAATAAAACAATACCCCTTCAATCTACTTTTTTTCAAATTTAGAAGTATCGTCTCAGGATTTTTGATTTTGGACAGGCATAGCTTAAGAGCCCGTTTCTTCCTTTGGTCACAACCAACTAAAATTCATGACAATATGCCACTTTCCCTCTTAGGTTATTAAATCTTTTCCTACTTTTTATTTAGTTCTTCAGTTACTGGGGGAAAAAAGAGACCAAAGTCTGGTTTTAGAGAACTGGAAGTCAGTTCTCTAAATTCGGGAAAGAGAGAGGAAAAGATGGAACTAGTTTAGACAGACAATGAGAAATTTTAGAGTACTGAGTCTCAGAAATGGAAGAACACCCAAGAGGTATCTAGTAGGGAATGAAAAAATCTGGGCCTACAACAAAAGAGACAGCAGAGCACAAATAAAAATTTGTGAGGAGGTTCTGTGAGTCATAAGATGAAAATAAGACCACAGGAAAAAAGGCAATGGGTGAGGCCAATCCTTAAGAGTACCCAGATTTTAAAGGTAGGAGGTGATATGGTTTGGCTGCGACCCCACTCAAATCTCATTTTGAATTACAGGTCCCATCATCCCCACTTGTAGTGGGAAGGATGTGGTGGGAGGTAATTGAATCAGGGGGGCAGGTTTGTCCTGCGCTGTTCTCCTGACAGGGAATAACTCTCATGAGATCTGATGCTTTTATAAAGAGGAGTTCCCCTGCACATGCCCTCTTGCCTGTCGTTATGTTAAGACGTGACTTTGCTCCTCCTTTGCCTTCCACCATGATTGTGAGGCCTCCCCAGCCATGTGGAACTGTGAGTCAATTAAACCTCTTTCCTTTATAAATTACCCAGTCTTAGGTATGTCTGTATTAGCAGCATGAGAACAGACTAATACAGGAGGTAAGCTAGAGAGTAAAGTACTAATATTTAAATATATGTGACTATTTCAATATTTTGGTGCAAGTATATCTGTGATAAAGCACATTCTACTTTGGAAGAAAACATTTAGACACCTTAAGAAATCAATACTACTGAACAAAAACCTAAGCAATGTTATATTTAAATTGTAATAATTAAGACAATCTTGCAGTTTAAGAATTATAAAGTGCAACATTTGATTTTGGGGAGGAGACTAAAAATATACACCTTTTATAATAAAGTGATTATTATTAGAGACATATAAAGGGGGATACTAAAATGAAAAAAATATTATAATAAGTATTCACAATGCTGTAATTAGGCCTCCCTACCCCCACCCAAAACTTTAATATGCGGAAAAAATACCTTTGTGTCACGTGGCTCAGTTTCAGAACACTGCCTTTGTACTGTTTCTATTCTGGAATCCAGGACATCTGGATTATCATCTGTAAATCAGTTTAGACAGAATCACAAATGAACAAAAGCTAAATGAAAAATGAAATACATAGTTCTATTTTAAGACTGTTTGAGCCTTCTTTCTTAGGCCTGTGATACAGAGAAGCCAAAAGTTACTCTATATTTATAATATCATGTGATATGAGCACTGAACACTTGCCTTTTGCTCTGGCAAAGTAAAAATAAAACAAAATACAAAAATCCCCATATGTTCACATGACACCAATGAAGTAGTGGGTTCTGTGGGAAGGGCTTAGTGTATAGTTTCCAGAGATACTTTAACTTTCTAAATGAGTTACTACCTAAGAGGTATAGTATAGTAATTGAGACCATGGGCTTTGGAATCAGATTTATGTGGTGAAGATAAAGTCGTAATTTTTTAGAATCTTAATCTCTTTATTTATAAGATGATACCACCACCTAACTTATAGGTTTATTGTAAAGATTAAATGGGAATGTATATAATGTACCATAGATAGTACCTGAATACATCAGGAACTCATTAAATTGCTACCAAATAATATAAAATATAAATATTCCATTCTTCACTCTTCATTCTTTCTCATGTAGTCATTCAATAAGTATTGAACTTCTCCTTTATGTCAAGTATTAAAGGTCAGTGCACTGTTCAACATGATAGTCACTAACCACATGTGGCTACTGAAATATAAAATAATTAAAAAACAATTATAAATTCAGTCTTTTGTTTCCACTGACCACTCTCAAGTGCTCAACAGTGACATGTGGCTAGTAGCTTCTGTATTAGACAAAATGAATGTACAACACTTCTATTACTGCTGTTCTACTAGAGGGCACCATTACAGACCATGAGAAAATCAATAGTATGAAGCACAGAAGGGGTGTTAGAGGCACTTTGGAACTAACGTGCTTCACTAGCTCTGTAGGGCATCTGCTTATGATACAAAATACAGACTGCAGTGGCACCTGGCTGGGACCCGGGGTGTGGTTCCAGAGAGAGTTTATCTTTGTCTGAGATCCAGGGGTTGGGTCTTCTGCAGGAAACAATCTAGTTTCTAGACTGAGGTCCAGAAAGGACCCTGGAGGTATCAAGCCAGTCTAGAAACAAATTAGCCTCAAGACTTGTGAAGTAGACAGTTACTATCCTCAAAAATTCTCTATGTTTTTGGCTCACTCTTTTGGATATAAAAATAATACGATTTTCAAAGATGTCTAAAACAGAAACATATATAAATACCCAGTTCATCTTCTGAAGAGAGATAATGCTTTCTTTTTCTTTTAGGCATATGCCTTTCTTCCTCTTCAACCTGGAATTAAGAATGACTAGATCAAAGGCCATAGAATCTTGATTCAAATAAACTGAAATGGGGGCACATTGTATTAGTTTCTAACCTTTGGAGTAAGCTGATATACACATTTTTAAAAATCTAGAACACTTGGCCAGGCGCGGTGGTTCACGCCTGTAATCCCAGCACTTTGGGAGGCTGAGGCGGGTGGATCACGAGGTCAGGAGATAAAGACCATCCTGGCTAACATGGTGAAAACCCATCTCTACTAAAAATAGAGAAAAAAATTAGCCGGGCGAGGTGGTGGGTGCCTGTAGTCCCAGCTACTTGGAGGCTGAGGCAGGAGAATGGTGTGAACCGGGAGGCGGAGCTTGCAGTGAGCAGCGTTCATGCCACTGCACTCCAGCCTGGGCGACAGAGCAAGACTCCATCTCAAAAAAAAAAAAAAAAAAAAAAAAAAATCTAGAACACTTGATATTTAGATTTGGATTAGACTAATTTTGTAAGCTTTAGTCTTTTTTTGGGTTTGAATGTAAATTCATACAAAACATGCTATTTCTAGCTACATACTCTATTTCAATAATTCTAAAACAGATGTTTAAAAAATTATTTATCATTTCACCATCTCTGAAGTCAAGCTATATATATCTTACAACTGATGGCATGTCATAATTAGTAGTATTTTTCTGCTTAGTGGCTGATTAAACATGAACTTCTTATGGTTGATGAAGGTGCATGAAAAACCATTCTGACTGTATAACATGGGCACTTCCAGACAGCCCTGAGAACTGCTATTTGCTTAAACATTGAAAGGGCATATACAGGTAAAAGTGACATGTGGAACTCTCAGTATACCCATTAATATTTAATTTATACAAAGAAGTAAAGCCTTTCTAAAGCCCTTTTTTGTGCACAGTGAAAATATTATGTATAAAATATCAAACACTTGAGTTTATTAAAACGCACCTCTTTAGGATCTGCTTCAACACTGTGACTGCTTATGGGTTCTGCATTGTCTTTTCTATCACTGGATATCTCTGAGTAATAAATACAAAAAAGAAAAAAAAATCTTAAATATTTTTATATTCCAATACTTATTGTAGGTATGTGTTAGGGGGCTGGGAGAAAACTGAGTGAGTAACTTTACTGAGTATCAGCTATATACAAGGCATTGTGGTAGATAGCTCAAAAATGATTTTTGATGGGATCCTCCACACAACTCCGTCAGTTAAGTTCTCTTTCTTCCTCCACTTGTAGATGTGAGGGAACGGGGTTCAAAGAGGTCAGTAACATGTCTGGGGTAACAACACTGGACTTTACACAGAAGACTTCAAGGCCCTTCCCCCCAGTTTGTGTAGCAACACAGTATTAAGAAGCATCAATGAAAACAATGAATCACTGCACCATAATCATCAGGCTAACAAACATTCACTAGTCAAACAATACCAAATATGGAGATGGTATGGAGTGACAACTGGTACACTACTTGGGGTCAATTTAGTACATGCAGTAAAGTTGAAGAGGTGCCTATAACTGAGCAATTCCATACCCAGAAATACAAGTACACTACATATACACTGGGAAAGGTAGGAGAACATACACAGTAGCACTCTTTGTAATTGGGAAAAGCTTCAAAACACCTACATGTGCAAAATAATGTACAAATGAGGCAAAAAATACTAACTGTGGTATATTCAAAAGCAATGAAAATAATTAGAGTTAATACAAATCAACAGAACAAAATCTCAGAAAACTGCTAAATGAGCAAATAAAGTGGGGAGGGTTTATGTAATGTGAGACCACACATTTATCTGAAGAAGGCAACATATGTTACATATTGTTTATGGACCTATATATAACTAATGCATAATAGTGGTTCCTTTTGGAGTGAGATTAAAGGGAAAGAGATTGGGATTGGGAAGGGGTAAATGGGGATTCCACCATAACTAATATTTTTTAAAAGGTATGTGAAGCAAATATACTGAATTGTAAGATAGGGCAAAACGAGGTTAGGGGGCACATGGGTGTTTATTACCGCTTTACTTTTGTTTGAAATATGGTATATGTTATAAAAATAACTATAAGTAAATAAGCCTCTTTTCCCACTCTTACAATAGAAAATTAACAAAATTAGTAAGCATCAAGAAAATTCTATGCTCTGTTTGAGAAGGAAATTATCTGTCCAGAGTTGGCAGCCTGCACAGGTTGTATGGCCACCAGACCTCACCCCTGGGAGAAGACCCTCAAAAATGTGACATCCTTGATATGCCACCATCCTAAACTGTCTGTCAGAAGTTAACACATTTCACAGTTGGGTACTTGCAATCCACAGGGGACTATGTGTTTTGTATTCATGTTGGATTGAGTCAACTGTGAGATTAATGGCAAAGTTCTAGTAGCTATTTAAAGTGAGACATCACTTTTAGGCTGTATGGCTTGGAATAAGTCACCTGGCCTAAGACTCGTTTTCCTCAACTATAGGAGTGATGCTGTTAACTATCACTTTACTGAATTACTACAAATTAAATGAGAGAAAAATATGTAAAATAATTAACACAAGGCCTGGTATACAGACCACACTCAAATGGCAACTATAATTAATATTAAAACTATGGCTATGAAATTCATTAACTTACCTCCTTTGTTATAAGATTTGCTATGAATTTCTTCATTTGTTCTGAAGTCTGAATTTTCAACCTAAATATATAATATAAAAGATATTTATGGATAGTCTTAGAAAAAATGTAAAGGCTAAAAGACAGAGAGAGGAGAGAAGGTAATTTACATAACCTGGCTATCTGTACAAATGCCAAAAGGAATTGGAGTACATATTCTTTTTAATTTCACCCAGAAGCTCAGAAGCACGCAGCATCTTCTTTTTGAAAAGGTTTCAGTTTAACAAATTATTGTGCTTATTCTTTCTGTCCTTAAAGCAGCCAATGGCAAAAGAGTAAGAATAAATAAGAGAAATATCCTATAATATCCTAAGTCCTGGCCACAGGCTTTTGTACACATTTGGAAAGGACATTTATGCTCGACTGGGGAAAAGACAGCTGTTGGTGGACTCAGGGGACTGAGGTAGGATGGAGAACATGCCACCTGGCTCGGTAAGCTTCAACCCCATTTAAAGTCTTTTTAACTTTTAAAATTTATTTTATTAAAAAAAATTATTTTTAGAGACAGGGTCTTGCTATGTTGCCCAGGTTGGACCCAAACTCCTGGGCTCAAGTGATCCTCCCACCTCAACTTCCTCAGTAGCTGGGACTATAGGCCATGCCACTGTGCCCAGTCAAAATATTTTTAACTCTTGGATGGCAAACTCGAACCACACCAAGTGGTGCTTTTCTCTTTCTTCTTATTCAGTATATGGTGTATGAGTTTCTAGCTACAAAATAGGGTGGTTGATGAGGAAGTACTCTGATTCCACGGTTCACTGATAGTACCCCAATTCCTCTAGGGGCATTGGAAAGAATGCAGTTGTCTGCACATTTGGAAACATTTTATAAAATGTTCGCTCCTGGTACAACACGAGGTTCCTTATAAATACATTAAGACAGAAAGCCCAAAAGAAGACTCTTTCAAGAATGAAAGGGATTATGAGAGCCACATCTGGGAAAAAAAATACAGACACATAGCAGTTACAGGTTAGTATGTTGAGAAAAGTTGTCTAAAAACATAAAGTGAAATTTAATTCTCAAACTAAAATCTATTTTGTCTATAGCACCAGGATGATTTAAGACATCAAAATCCAATTTTCAATCCTGTTATAATAATAAACAATAGAAAGTTCAGAGTGCTTCGTCAGTGGGTATAGGTGAACATGGAAAAGAGCTAGTGAAAGATGCTGTCAGGATGCTGAACTCAAATGAAGAGTACATTACCAAATGCCTCCTGGCTCCTACAGAAATATACACGTAACCCCTCCAGATGGCTCCTCCTCAATAGCTCTCCAAAAAATAAAAAAAAAATCCAATAACCACAAAAATCAAAATCATTACAGTGACTTACATTTAGTGATTCATTCACCAACAAAGGCTCCTTCTGGAGTTCAGCTGTTCAAAAACAAAAATGAGATATAAAGAAACTGAGTATTGTTTCTGAAATGTAGAGAAATAAATTTGAAGATTTTCAGGATAGGGAACCTATCCTATGTCACCAAGTGGCTTAGTTGCCTTCATAAATTATAACATTCTGACTACTTATTTCCCACAATCAATCCATGTTGTACTACCAGAAACTACTACCAGAAAAAGACAACAGAAATTAATGTTGACTGCATTTTTATAATAATGGCAGTGGTATATTAAATCACTGTAGGTGATTTAACTATGTTGGTGATCTGAAGCTTAGAAAAAAAGTAAAAGACCTTAATGTAGCTGTTAAGCTGCAGTATAACACTGGTTCATTTAAAATAATAGCGTCAAATGAAAAGTTAGATCCTATCCCCTCAAACAGCAATGGTCTGTTTATATTCTTTGGAAACATGAAGTACAAAGTCTACTGTTTCTACTCAACAATGACAGAACACACATTTTTCTTTTAAACAACTTCCTTTTACGTAAGTAGATCTCTTACTGAACTGTACCTAAACACAGTAAAGCTATCTGAAATATAGCTGTGGGAACAATGGACTTCAGAATCCAAAAATGTTAGCTTCTTGACAATTAACAAATGAGACGTTAATTATTTGTAATATAAACACCCATGCACATTTTAACTAATGTATCTGTCCAAGTTTTGAATAGGTTAGTCATCTTGAGGGTTTTAACATGCCAGCATAAATGACTTACCAAGTCTTGGTGTGGTCTTCCAGGACTGGCTGACACTTCTTACAAGGCTTCGAGACCCTTTCAGATGGTTTTGTGTAAGAAAGTCCTCAACTGCTCCCACTCCCCAAACCTCCCCAGATAAGTCATGGGTGAGATTTATATGCAGTATTCACTTAATCTGAATCACTCCACATCTACTGCCCTTCTCTTTGCCTTGTACACCTAATGCATACCTACTGATTACTCAATATTTAGCCCTAAATGAGTAACAAGTACTTATAAAAATTCAAAATGTATACAGGTTGAGCATCCCAAATTCAAAAATGAGAACTCTGAAATGCTCCAAAAATCTGAAATTCTTTGAGTGCCAACATGACTCTCAAAGGAAAGGCTCAATGGAACTTTCAGACTTTGAATTTTTAGATATGGGATGCTCAATGAGGTGTAATGCATATTCCTAAACCCTAAGAAATCTGAAATTCTAAATACTTCTGATCTCAAACCTTTTGGATTAGGGATACTCAACCTCCATATTTTTTGACCCTCCCTCCCTCAATCCAATCTTATGAAAATACCTGGTAAAACACATGTAGTGATATGATATGCATTATGGAAGTTTGTTGCAGCCCTGTAACAGTAGAAACTCTGAGACCACTAAAAGATCTAAAACTGGTATTAGGGACGATTATTTAGCTATTAAAACAAAGAAGTGGATCTGTATATGCTGATAAAGTAATGATGGGTGCCTGCAATATATGGTTGAGTGAAAAAAAATTCTAGAACAATATAAATATAATTTTATTGTACTGAAGGTGGTTACTCATAGGGAGTGGGAAACTTTTTATGCATTTCTGTATATCTTACTTTCTATAATTAAAGGAGAGGGGTGAAGGAAGAGACTGATTGAGCCAACACAAGTCTTCCCTGAGGTCTTACCTCAGGGAAGCTGACTCCCACAGTCAAGTAAGTATCTTTATTATAGTACCTTATTTGCAGGTTGATTTCAGTGAATGACTTATTTCCATCTGTCATTTCCATGTTGATTTCCCTAGTACTCACAGGTAGCAGACTTGATGTTTATCAGGGAAATAATTTAAAGAGCCAATCCAACTACAGTAGACATTACAGTTGCCCTCCTGGCACCCTTCCCAAGAGCCCAGACTGTGGTCTGGAATACCAAGTGGATCCAGGAACAGAGCACGTGACTTAAGTCAACTAGTAAGCTACATTCCTCTGGTCACAGTAATTAGTTTACAACCAAAATCACCCTGACTGTTTATTCCACCTGACTTGCATGGACATTTTAACACTGTGGAAAAAAATGGAGGACCGGCTTAAATTTGGTCACATACTCTATAGTTCCTAGTACTTAAAAAAAATATTGTGGGAATGAGAAGAAAACACACAATCATGTTTGCAATACAAATTAGAAATAATTCCTCACTATCACAGTTCTTCTCATTTCCATTTCCTTAAGCCAGTATGGTCCAGCCTCTCTAGGGAATTCCTGAGGCTTTCCATCAAGGAATCCACAAGGGCCAAACTAACATTATTTGTCTTACAGACTCATGAGTGCTCAATGGAATTTTCCACAGGCCAAGATGTACCCATAATTATTTGAAAAGGCTACTAAAACCCAACCATCGGCCGGGTGCGGTGGCTCACGCCTGTAATCCCAGCACTTTGGGAGGCCAAGGCGGGCGGATCACAAGGTCAGGATATCGAGACCCATCCTGCCCAATATGGTGAAACCCCGTCTCTGCTAAAAATACAAAAATTAGCTGGGCATGGTGGTGTGTGCCTATAATCCCAGCTACTCAGGAGGCTGAGGCAGGAGAACAGCTTGAACCAGAGAGTCGGAGGTTGCAGTGAGCCGAGATTGCGCCACTGTACTCCAACCTGGCAACAGAGTGAGACTCCGTCTCAAACAAAACAAAACAAAACTAAACTAAAACAAAACAAAACAAAAACAAAAACCCAACCATCTATCTGTAATGCTGGATTTTCTTCATTTACTTTAACCAAAACAATAAATAGCAACAGGACTGAATGTGAAAACAGATATGAGAAACAGCTGTTTTTTATTAAGCCAGACTTAAAGGGATTTGCAAAAATGCAAAACAAGGTCACTTTTATCACTTAATTGTGTTGTTTTGGAAAATCTAGCTATTTTTCATGAAAAAAGAGTTAACTTATAGTGAGTTAATTATATTGAATTAATAGTGACTTAATATTTACTTTTCTCAATTTTAATTTCTTATTTGGCAAATGTCAACAGGTATAAGCCATATAACAAAATCTCTTTGGGGTCGTCGGTAATTTTTCATTAATTTTTGGTCCTTGAGACCAAAACGTTTTAAGAGCTCCTGCCTTTATCCTTTCTGATACTGAGGCTCTCCCTTAAAATCTGTAGTCCACAATGAAGAATGTTGCACAGAGAGACTGAGAAGAGGTTATATAAGCTGAGAGTAGTTTCTGTGCAGCCACTGGGGCAAAAGCCTGAGCAAGAGACAAGAGCAAATGGTGTAAAGTGGGTACTTAGGCTCAGACTAGCCTTTTGGAAGTGAGCTGCAATAGTGTCTGGAGACAGGCAGGGGTATGGAGAAACACTGCTGGGATAGAGCAAGCGTTTGCTCCAAAACAACTTTGGTTTTGCATTATTATTTGGAGGTAATCAGATTTAAACAATTACCCTACGTAATGTTGATTGACATTTCATGAGGAAAAGTGTATGTTAAAAATAAGATAGTAAAGAATTCTCCCTAATCTATTTTAAAAAGTGAGAGGCAAATTAATATAGACTGTATGTTATTATGCATCAACTATTGATTTTTAGAAAGGTAAAACCACATGCAAGGCAAAAACAAAAACAATGTCAACAACCACTCTAAGGAGCTCACCTATTCCACTTGGCTTTCCCCCACACAGACTTTCTGGTGGTGCCAGAATTTCACGATTTTTCTCTTCCTCTGAAGGCACATAAGCCTAAAAAATCCAAAGCACCGTAAAAATAAGTTAACCGGGGTTTTTACAAGAAGACTAACCTCAAGTGAATTAAACAAAAAACCCTAGCATCCTGAAACAATATAAAAGCCTACTTTTAAGAGTACACAAAACTTAAAAATAAATACATCAAACTTTAAAAACCAAGCAAGTAAAAAATCAATTTAATTTTGTATTTCATCCATCAATGGGTCTTCTATTGCTTTAAAGGTAAAACCCCCAACTCAGCACACCACACAAGACTCTTCCTGATGGGCTCCCACTGCCTT
This sequence comes from Rhinopithecus roxellana, assembly GCF_007565055.1. Lineage (NCBI taxonomy): Eukaryota > Metazoa > Chordata > Mammalia > Primates > Cercopithecidae > Rhinopithecus > Rhinopithecus roxellana. The sequence continues at coordinate 163,624,546 of NC_044550.1, read as the reverse complement.
CCAGGCTTAAGTCTCACCACAACTCACCATGAACCACTGCAGTGCCTGAGACACACCACGTGCCCTCCTGTCTCTCTCTAGAACACAACATTCTCTTTGCTTAGAAGGCTCTCTCTTCTGGGAAATTTCCACTCTACTTTCAAAATTCTATTTCAGTGTCCTCCTTTCAAGCCCCCCTGTCTACCTTCCCATTGCTCCTATTGGGCAAGTTGTGTTTCCTCTGTGGCGTTCATAACCCCCATGTTCACTGCCGTCTTGTCACATATACTTGGTTGGTGCCTTGAGATCAGGCTAGAAAGAGGATATGGAGACTAAATTGTGTAAGCACCAAAGCCATGCTTAAAAAAAAAAAAAAAGATTTTATTCTAAGCATGATGGGAAGCCACCACAAATTTTAAGTAGAGCTATGACAGGGCCTAGGTTATGTTTCTAAAGACTACCTGCAGGGCTGTGTGAATCACACTGGAGAAGGGCTGGAGTGAAATAAGCCTAATGGTACTGAAGTAGTGGCTTAGCCTAAGGTGGTGACCGTAGAAACAGAAATAGATGGACTCATGTTATATTTTGGAAATGGAACCTGTAAGAAATGGCGATAAATAAAATGTGGGATGACGGAGAAACTGATGGTGACTCTTGTGTTTCTGGCTTGAGTAAATGGAACTGATGATGGCACTATTTACTAAGATTACTGAGGTTCTTAGCTTTCTCCCCCACAGAATATGACAATAACAACACTAAGTGTCATAAGTACAATGAGAACAGGAGCTATATATCACATAAGTATAAATACGTGTATATGTGATGAAACAGTATTTAATCACTTACAGTTCAGCACAGCTGAATTATAAGCCATACCTCCATTTTCAAGTTGGCTTTCAGTTCCAATCCTCCCAAAACATTCAATGGAGACTCTTCATTGCCTAATAAAATTCAAGCCATTTAGTACAATTTAAGAATTTGCTTGCAAAATACATCCGGGGTCAAAAGTAATGGAATGTGGTTATCTGACATGCCGTGCCACCTTCCTTTTCTGGTTTATTTTGCTGTCAGTAGAAAATGACCAAAAGGAATATGTTGTATAAAAAGAATCTGGATGAAAGGCAGGGATTACTTGCTCATTTTGGGTGAGTGAAATTCTTGTTTGCAGAGTAAGATAACTGCCCAGAAAGAATGACAAAAGTATTATCTGTGGAGACATCTTCATTTCCAAGTAATTTTCTGCAGTGATCTCCATCAAGTTTGTCCTTAAAAATATTCTGAGTCACTAAGGTCTATTCTCAGTAAAGGTGATTTATTAACAGATTCACTTTACTTGCTTCACATTGAACACAGAAATATTGAACACAAAGTTAAACTGTGAGGTAGACAAAAAGAAAATAAAATTTTGTCAGGTGGAGAGATTCAATTCTACTCTGGTCTTGCCTCTTTCCTATATCCTTCTGTAGATTGTGTAGAAGCTTCTGTAGAAACCCTTCTATTTTCACTTCTTCAGGAAAAAAAGAGGGATGGGTAATTGTAGCAATGATTGAGTCATAAAAACTTCTGAAGCATTCAATTTACTCTAGGCTAAATTCAACAGAAACTTGTAAAGTTACTTGTTTCAACCCTTGGAGCATTTCTTAAACTCTCCTAAGTCTCTATAATGAACAAGACTAAATCTATTGGCCTCAGTTTCCTGAGAGTGGGTTAGCTGATGGCTAAGGTCTGTTTCAGTTAAAAGTCCAGGATGCTACAATTTATACAGCCAGAATGGAAAAGAATTCCTCTGCCCCTTCAAGTCCAGCGCATAAGGACCCTTTGGTTCTTACAGCATCCTGTGCTTAATACCATTCTACGCAATTGTCACGCTTTCAAGTGTCACTGTCCACTTAAAGTATCTGAAGTTGGATGGTATAAGGCATGACTGATATAGTATCCTTGAAAGTTATTAACTATTTCTAAAAGACCAGCACTGTCCAAAATCTATCAGCAGGGAAAAATGTTTCCTTTCACTTTCAAATATATTCTAAACTAGAAACTCATTTCACCTGAAAAATAAGCTGTTAAAAAGAATAATGTGCTCCCTTGATTCAAAGGAACCAGCAGACTGAACAAATACATACTGCAAACCTATAATCAGATGAGGGTTGGAATCATGTTTGCCTTTGTATTGTGATCCCATCTAATTATCCCCATTTTATACAAGAAATGGAGGCTCGGAAGCTTTTTATCTTCTAAAAGTCACCCGAGGACCATGAACACTATTTAAATTTTCTGACTGTATTTCCTCATTTGTAAAATGAGGGTGGTAAAAAATATATATATTGCTTTCATTGGGTTGTGGTAGGGTACTCCTCCTTTTGATTGACAAGAAACCTGTAGGTCAAAGAGGTTTAGTAAGTTGCAGCAGTCATGTAAATAACATGTGGACTTTCCATGCCTCAGCCTCCTGCTTTTTCTCTCCCCACACATGAGAAATGGGCCAGAGGTTTTAAACTTTTAAACACAAGTACCTTTTAGAGAAGTTTGACCTTCAAGTTTGATGAGCTTATTTTGCAACATTATGATATGAGAAAAAAATTTAGAGATATTTTATCTTTCTGGAACCAAAACCATCTTTTGGAAGACTGTCCTAAATGCACTCTGTTGTACAATCATCCTTGTAAAATGTTAAAATTTGCAATTAGGTACAGATTCTCACCTATGTCACACACATTTTCTTCAGAAGACACAGTAACCATTACGTCTCCTTCCTCAGGGAATGATTTCCTTGTGCTGTTACCATCTCCTGTTTTCTCAGCAGATGCTTGATCAGTCCATTTGCCACTATAATCACTCTTTACAGTCTTAGGAGCTAACAGAGCTACACTGTAGGTAGCTGGAAGGATCATTGTGTGGGAAGGAGCAAATTTTGATTCTTGGCCAGTAATACATTTGGTGGTACCGGTTTTCAAGTTGTCTTTAGGCCCCTGCTGCTCAGGAGGAAGAAAGGAATGCTCAGCCACTGTGCCTTGAACAGGTGGCATGTCATCAGCTTTTATAGCACCGGTATTTACTGCCTGCCAAATAGCGAACACTGACAGAGGGATCCTTAACTGTCTGCCCAGACGTCTGTTCTGGTCCTCTCAGGTGGGCAGGTGAGTTAGCATTCCCCTCTAAGCCCCTTCCTGCTGAATAACTTGCTGTGCTACTGCCCCCTGCTGTCCCTGTCTCTGGGCTCTTATCTTCTTTCTGAAGGGAGTTCAACAATACATTCTTCTCTTCTGCATTTATGCGGTGTAAAGTGCTCTCTTGCTGTCCTCTTCCTACAAATGGTCCTACTTCGGGGCACTCCTCGCCATACTTCTCTTCCTTTTCTGCACAAACAGCACTTGGATGGCCTTGCCCTGCAGAGGGTTTGTGGACTGATGGCCCGTTGTGCCCCTCCTCAGTGCTCACGGTCAACAAGGGACCCCGTTCTTTGCCTCCCCTGACTGGCCCAGGACACCGACAGTTATTCTCAGCAATTAGGCTGGACATGGGGACCTTGTGCTTGCTCACTTCTGTGGCTGACAGGTCACCATTCCCTTCTGGGTTGTCTGCAGTAAGCTGGTTCTCTTCATGTCTGTCAATGCTGGCAGAAATTGGCACACATTCTGCTGTGCTGGTGGAGATGATGGCAGCATCGCTCAAGTCTTCCACTCTTGTGATGGTCAGCCGATCTTCATCCTGGAGGACAGCACCAATCATGACTGCTTCACACCCTTCAGAGGTGCTTGTGGAAATCATGGCAGTGTCACTCATCTCCTCTGCTGGTGTGACTGAGGCGTGGCCTTCCTCCTGAGGGACAGCACTGGACACTGGGCCCTCACAGTCTTCCACCGAGCTCGTGGAGATGATGGCACTCCCGTCTTTTTCTTCCATGACTGTACCAGCTCGCTCATTTTCACTTTCAACAACTACACCGGAAACAGAAGCCTCACACTCTTCTGCTATGCTAGTGGAAATGAGAGCACATTCATCCTTCTCCTCCTTGCTGGTTGAGGCAAGAGGACTTTCAGCTTCTGGGGAAGCACTGGGCATAGGCCCCTCAAAGTCAGCGGTGCTTATCAAGACTGGACCTGTAGCCCTTTCTTCCACTGCTGCTGCAACTGGCTGGAGACTTTCAGCACACTTGATGGTTGTTGCACTGGAGATAGGCACTTCAAATTCTTCCCCTATGCTTGTGGAAATCATGGCACACTCATCTTTCTCTTCATTTCTACTGACAGTGAGTTGGCTGTTATCTCCTGAGACTGCACTGGGCATGGGGGCCTCAAATTCTTCTGTGTTTACTCTGGTACCTTCCATGTTTTCTTCAGTTCTCAGAGCATTTGAGTGACCTCCTTCCACATCTGTAATTGCGCTTACCTGAGGGGTGTAATCATTTGTGGTACTGGTGGAAATCATCAAGCCTTTGCCTTGATCTTTACCCCCAGCTAAGCTATTTTGGTTGGTAATATCATCACTGGCTGTAGTTGCCATGAGGCCATCACACTCTTCATTTTCTACAGAGGTGATGATGTCCTCATCTTCTTTTTCACTTGGTGATGTGTGGGCAACTTCACATTCTGGGACTTCACCAGATACAAGAATATCGTAACTACCCCCTACCAGGCCAGTGGAAATAGTGGTATCTTCAACTTTTTCGAGCTGACAGTCACTTTGATCAGATGCAGCACTAGTCATAGGACCCTCACAACCTCCTGGAACTGGTGTCACTTCATCCTTTCCTGAGACTGCACTGGTCACACTGCTTTCTACAATCCCTTTTGCACTGGAGCAGATATCTGTGTCTTTACTTTCTTTCTCTGTGCCACTCATGCTGTCAACATTATTTTCATTTGCATTCATGATGGCAGCTCCAGCCTCAGCTTCCACATGCTCTACCACAGTACCAATCTGACTGTCCCCTTCTGCACTTTCACAAATCAATACCCCTTCACTTTCTTCTCCTAACCCTGTACAAGTTGAAGCATGCCCAATTTCATTTCCTCTTCCAGTACTAGTCACAACACCCTCCCCTTCCTCGTCTTCCTCTTTTGCGCCTGTGCTAGTCACAATGCCTTCATCATCACAAGGACCAGCAGCAACTAACGGTACATTAGTGCCTTCTTTGGCTACTGTGCTGTCCATTGCACTCTCTCCATTTTCTTCCGATTCAGAACTTATAGCAAAACCTTCACTGCTATCTTCTGAACCTGTGCAACTTGCTGGCCCCTCTCCATCTTCTGTTATTCCTGTGCTGGTGACTGCACTCTCACCTTCTGTACCATCATTCACAGAACCATCTCCTTCTTGACTGGCACTTGTTCCTGGTGGTGCATCATTATCTCCCAGGGCAACACCTGCACCTGTAACCATGCGTTCCTCCCGGGGCCCTGCTCTGGTTACTGAGCAGATCATAAAGTTACCACTTCTGCCTTCTGCTCCTGTACATGTCACAGTGCCCTCTGTTTCTTTTTTGGGACCCATTCTCATATTTCCCTGGGAGCCATCCACCTCTTCACTGCTTATAGATCCTGCTCTTATTTCTGTCCCAGCACTTGTAACTGCTCCATCACTTTCAACTTCACTAATAAAAGTAATAGTTCCTTCAACTATTTCTGAGTCTCTACTTGAAGAACCATCACATTTTTCTTCAGAGCCTGCACTGGTTACAGCATCATCCTTTTCCTCTGTCACAACGCTATTTACATTGGCTTCGATTTTAACTGCATGTACAGCCAGCAGGTCTGCTGCTCTGTCCTCAGATTCAGCCACAGCACATTCCCCACTTTCCCCTTCCTTAGTGCTTGTGAGGAAGGTTTCACTTTCAGCAAATCCTTCTGTGACAACAGCCCCGCCTTCTTCAGCTGCAGCAAAAACAGTGCATTCACTGGCTTCTGCACCAACATGAAGAGGATTATTTCTGGAATGTGTTCCTATTATAAGGCCTTCATCTGCCTCAATGCTGGTGCAGGGTAAAGCCACCTCACTCTCTCTTGTTTCTGAAGAAGTAGTTGTGGCAAGCCCAGCCTTCACTGGACTTAAGGTGACATCTTTGTCCTTCCCTTCAGTACTAGTGGCAACAGAAGTCTTTTCTGCTCTCCCAGGCCCAGTTGCCACATCCTCAGTTTGTCCATTCCTTTGGTGCAAAACAGAGGGTGCAGAGCCACTTCCAGCACTGGTGTCTACCTCACTGTTTTCATTCCTTCTGTCAACATCAATTGATATGTCTTTCACTTTACCTGGGCCTCTTTTATGCTTAAGTTTGATAGGTTCAGCATATTTTTCTGTACTCATGCCTACAACGTGATCAACAGCAATGCCATCCTTCTTGCCATTTTCTACTGTTGCTTTAACTGTCTGCTTTAAATTGGGCTCTGCATTTAAGTCACTTTCTTTCTTGGCTATGTCCACTAAACCACCTTCTTTGGTAACATTCTCATTTTCCACAATCATGCCTGTTAACTTGCTTGCAAGAGGCATGATTACCTTTCCTTGTTTACCATCCAATAAAGTAGCCTGGTGACCTTCTGGAATGTGTCTTTTGCTAGTGACGCTTGCTTTTGCTGGTGTATCTCCTGTGAAACCTTCACCACCTTCTTTGCTGTCACTTGTCTTAAGGACTTCTGATTCCCTAACAGTCAGACTTTGATTAGAGAGAGCAGAGTGCTCTACAGGGGAGGTGCTGGCTGTGCCACCTTCCAAAACAGTTCTTTTGTCAAACACAGGAATTACATCTGGATCATAAGAGTCCCTCAGAGGCACAACAGTCACTAAACTTAAGGATGGAGAGGAGTCTAAATTTGTGGAATGTTCAAGAGCAGCATCTCCTTGAGCAACATGTTCTTCAGCAGCTGTGTTTTTCAAATTCTTCTGTACCCTATCATTTTCTGATGGGGCACTCAGTAACATTCTATGAACAGTTTCAGAATCTATATTCACTTCATTAGTTCCTCTATGAATGGGTTCTTTCTCCCCAGGGTTGAGTTTGGACACAGCACTTTGGATATGCATTTTCTTGGTCAGGGTGCTTCTATGGTCGGCATGCTTTTCAGAATTACTATTAACTCCTGTTCCACGGCCTGGCTTATAAGCTGGAGCTGTTGTTTTTGAATCTGCTGTGCAAGTTCTCAATTCGTCCTTTAGAACTGTGGCAGAAGTTTTTTGTTTCATATTTTCAGAGTCAATGTCTTGCTGAGAATTATTATTGCGGCTGTCTTGGGTTTTAGATACTTCAAACACATTTTCAACACCTGGCTCAGAATCAATTTCCATTGGCTCTTGTTCAGGGATCAATGTCGTATCACCACTCTTTTTTGGTCTCTGAAGGGAAGAACCGCTGGGAGTGCTCAAAGTGTTTGCTGCTAGCTTTTCTTCTCCTTTAGTCATTTCTTGTGACAAGCTTCCTCTCCGATTTTCACACAATCTTCTGCTTAATTTCTTTTCCATGAGTGAACTATTACCTCTGGCCTTTTCATGATTACTGTCAATTTCTTTACCATCCTTGTCATCTGCCTTATTTTCTTCCTTCTTTCTTATGTCTTTACTACTATGTTTTAAGCTTCTGCTTTTGTGGCCATCTGACAACTTTCTCTCAAGCCTAGTGGAAGTGGAGTCTTTATCACTCTTATATTTCTCCTTTGCTAAGGGTAACTTGGTTCTATGACTAGAATCCTTCTGTGTAGTATGTGCTGAAGAAGAAGCAGCCTCTAATATAGGTTCAACACCAGTTTCTTCAAAAGGTTTGTCTTCAACTTTAGACTTTCGCTGTTTTTCTGAGTCATTTTCTTCTGTGTTCTTCTCCTTGTCTGGTTTTGGAGTGGTTGCCTGTTTTGTGACACCTTCTTGTAATTCTGTTTCTCCAACTTTTAACTGTTTGCCTTGACTTTTTGATTTAGACTTCAACACAAGTTTCTCTTCTAACAAGCTCTTTGTTCGTCGTTTCTCCTTGTGCACAAACTCTTCTGGTTTCAAGTTACTATCCATGTTAGTGGAGTCCATATCACATTTATCTTCCGAATAACTTTCACTTCTTCTCTGTAATGTGATACCATGTTGCTTGGAACCCAGAGAATCTTTCTGAATTTTAGAATCACTTAACCTTCTTGATTTGTGCTCTGCCTTAGTTTTTTCAGCTGACAAGCGTCTCTCTTTTTTGTTGTTTTCTTTACGAACATTCTCATCTGTTTTTATAATATATTCAGAAACTGGCTTTCCATCTTTGCCTAATACTGATAATTTCCTTTCATTCCTATGTTTACTTTTTCGTTCGGCTTTATCATCTGAAGAAAGCTTTGTTTGTTGACTTTGCTTTTGAATATTTTCCTCTACCTTTAAACCTTTCTCAGAAGAGTGAAGCTCAGTCTCATCACCTGTTTTATGCATACAATCACCTTTATATTTATGTTTCACAGGCAATTTGTCTTCTGATGGAGTTTTCTCTCTTTCAGGCTTCTCCTTGGAGGATTTCACCTCTTTCTTAAGTAGGCTTTTCAAATGTGGTGTTTCAGAATCCTCTTTCTTTAGATGTTTTTCATTTTTAAGTGTGCTTTTCTGTTTCTGGGGCTCTTCAGTGCAAATTTCTGCACGTTCTACTTGCCTTTTTGCATCTCTTGTGTCAGTCTCTTCCTGTGCCCCCTCCATGATAACAGGAGTAGATGTCCGTCTTTTATGTTCTCTTTCTACTTTGGATTCATTTTTGTTTTCATCAACTATATGCAAAGACTCTGAAAGTCTCCGGGCAGGTTTACTTGGTTCACTTTTTGCATGAACATGCTTCAGCTCTTTTGAAGAAGACATTTTTTCCTTTTCACAATGCTGAAAGAAAACAAAGATTAAAATATGAGAAATACCAAAATCAATCTTTAGATTCAAATGTAACATTTGGGTGCACTAATATGTTGAGTGCCGTCACATATGTAACATCTCACTTAATTCTTGCAAGCAGCCCGTGTAGGTGTCAAAAACTCACCTGATTTTTAAAAATAGATATTATTAACTTGATTTTAAAAAGCTAAATTCCTCAAAGAACTAACAGGAGTTTACAACAACCACATTTCACAATAAAAAAACTAATTCTAAACAATATGAACACAATTTGATGAGATTACTTCTCACAGAGATTTATCACAAAATAAAGTTAAATACTTAAAAATATGCCATTAAACCATCAGGAAATTGAAGCTCAGCATGATTCTATAACTTGACACTCAGGCCTCAAGTAGGTGTGTTAGAAATGAGTTTAGATTATTTCATTCCATGTCTAGTACTCCTTCCAGTATATCACAGGCACTGATTTGTCTATGAATTCTTCAATTCTGTATCACTAGAGCTCACTAATGCCCAGTACTCAATAATAAATACAAGCTAAATAAATGACAGTTCAATGTCCTTTACAGTCAAAAACATAATACATGAAGGCAATTTAAAATTGAAATACACTGAAAGATAGATTTCCTATATTTTGATTTAGAAACCTGAATTATGCATGGAAACCTCATGAATTTAGGCTACTTGTACAACATTCTATACATGAAGCTTCAAATGTACACAATAACTCATAGTAACCATATCATATATAACATATGCATATGTTTATGTATTCAAAAAAGATACTGAGACAAGAGCATCTAAACCTTCCTCCTGGCCCTGTGGTTTGGCCCTAAGTAGGTGATTAATATTAATGAGGGGATGTTGACTAAATCTACTTCAATAAAGACCCACTGACTACTAACTATAATTATTCTTATGCAAATAATGGGCCAAAGTTCTTAGACAGACCTTTGTGCCTCTAGGTCAGTTTAACACTGCATATCCTTAAATGTCAACACAAAGATTAATGTATTTCTACTAATAATAGAGTCCAGGTCATAACAAGACCTTATTAAATAGCTTAAAATTAAATTCCTCAAAGAACTAACAGGAGTTTGCATCAACCTAACTTCACAATAAAAAACTAATTCTAAACAATGTGAATACAATCTTATGAGATAATTTTTTATAGAGAGTTATCACAAAGCTAAATCTTTAAAAATATGTCATTAAACCATCACTATATATTTCTAAATACACCTTTAATTTCTGAGTAAATAAATTTATGTTTGCTGATGATAAACAAATAATCACTATTACTTTTTCCCTCTGGAAATAGTAAGATATTTTAGCTACAGAACTATAGATAATGTGGCTTTGTAAATAAGAATTTTAAACCAGTTCAAGCAAAAGTTTGTCCCACGAAAATAATCCTGAGAGGGGGAAGAAAACATTGTACGTTGGTTTTACTGTTTAAAATGATCAAATCTTGGAAACAACCTAAGCGCTAAAATATAAGGACATACTTAAATACATTACGGTATCTGCATTACATGTAACACTACACAATCATTAAATAATTAGGAAGCCTAGAAGGTGACATGAAATGAGTAAAATGTTAAAAACAGTTTGCCAGATTACTTGTACTCTAAAAAATTATGTGGACTTGTGGATAAGGAATGAAAGGGAATAAAAAGGATAATTTGTTATAGTGGGGGGATTTTAGATTTTAATTTTAGCCTCCCTTTTTCTGTTTTTTTGTCATTACTGGCATTTTTGTTATTGCAATTATAAGAAATGGGAAAAGAGAAGAAAAGTAGCTATTACCTAGATAAAAGACAAATATATAAATCAACTCAACAAAATGGGCAATTTGGGACATAACAAAATGGGGTTTCAAAAATGCTGAATGTAAGTGACATTTTATTTAACTTGAAAAAAGTCAAATGACATGCTAACTTTTATTCCAAAGGAATAAACAGCCTCTATCTAACAAAACAGCATTTGAAATGAGGTTTTATTAAGACATACTTCACTTGTTTTAAAGGTTTCTTTGGAATCTTCTTCAGATTGCTGTTTCTTTTTGGAGTTCTCTTCAACATTCCTAAGGGTGAAAGAGTCAAATATAAAGCATGAATCAAATGTGAAAATTTTTCAGGAAGGTTGAAAACAATAAAAAGCTTTCCTTTACTACAAGTTTTATTTATCTTATTTTATTATTATTTTTTGAGGTGGAGTCTTGCTCTTGTTGCCCAGGCTGGAGTGCAATCGCGCAATCTTGGTTCACTGCAATCTCCACTCCTGAGTTCAAGTAATTCTCCTGCCTCAGCCTTCCAAGTAGCTGGGATTACAGGCATGCGCCACAATGCCTGGCTAATTTTGTATTTTTAGTACAGACAGGGTTTCACCATGTTGGTCAGGCTGGTCTCAAACTCCTGACCTCATGTGATCCACCCGCCCCTGCCTCCCAAAGTGCTGAGATTAAAGGCGTGAGCCACAGCGCCTGGCCGTTTACTATAATTTATACACTTAATCGATAAATGGAGACTTGTTACATTTCAATTTAAATCCTATCAATTATTGGTCAACAAAGGAGAGCACAATCCCAAATATGGCATGAACTGTTTTTGGTGCTAAGGGAAAGTACAGCCGAAACAAAAATTCCTAATTTGTTGCTTAAAGATGAATATTTTATCAGCTATAATTACACTTCAAAATTACTATCTTTTGAGTAAAGAGGGAAGTCTTATTTATTCAGATCAATAAGGATAAGATGTAATAACAGTAAGAAATTTGAGAGCTTACTACTCTTACCAAGTTCTGCAAATTATCAAATCAGTTATCTTGAAGTCTGTGATAAAGTTACATAAACGCAACTTGATGGAATAAACAAATTGCAGCCCATGGCTCACATGACTTCATAGCTACCCTCAAGAGTCTCTTTAGCTTTCTAATTCTTAAAAAGTTAACCAAGATAATGCAGTGTTAACAAGGAATCTGGCTCAGATTCTGGGTTGGGGGAGAATCATGGAATACTGGTAAAACTAAAAGCGTGGAAAGACTGGAAATAATAATTGTAAACAAGTGGTTACTGAACGCCAACAAGAGGAATACTTCCAGATAATTTCCAGAGGATCCATAAACTCTGAAACTCTAGGGATAATTGTTAGCTTATGCACGTACATTTTTCAGGGGAGAGGGTCTAAAGCTCTCATCAAATTTACAAAAACATCTGGGACACGCGAAAAAATTAAGATACACTACTTAGAAATGTTATAGATATTAACATTTTGATACTAAATACGAAATCCTAAGGTCCTTCATAAATATGCAGCAACATACACATCCTAAGTACAACTCTTTAGTGTCACTTCAATGCCTCTCTTCTGAAAGCACCCGGGGGAGTGTTACAAGGGAAACATGCCCAGACAAAATATGTACCTTGAATCTTTTTTTCTCTTTTTGCTTAAGGCTACCTTTTTTTCTAAAACTTTCCGTTCTTTAAGGACTTCTTTAATTCTGGGGGCTTTAGGTTCCAAACTCTTTGTTGATGAGTCCTCTAGGTCCACACTACTCCTGCCTAGAAAAGAAGCAATCAATAAAATGTATTTCAGAAAAGTTTTAGAAACAGTGTAATATTAATTTTTCATTAAGATTTTTCTAATCATTGTTAAAGCCAAAATGGCTTTAATATTTTTAAGCTGTGCTAGAACAGACATAATATTTTGGATGAAGAAGTCTTATCTTTCCTATTTCAAATGATCACATAAGTGTGTGTATGTGTGAATTCACATATTACATAGGATTAGTGACCAGAGGGAATACAATTTTGTTCAATGCAATCTTACAGGTAAATGTTTGACATTTTAGTTAACATAAGCATAGATTAATTTCATTAATCATCAGCAAGGGTTGATAACTCATTGTTAACAATCTACTTTCCAGTGATAATCAAATCATTACAGAAAAATAAACTGCTAACAAACGAGTTGCATAAGCTGGTATCTGATAAAATGTTTAATTAAGATTTAGCAATATAATAAAAAAGAAAAATGAATAAACACATGAGATTAAAACGTAAGGAAACCTTCCACATTTGAGAATAGTTCCTTTTATTTTATATCCATGTCTCATAAGTAACATAAGAGTACCTGGAAAATAATGAAATATATAAGATAGTTTAAAATATTAAAAGTTAACATGTATACCTTGACTCTTGGTTTTTGAAGACTTTGTCTTTTCTGCTTTCTGTTTTCGTTTTTCTTCAAGTTTCTCTCTATTAATTCGCCTTCTTAAAAGCCTCTCTTCTTTTTCTTTGGCCTAAAACCACAAAATATCCTAACAGATTATTAGGCAAAGGCAGAAATACACTGAAAAACTGTATTTTTTAAAAGTTTTAGTTTACCCTTCAGATGTTCAAATTAATGGGCTCTGAAAAAATGCACATACACTACATATATATACACACATTTATCTGTATGTGTATACATACATATGTATGTGTATGTTTCAATCTGGAAGTTACCAGAATAAAATAAACAATTATGAAAATTTGCCATTACTCTTTCAGAATGCCATTAGTTTAAAGAATGGGCAAGGTATTATTTTGGGAAAAAAGTGATTAAATAAGCTGGTTGTTTCAATTAAAAAGACAGCTGTGAAAATATCTATGAACATTAAGTATATATAGGTAGCTGTTTATAACTTTCCAACTATTCTTATAGAAAACAGTTGAAATAAAAATTCAAGTGATAGGCTAGTTCTACAACATATATGACTTGATGGTTATATGCTTGGGACCCAAGGGACTTGGGACTTGCAGCTATTGTCTTTTACAGCAGAAAGAATTCACAATCATTGTGCTACTCTTACTACTCTTTTCTGGCCCGGAGTGCCAAAAATCCTAAGCAGGTGCATAACTTCTAACCAAGTAACCTTTACAAGAGATAAACCTGAAGTGAAAGCTAATCACCACTAGCATTTTGGGGCAGTTTCTTCAAATCATTTTCCTATGTAACAATATTTCCTGATTCTGAACTTTTCATATTTTACAACTTTTCATACTTTAATGTTTCTAAAATGGTAAGCTATCTTAAAACTAACATACATATGTAATAATAAGTTAGTAATTTTCTTTAAAAAGCGGTTATTAATTCAGTGGTACATTTTATAATTAGAAATATTTTCGAATCCAAGAAATAGGTGAACAGCATTTCCATCTCAATAGTATGTTAATAGCTGCATATCATATCCTTGCAGGACTGGATCTACACTTGGTTTAAACATTTCCATACTGTAAAGCATTTAGGTTGTTGCCAGTTTCACTACTATAGGTTGAGCAACCATCATCTGAAAATCTGAACTCTTTAGCACTGACATGCTGTCACAAGTGGAAAATTCCATACCTGACTTCATGTGACAGGTGGCAATCAAACTGTAGTCAAAACTTTGTTTCATGCACCAAATTACGAAAAACATTGTATAGAATAATCGGCAGGCTATGTGCATAGGTATATAAGACACACAAATGAATTTTATGTTTAGACTTGGGTTCCATCCCTAAGATTTCTCACTATGTATATGCAAATATTCCAAATTGTGAAAAATTCCAAAATTTGCAACACCTCTGGTCCACCCATTTCGGATAAGGGATATTCACTTGTATTAGTAATGATGACACAAACATCTCTGTCACATGTTTACATCTCCTCTACCTAGTTAAATGGCAAGGTTCCTACAGGCAAATCCTGTATGTCTCTGCTTCACATGCACACCAGTACCTTGCAGATAGACTATTTAAGTTTGTTAACCTGATGTAGTAGGTTAAAATAACAGAACAAAGTGGACTTACAATGGACTGTCGTCGTTGTTCTACAGTAAGCTCATCATCAGAATCACTATAGTACTTTGAGTAAAGATAAGGTTTGTGGACATACGCATGCCGTACACTTTTTGTTTTTCCTTCACTAGAATCAGTAGTTTGAGTTTTTGTTTTATTCTGTTTGTTCTTCTCTTCATCTGTAAGAAAGTTAATAGAAAGAGGAGTATGTCTGTGAATTAGCATAAAATCAACATTATGCTGTACAAGCAGCAAAGGCAAGATCAATTGGAGGTCCAAAAGGGGAAATATTAGGATGTGAAAATTTCAGAAATTGACTTTTAAAGGCTATAATTCTTATTTTTATTTCTTATCAGCTTCTCACACATAAATAAGACAAAGAAAAGTTAGACATTATAGTTATTTATGCTGTTAAAAGGAAAATTTCAGACAAATTAAATTTAACAGAGTTTTTTGGAGCAAAGAATGATTCATGAATCAGGCATCAGAACGAGGAGAGGTTCTGAGAGCTCTGCTTCGGCAACACAAGCAGTGGGCTTTTACAGGCTGAACACAAAAGCAGACGAAATACATGACTGGATTGGCTACAGCTAGGTGTGTGCCTTATCTGAATATGATCTGGTGGAAAGTCCCTAGTTAGAAGTTAACTGGAGGTTTCTGATGAGCTAAGTTTAAACTCTGTTTTACTATTTAGACTGAGCTTCAGTTTGCCTTTGTAGGAAACCAAGGCATTGGAGCTATCTCAGCCTAACAGCCTCCATCTGTGCCTCAGTGTTCTCCGGACAAACAATTCTTATTTTTCACTGGACTTGATATTTATGCTTTACCATTGTTAAGTTCAACAAATCCACTGGAAGCTGTACTTTAAAGTAAACTTGAGATTTTAATGACCACCTCTGAATTTCTCATTTAGGGAAGAGGCAAGAATCAATAACTGGATTGAATCAATAACTGGATCAATAACTGGAAGGTAATCTGTTTTGCTTTGACACAGCAAGAAGAAAAAAAGTAAACAAGGTTTTCATTTCCTACCATATACTCTTAAAATAGCCATCTTCTTACTTTTTAAATTCCATACATATAAAATCTAGTCTTACCAGGAAAAAACTTAAGAAGACCCAAAAAGGCATCAAGAATTAATTTTAGTTAGGGTAGAGAAAGTGGAGTGTTCACAGGATAAGGAGCATTCTTCCTATACAGGTAACACAGAGCTGACCTCATGAGGACAGATATGACAATTAGAAAGTGCTGCTGCTGCTTTTTTTAGTTTGTGAAATTGAAGAAAAAAAAAAAGGGAGGGACTGAGACATTCATCTATGGTGTTACAAGCTTATACGTTTTCTCCTCTATGATTTTCTCTCTAGGTAGCCTATCTGAAAGCTAGCAACAAATTTTAAGATGCTCTCTATAGGCAATTGCAAATAAAACTCAGTATTTTTATTATTCCTAAACTAATAGTCCTAAACAGAATTTAATCATGTGGTAAGAGCAGCATAAGATATTGGTAAGAAGCACAGACTCAGGTTTGAAATCTGCACTGGTGCTCACTAGCTACATGACTGGACAAGACATGGTCTCTCTGACTTTGTCTCCTTGCCTATACCTACTTCCTGGGGCTGTTCTGAGGACTACAGGAGTTATTACACGAACGTCCTTAGCACAGCGCCTGGAAGATAGGAAGTGCTCAGGAGGGGTTTTCTGAAAAACAAACTGTATGATAAAGAATTCAGCCTTGCCCAGAGAGGTCTGGCCTTTACCATTAGCTTCTGGGAGGTAATCTCTAAGCCTCTGGAATGCTATGCCTGACTGGAGTGTTTCAGAGTGCGAAGGCTCTTGAGTCAAGCTAAACAGTCTAACAATGTGATTTAGGGTTGGAGTGGTGGGTCATGGAGTATGAGTTTGACCTCTAGAGGGGTTAGAGACTGAGATCAGCCATGTGGGCAGCCAACTTTGACTATATGCTAGAGCCTTGGTAAGAACTTTGGATCCCAAGGCTCTGGTGAACTTCCCTGGTTGGCAATATTCTGCATATGTCGTCAGACATCAATGCAGAGGAAGTAATCCAAGGGGGAACAATTGGAAGTTTGAAACTTTCCTGGACTCTACCCTGTGTGCCTCTTCCCTTGGCAGATTTTAATCTGAGTACCTTAACTGTAAACAACCACAGCTGTGAGTATACCACCTTTCAGTAAGTTCTATGAGCCCTTTTAGCAAATTATCAAATCTAAAGGTGGTCTTGGGGAACCCTGAACTTGCAACTGGTGCCATTAATTGAGGGCAGTGTTGTGGACTATGCTGCCCCCAAATGTGAAACACACAAATAAAAAGCATCTTCATATATTTATCTCCTCTACATTTTAAATTAATAATCATACTAGGGGATAGAGTTAAAGAATGAAGAACCAAAGGTTGTTGAGATTTAGTAACTTACCAAGCTTGCCCAGACAGACAACTTTGGAGCTGGGTCTCAGAAACAAATCTTTCAACTACAAAATCCCATGCTCTTGCTATTATACCACACTGTTTTTCAGGATATAGCCATCAGAATATACAAATAATGCTTGACAGGATGCTTCAGAGGCATTATTATGTAAAATGCTTTACCATCTGACGTAATCTCTCCTTCTTCCACGCTATCAGACGTTACAACTTCCTCTTCAGTATCTTCTTCAAAAGATGAAAGGTCACTGGTATGAACAGAGCTAACTGTGATGTCTGTAAGTCCATCCACATCAGAATCTATCAAAGATAAATCTTCAAGAGGAAAATAAAACAGAAAAAAAATCATTTCGTTACAAGAACATATTCAGAGCTCAATTACTAAATTACATTTAAAATTTTCTGCTTTAAATACGTGTCAAACTATTAAACAAGGCAGAGTGGTTTACAGAAAATACAAAGGCAAAGTAGACTTCTGTAAAAATAACTGATCTATTAATTTACAATGTATGATATAATAAAAAAATGAATTTTAAGTAACTGAAGTATTTACTACCTAATAAAGATTAGGATATCCAACTATGAATTAAGTTGCTTAAAATAATGTATGTGAATAAATTATAAGACAAATTATAAATTCATAATTTCTCTGTTAATTTACTCTGTGAACAGATATATTAGTATACAAAAATACAAATATTTGTTTTTTTTCTTGGGCAAAGGGGATTTAAGTTTCCAAAAGTATTAAATAAACTTATGAAAATACGAAGGCAAATTTGATACTTCCCTGATCCCAAAATACTGTTCTTTAAACTTTGTAGATGTTTGCAAGTTTTTATATACCTTCTTTTGTCCCTTCAACAGTTTTAGCTTTATTACTGTTCTTGTCTGAAGGAAGTTTTAAACTCTCTACTTCTTTTTCTTTTGCTTGTTTTTCATCTTTAACTTTCTGTGTATCTTCACTCTTTTTTGAGTGGTCAAATTTCTTTTCAGTCTTTTCCTTCTTTTCTTTCTTTCTTTCTCCTTTCTCATTGCTGTCTGGCTTCTTTTCACCTTTGTCTGTTGATTTATTTTTTTGCTCACTGCTTTCCTGTTGAACATCCTTATTTAGCAGAATTAAATTATTATGCTCTTTTGTGTAATTTTTAATTTCTTCAACTGGACAAGGAAGGTCGCTAAATTCTTCAGACTTTGGGGCTGTTTCTAGTCCTTCACCTCCACAGTCAGCTGTAGATTTTTCTTTATCAGCCATGTCCTCTGAAGTTCTTTCTTTGTCAGTACCAGTATCAGTGGTTGGCTGAGATGGAAGTTTTTTTGATGCTCTCTCATTGGTCTTGGCATTTGATGTTTCTGTTGAAGCCCTAGCAGCACTGGCTTCTTGGTTAAGAGAAGTTATGGTTTCCAATATCGACATGGCATCATTGGCTACATTAGCACTGGGCCCAGGAGCAGGAACACCTTAAAGAAAAAGAGAAGTTTTAGAATACATTTAATCAGAAGGAAGATACCTCTGCTAAATCAATACCACACATCACTGTCATCTTTATACGATGCATATGCTGTGCAGACCATCTGTATATTCTTTCAGACTTTCAGGTACCAGTACTAGTATATACCATATTCTGAATTATCTATCTCTCTAATATATTATCTTAGGAAGGGCACCATGCAAATCTGAGGAACTGTCTAATGCCTAGAAAAAGACTATATTCTCTAATTATTTTAGTTATTCCTTCTATTATCATACTCACACACCCCATTAATAATATGCTTATTATTTTTATTAATCTAAAAAAGGAAATGTTATGACAATTGAGGAACTTAGGAGATATTTAAAGTAAGTACAATTTCACTGGAATAGCCAAATTAAAAAATGTGTTAAAGAGCCAAGTCTCCCTAACTTGATATTCAGTTCAAGGAGAAAAACAACGGAACTGACCAAGAGTAAAAGCAAAGCACCTTGTGTAATAAGGGAAGAGTCTGGTTTCTCATCATCAGGAGCTGTGTTGCCACTTGCTTCCTCTTTGTGATTCAGCGTGGCCAAAAACTCATGCACAGCTTTCTCCACCTGAGGTCTGAATGTGTGGTTGATCTTTGGATCCACAACCTGAGAAATAATTCGGTCAATACCAGACTCCAACATTCCTGATCTGAAACACAAGATAATTTATGGAAATGTGAAAAAATAATATATTATTCGCATTAATTACTTTAAAATAACACTCTATCTATCTATTTGTCTATCTATCTATCATCTATCTATCCATCCATCCATCCATCCATCCATCCATCCAACTTAAATTGTCCCAATCCATTTTCTTGGATATAGACAGACAATGGAAACTAAGTTTCATGCTATAGTAGCTTTAGATATACCATACTATAAAAGTCTGTAAACTTTTCTACTACTGTTTCACTAGTGCAAATACTGAAACAGACAAAACAAAACACCCTTAGAACTAGACACAGTACACTACCTAGGGTCCAGTATAGAAGTGATGCTTATCTCACCCCTACTCTGCTCATGGCATATAGGAATAAGGTCATTAAAAAGCTGAGTTCTGGGGATAAAACAAACCTATGGTCTCTGTAACTTTTTTTTTAACAGAAAAAAAATGTAAGCTTTTTATAAGCATTAGAGTCCCCAGAAAAATAACAAACAACACACACACAAAATATAATTTCATCAAATTACAAAATAAAAGAAGGAAAACTTTAGAGAAAAAAAATTGGAGAAACAAGACTTCTGGCTTTCTATTATCTTCCTGCTATAAAAACTGGATGATTCATTCATTCAACAATTATGTTATAAGTGTCTTCTATATAACAGGTACTATGCTGGCCACTGACAGCTACAAACTGACCTGGTCCTTGTTCTGGATGGGGATGTACACACAATTAAGACATGAGATGATAGGCACTAGTACACATCATGTACTATAGGAAAAGAGAGGAATAAGAAATTATTTGCTTATTAGAGGAATAAGAAATTATTAGATATATCTAAGATAATTTAGGAGTGCTTCATAAAGGAGAAGACATTTGAGCCAAGTCTTGATTTCTACAGAAGAGAAGGGGAAGAAAGGTACATGGAGTTAAAGAAATATCATATACAAAAGACAAAAGAGAGATGAGGACAACTATCTATGAAATGTGCTTCTGCACAAAGGCATCTGAGTAAAATAAGAGAACATGAATTTATTTTAAGAAACACACTTAAATCTTGTTTCTTCCTAAAAAAGAAGTGGACAAGTCAAGGTACCCGGGATAGGACTGGAAGATCAAAGTGCCAGTCATTTCTAGCTTTTAGCCTCAATTTCTCTCTATGGAACGGATGAGGAGCCATCTTTCCTTACACTTTACAAATGCTATTTTTGAGTGTAGTTCCATCTGGAGTGCAGGATGGATTAGTTTTTCATTTCTGGAGGCACCTTATCGCCTTGTGAAACTATAATTCTACTTATGTGGGCATAGAGAAAAATGAGCCAATTCGGCACAAAGTAGGTTACCTGCTTTTTAAAGTTCTAAGATTAAAAAAAAAAACGGAAATCTTGCAAACATTGTTACATCTTAGAGGTGTATTTAAAATGTAGTAGGTAGAAAAGGAATAAGAAAAAGCAATCTTAAAAAAGGTTTTAGAGTATAAGTAAAAAGGTACAAAAAGGGCCGGGCACGGTGGCTCACGCCTGTAATCCCAGCACACTGGGAGGCCGAGGCGGGCAGATCACAAGTTGAGGAGATCCAGACCATTCTGGCCAACATGGGGAAACCCCATTTCTACTAAAAATACAAAAATTAGCTGGCTGTGCCTGCAATTCCAGCTACTTGGGAGGCTGAGGCAGGAGAATCGCTAGAACCCAGAAGGCAGAGATTGCAGTGAGTCGAGATGGCGCCACTGCACTCCACCCTGGCAACAGAGCGAGACTCTGTCTCAAAAAGAAAAAGAAGAAGAAAAAAAAGTACAAAAAAAAAATTAAAACGATCCACTCCCAAATTTTTGCTTCAGTCTCTTTCTCTGTCTGCCTATGTTCTAGCCTCTTGTCCTGCAAACAAACAAAACACTTCTACTTTAGTCCTTTCTCACACAGAGGTCAGCTCTGGTATCTTATAGCAAAATGGAGTCCAGTACTAATGATCATACTGCACTTAGCGGCCATAACTGCCTCACCCAAGTGGGGAGAAGCTACAGCCATCGGTCAAGGGCAAAGCCAAAATGCCAACAGCTGGCGTTTTTCTGGTTAAAGTTACTTCCTTGTCTTCTTTTCAAATTATGTTTATCTAAGATCATTATTCAGTTATCTAGGATTTTCAGATTCTGTTGTACAAATAAAAGCTTAAGTAGAATAAAATTTTCCCTCCTACTGAGTCAGCAGATCAGCTATTAAGTTGAACCATCTGAAATTGCTGATATTAGACCATTTTTGTCTTACAAAAATGGCAAGTGCAGATAGCTCAACCTAATGGAGTCAAGTGAGTATGTATGTCTCAAAGCATACGTACGAAAAACTGTTTGAAATTATATTTATTCACAGGGGCTAGTCCAACCCTATACCTTCCGATTGAACACAACTAAATAATCTCTTTAAGGAAGCTTTAAAATGTTATTATCAGTATCATAAAATGTTACTAATGGATATTAAATGAAAATAGTTCATTAAAAAAAAATAAATACAGCTAGAAGAAAATTTACAAATGTCCCAGGAAAAGCAATGCCTAAATTATCCAAGAGAAGGCAGCTGTCTTCCCTCTTTCAAAATGGCTCCAGAAAAAGAGATTCCTCATTACTCATAGGCAAATTGCTCCAGCATTTAATCACTGACACAGCCACAAGAACTCCTTACCTCGCACCAAACATGATTTTGTGATCACAATGTCTTACTGGTACAGCAGTAATTTTAAGTGCTTAATGTCAGGCCTCGGAGCCCAAGCCAAGCCATTGTATCCCCTGTGACTTGCACACCCAGATGGCCTGAAGTAACTGAAGAATCACAAAAGAAGTGCAAATGCCCTGCCCCGCCTTAACTGATGACATTCCACCACAAAAGAAGTGAAAATGGCTGGTCCTTGCCTTAAGTGATGACATTACCTTGTGAAAGTCCTTTTCCTGGCTCAAAAAGCTCCCCCACTGAGCACCTTGTAACCTCCACTCCTGCCTGCCAGAGAACAACCCCCCTTTGACTGTAATTTTCCTTTACCTACCCAAATCCTATTAAACGGCCCCACCCTTATCAGCTAACTATCTTTTCGGACTTATTGCCCACACAAAGCCTGTTTGGTGGTCTCGTCACACGGATGCGCATGTCACTTAATTTTCACATGTGTAAGACTTAGCTCACTTAAATAAAAGAACAGAATGACTGTTCCCTTACCTTATAGATTTTGTACGCTATAAAAGTAAATGCAATTCTAAGAAGTTTGCCTTTAATCTGAGTGTCAGTATATGAAGAAAAAGAATGCCAGACTCCCAAAAAATATGCTTTTAAAGCAATGCGATCATTTGTGAACAGGGAGGTGGCTATGCAAATCGTTGAATGAAAGTAATCAGTAGAGCTCTGTATAAATGTCTGTGAAGGGGTGCTCTACCCTACCTCCACTCCCTTATCCCCCAGTTCTAAGTTATTTTGGTCATTGTTCTCTTTGAAGGCCTTTGTGGAAACGACAGGCAGCAGGCCTGTCACCCAACAGATCTCTTTTGTTTCTACTTTTTCTAGAAACAGCTTTGACCTTTTCCTACCAGGTATTATTATGCAGCCTTCTAATGGCATCTTTTGATCTCACCTAGACTCTTTTACAGGTTCCTCTGACGTCCTTTAAAATGTAGACAAAAAAGCTATTGTGAATTTCCCTCTTCTCTTATGCACAAGGAGACACTGTCTGAGCCCCCAGGCTCCTGGTTTCTAGTATTACCTGTGGCTAAATAGGTTTGTCTTTTAGTCAGGGTGTGAATTTTGATTTGTGGGACTTCCTGTTGGTTGAAACTATCAGACTAGATAGGCTTTCCAGAGGTTCCTGTGGGACACAAGGAAATTAACAGGTGGCAGGTATAAAACAGATTGGTTTAACTGTTTAAAAGCTACACTTCATTCTCAAAGATGTACTTGAACATAAATACTTGTCAAGTCAGGGAGACTGGATGCTCTCTAAATAACTCAGTCACCCTTTTTTTAAGGGTATTATAGCAGGGGTAGAAGGCTTTCTTGTCTTTGCAAATATTTACATTCAAGAACAAGTAGTGGCCAGGCGAGGTGGCCTATGCCTGTAATCCCAGCACTTTTAGAAGCCAAGGAGAGAAGATCCCTTGAGCCTGAGTTGGAGACCAGTCTGGGCAACATAATGAGACACTGTCTCTACAAAAAAACAAAATGAGAAGCTGGGCATGGTGGCAGGTGCTCAGGATGATGACGTTAGGAGGTCTGCTTGAGCCCAGGAGATTGAGGCAGAAATAAGCTATCATCATGCCACCACATTCCAGCCTGGGGAACAGAATGAGACCCTTTTTTGTTTTGTTTCATTTAAAAAAAAAAAAAGTAGAAGACTGTAAATCTAGTTTTCTAAGGATGCTCCAAATATTCGAGTTCTTCTAATTCTCATTACCTTATGTTCACTCAAAATGGCTCTGACAGGTCCAACACTTTGAGGGGAGGTGGGGAGCTATATCATCCATAAGTAGCAGTTAAAAGTCATAGTCAAAGGCAAAAGACGGGGGCACTGTATTAAAAGAAGACATGGCCTCAAATCAAGAGAAAATATTTTAATTTCAGTAATCTTTAATGTCTTTATTTGTAAAATAAGAATAATAAAGCCTGCTTGCTCTCTTAGGGTCAAGAAAATAGTTGTGAAGGCAACTGTGTATATCATCTATTAATATTATATCTAGATTTTTTAGAAAGTCATATTGTTATTTCCTTCCTTCAAATATTTCCAAAGGTCTACAGGAACAATCAGACTGTTAAAATGTATAAGAAAATGTGAAGTGATTAGACCCAAATCCAAAATTATGCTAAATCACAGGAAACAGCTACACCAAATCAAGTAAAATTGTCAACATCATTAGGTGAACAAACTTGTATGTAATTTCTCCGCTTTCAGGCAAAGTAGGTTAGGACATTTTAAAACCTGCCCAGAACTCTTATTTCTGACACTTACTTGAGGACTTGTTGTCTAATGTTGTTTCTTAGCTGGTTCTTATTGAGATGGGGACTCCATGTGTGAGTTGCCAAGTGATTTGCAACAAAGTTGTCAACACGCTGTCTCAGATTCTGATAGGCAGGCTAGAGAGAAAAAAAGGAAGGTTGAGTCTTCAATGTTATACAGTATCAATATTCACCTCTCAGAAAATTATTTTTACCATGGGACAACAAAGTTTCACAGTTTCTGACAATTCTGCTTCAAGATAACTTACACTCATTCAAATACTACTGCTTTTGTGTAAGACAAGGTGTTTGGAGAGATGAGGAATATAAAGAAGAAAGATACACCTCTTATTTATAGACAGAGGACTGGAAAATAAGAGACAAACAAGTGTTATTATTAGATGATTTGGAGTAAAAAAGGGAGAAGATCTGAGGAAGCATGCCTTCATTGAAAATGTGCCATTTGAGCTGGAAAAATCAATTGCACAAGGTAGCTGGGAATGGGAATGGCTGGCTTTGCTCATACAGTCAATGTAAACAAAGAGCAAGTGGATGAGAAAACTGGAGGCCAGGAGCATTTAGTGAGCCCCCAGATCGGTGGTCCAGCTTGGCTACAGAAGAGAATATAAAAAGCAGAGAATACAAAAAGCAGAGAAATGAGGTTAAGACAGAGAGGTTGGGGCCAGGTGCTAAAAGGCTTTGGGTACTTGTACAAGAAGTTTGGAATTACGGGGTAGAGAATGGGAGCCCACTGCACATATGGGCAGAGTGATAAAACAGCTAAGCTTTTTGATGGTTAATCATCCTACAGCGCAAGAGTAAACAGACACAAAATACTTTTAGGAAAGCATGCAATAACTACAGTGAGGAAGGTCTGTACTGGGGTGGCAGAAACCAGCTAATGGCATAGACCCAAGAGAAATTACTGAGGGGCAACTACTTGAACTAGGCATTAAATCTGAGGTAAGACAATGGTTCTCTACCAAGAAGGATTTCAGTCCCACCCCCCAAGGGACACTTGGCAATGTCTGGAGACATTTTAGGTTGTTACAACTGATGAGAGTGCTATTGGCATCTAGTGGGTCAAGGGTAAGGATGCTACTGAATATCCTACAATGCACAGGACAATCCCCTGACAGCAAAATAACTATCCAGTCCCAAATGTCGACAGCGCTGAGTCCGAGAAGAACCCTTGATGTGCTCCCTGAGGCGAGCATGGAGGGGAACACATATCATCTCTACTTGAAGGGGCATTGCCTGGAAGGAATATGTGACCATGCACTCAGGACTGCATTCCATTTCTAGAGGCTGTCCTCCACCACTGATGTTCTTTCTACCTTTCTTCTATACAGCTTTCAGTGGGGATGAGTTTGAGTGTCCCTGACTGATACTAAGCAAGTACTGTATAGCCTCACCTGCCATTTGCCTCCTTTTAGCTTCAAAGTTTATACTCCAGTGATAAATTCTCATCTCTGCACTTACCATCCTGCAACTACCATTCCCTCTGGTTGTCCATCTGACAAATTTCTCACCTTCAGAGCTCACCCTAATCTGTGAAATCATCTTGACACTTATGGGCTCTTCATCCACACTCCTACTGTTTTCTATACATTTTACCATTTGAGCAATTCTTGTACTACATTGTATTTTCAGGAGCAAGGCATATTTATTCTCCATTGAAGTGTAAGCCTCCTCCTCTACCTCTCTTACTCTTTGTTTTCATATAGCGTATCACACTGCTTGGCAAATGAGCAATTAAAATATAGTCCGTTAGCTGAATGGGTAGCCATCTCTAACACAGAATGATAAAGATTTTATCCCTCTGATGCCCTTTCATCAGTTCCAATTTTCAGGCCTTTGCTGATACTTATTTCCTATCCTACAAGGTAGTTTCATGATCATTTCCCACCTGCCTGTCCATTTATCCAAAATCAATATGAACTAAAATTAATTTTTTTTTTTTGGCAGAGTCTTGCTCAGTTGCCCATGCTGTAGTGTAGTGGTGTGATCTCGGCTCACTGGAACCTCCACCTTCCGGGTTCAAGTGATTCTAGTGCCTCAGGCTCCCGATTAGCTGGGACTACAGGCATGTGCCACCACACTTGGCTAATTTTTGTATTTTTAGTAGAGACAAGGTCTTGCTATATTGGCCATGTTGGTCTCGAACTCCTAACCTGAAGTGATCCATCTGCCTCGGCCTCCCAAAGTGCTGGGATTACAGACGCCAGCCACCATACCCAGCCCTAAAACTAATTCTTAGCCAATTCTTTCTCCCCAATGATTCTAAAGCCTAATTCCTCTTTCCAGTATTCTCAAATCTAACACATATTCATTAGGCTCTAACATCACAATGCATTTGGCATTCTAGTCTAGTCTTCCTGTAACAAGTTCAAATTTGAACTACTCAGGTAATTTTCCTTGTTTTCAAGTTCTCCTTTCAGTAAAAAGTTGAGTGACTAGAGAAATATTAAGTATTTATTGAGAAGTATTCTCCTAGGAACATGTATGTACCCACATGTACATATATACATATATATACACATACACACACACACACACACACATATTACACATATTTATACCCTTTCTTCCTTTTCCAGTGCTATGGTGAAAAGCCTTAGAGTTATCCTTGAGTCCTCCCTTTGTCTTCTACTTCACTTGCAAACCATTAGCAAATTCTCTCAACATTAGCATGAAAATACTCCCAGAATCTGACCACTTCCCACTAACTATACTGACCCCATTCTGTTCCAAGGCATTCTCATCTCCTGTCTGAATTATAATAACTGCCCTCATGCTTCTATCCTTACCTACAACAAAGTAAGTCTTCTAAAAATAGGGTAACCATG
Source organism: Rhinopithecus roxellana (assembly GCF_007565055.1). Lineage (NCBI taxonomy): Eukaryota > Metazoa > Chordata > Mammalia > Primates > Cercopithecidae > Rhinopithecus > Rhinopithecus roxellana. The sequence continues at coordinate 163,597,490 of NC_044550.1, read as the reverse complement.
TAATTCACTGACCCATTCAAATCACAACTTAGCATGAAAGGGGAAGCCATTACACATGGCCAACCCATCTGAAATGGAAGTCAGATCATGTCCTTCTTTTGCTCAAAACCTGCTAATGGCTTCTGAGCTCGAGTAAAAGCCAAACTCTTCTGATGGCTCCCAAGACCTGCCGGATCTGTGAAGGCATACCTACCTCACCTCTTGTCACTTTCCCCTTAGCGGGTCTCAGGGCTTCTATACTTGCTATGCTCTCTTCTTGGAATGCTCAAGCCCCAGACAGCTGCATTGCTCCTTCAATTCCTTCACAGATGGCTTAGGTATCACCACATTGAAACCTGCCCTGAACAGCTTACTCGAAATAAAACAGTAAGCCCATCCATCCTCATCTTGCTTTTTTCCATAGGATTTATCATACATTATTTGTTGTCTATTTTTTTTCCACTAGGATGTAAGCTCCATAACAGTGGGATGTTTGGTTCACTGCTGTATCCCTGGCACCTAAAAAAATGACTGGTACATAAGAGTTGCTGAATCAATGTTTGTTGGGTGAATAAATTGACCAGGGGCTATTTATAACTAAGGAAGTGTCCAAAAAAAATCAGACTTTGTTACTTGACAAGAGAGGTGCCATATTTACCTGGTTGGTGAACTCCCTGAAGGGCCTCTTGATCATCCCTCCTCACACTCTCCAGATGCTAATCAGTGCAAAGGAGACAGAATGGCTTTGTGACCACTAAGCTTGCTCCAGAGATCTGGAAACTGGTAGTCTATAACGGAGTTGTCTTCGCAGTTGTTGGAGCTTAGGGCTGCCCATGGTACCATTTCTTTGGGTGGGAAGGGTTGATTTGGTCTGCTACAGTCAGATCTCTCTCCTGGTTAAGGACTATCAATGACCCTGGACAGTTAGGAGGTGGGTTCTATGGTCTTCTGGTGTAGCAGCAGACTTTGGTACTTCTCATCCTGGTTTAAACACTAAACTGGATGACAGTTTTGCTCTTAGATAGCACCTGGCAGGTAACAAATGTCTTGATTCTTAAACATGTATGTGACTGACATAATCCACTATAACTATATGCTACAAGTTAAGACTTTTTGACAGAAAGCAGGTCAGTCTTTGAGGTTCAAGTGGCAGATGAAACTCAAGGATTCCATTAAAGTGATGGTTCTTTGCATGAATAGGGAATCTTCTACTTTGGCCCACTCATCACATTGATATGAATGCTATGCTCTGAAGAAAAAAACTTTGGCTTTTTGGGAAGCAGGGGGGAAATAACTTTTTTTTTTCAAATAAGAAAATGAAGTATAAAATGGCATTCAACGAGAACAAATCTTTTAAATCAAATTAAAATCTACTAATTGCTAACTAAGGGAGTGGAAGAGAAGGAGAGAGTCATGGAGGGAAGGAAGCACCATAACATAACCTGTAACATAACCAGGAGCAGGTACAGATGTTGGTGGCAAGCAGGGAGGGAGGGAGGGAGAGAGGGAGAGAGGGAGGGGGGGGGGGAGAGAGAGAGAGAGAGAGAGAGAGAGAGAGAGAGAGAGAGAGAGAGAGAGAGATTTTGTGGGAAAGTTTAAGCTAGCGTCTGAGTGACAACTTCAGCCATAACCGAGTGTTCTTTTTTGTCTGGGAGGGTGTCATTTCAGTTCTAATTTCTCAAAGCAACATAAATATTAGACATTTTCATAATTATTAAATAGTATTTGTAATTGTATTGAAAAATTATTGTTGCTTTTTTAAAAACTGTTTTTTTTTAGACCAAGTCTTGCTCTGTCTCCCAGGCTGGAGTGCAGTGGCACAATCTTGGCTCAGTGCAACCTCTGTCTCCCGGTTTCAAGCAATTCTCCTGCCTCAGCCTCCCGAGTAGCTGGGATTATAGGCGCCTGCCACCACACATGGCTAATTTTTTTTTTGTATTTTTAGTAGACACGGGGTTTCACCATTTTGGTCAGGCTGGCCTTGAACTCCTGACCTCAAATGATCCATCTGCCTCGGCCTCCCAAAGTGCTGTGATTACAAGCCTGAGCCACAGCTTTTTAAAGTTCCTAAGTCTGTGGCTGAATATGTCTTATTAATAGAAGAAGCAGGGTTGATCATCAATTCTATTCCTATTTCTAATTGTTATAGTCATGTGCCCTGAGAAAACTTGTTCATATAAACAAGTATTGTGCCTAGGAATGGAAGAGTTTTGTTGTAACAATATCATTCATTTCTTGACCTCAAAAAAGAGGCTAAGAACATTAAAATAGGTTCTTATTCCATGGTTCCTGAGCTCCCTGAAAATGTATACATTATTAGATTGATTCTCATGAAATTGTCTATAGTTGACCATTTTGAAGCAGAAAAACAGCATTTTTCTTTGAGATGGAGTCTCGCTGTCACCCAGGCTGGAGTGCAGTGGCCGGATTTCAGCTCACTGCAAGCTCCGCCTCCCGGGTTCACGCCTTTCTCCTGCCTCAGCCTCCCGAGTAGCTGGGACCACAGGCGCCTGCCACCTCACTTGGCTAGTTTTTTGTATTTTTTAGTAGAGACGGGGTTTCATCGGGTTAGCCAGGATGGTCTAGGTCTCCTGACCTCGTGATCCGCCCGTCTCAGCCTCCCAAAGTGCTGGGATTACAGGCTTGAGCCACCGCGCCCGGCCTGAAAAACAGCATTTTAATGTGTTACTTGTACATTTTTCTTGAGAGAAGGTCCTAACTTTCATCAGATGATCAGAGCTACTGTGCTTCTCTCCTTTCCTCCAAAAACGGTTTTAATCCTTTACTTTGAAGGATCTGGGAGGGATATTACAGACACATACAAATAACATTTTGTGGGAATAGGATAATAAAAAAGTTGAGCCTTAGACATTGCAGCAGTACATTACAATTTTTAGTTTGTATACATAATGATAACACACAGATTCATGGGTTTCTGAGAACAGCAAAGTAAATATTTTACTTGTTGAATACCTTTACTTGTGGAACTACCTTCATTTGGTAACATTTACCTGGCCATGTCTAACCTTTTCCCATTAAATAACAAAAATAATAAAGGCAATAGCATTATTTCTAAAAGGTAGCAGTGCACATTCCTGAAGACAAAAGTAAAAAAACCATACTTCCTAAATAGATGAACACTCCCAAGTGAATTGAATTCTCTGTGGTGCAAAACTTCCAATATCCTGAAAAACCACATTTTACATAGTGGGCCCAGTATGAGTCCTTATAAAGAAAGATATACCAGGATATTCAAGAGAGTTTCCCCAGAAGAGAGAGTGGAACTGTGTGTAGTTCACCTGAAAGATTTAGAAGAATCTGCGGATGTTGTAAACGTGCATTTCTCAAAGAAACAAGGCTCCTCAGAACAACTAAACATACTATGAGAAAACCCTCGGCCGGCGCGGTGGCTCACGCCTATTGGGCGAATCAGGAGGTCAGGAGATGGAGACCATCCTGGCCAACATGGTGAAACCTCGTCTCTACTGAAAATACAAAAATTAGTGGGGCGTGGTGGCGTGCGTTTGTAATCCCAGCTACGTGGGAGGCTGAGACAGGAGAGTTTCTTGAACCCGGGAGGCGGAGGTTACAGTGAGCCGAGATCGCGGCACTGCATTCCAGTCTGGCGACAGAGCGAGACTTCGTCTCAAAAAAAAAAAAAAAAAAAAAAAAAAAAAAAAAAAAAAGAAAAGAAGAGAAAAGAAAAAGAAAAAGAAAAAAAAAGGAAACCCTCATTTCATCAAAACTCCTATCCAATGGACCCAACCAGATTTAACAAGCAGACAAAAGCAACCCCCACAAACCAGTAAATTTTCCAACATGCTTTCTGTTTCCAGAATTCTAGACTCTACTGTGGTTTTCCCACCACCTCACTGACTGCTCTTTCCTGGTGTCTTTGGCTAATTCTTTGCCAATCCAGCTAAGTTTACTTGTTCCTGCTAATGTCCCTTTCACTCTGACATTTGGTACAAAATCCCTTTCCCTTTCCAGCCTCTCGTTTTGGACAGGGAACCTCGTTGCTGACCTTTCCCTTCTCTACATTACTCTCCTGAATCTGCTCTTTCCTGTCCTTTCTCCACTTCAGTATCTGCTGTCACCTCTCCTGCATCTTTTCTCCACTGCATGACTCGGTTCTCTCTACCCCACCTTCCTGTCCCTTCTTACCTTAGAATGGTGACATGGCCTAAGTTACCTAAATCAGGTAGTCACTGCTAGAAACCATACTAAAGTCCTTTCTCAGGTTTGCCTCCTTATCTTTGCGCTCCCACCCCCACGATGTCCAGCAAAGCACATTGCACATAACTTGATTCAATTACCATTTTGCGATTTCTCCAAAGGATAAAGGTTCATGGCCCTTACCGCCCAGAAACCTTCAAGAAAAAAGGCAAACATAACTTCGATACAAAGTAAAATCATCATATACGAGAATGAATACAAAACTAGCCACTGTTAGCGCTACTATTTTCAAACCAGTTCCTGTAAGAACAATGCCTTCTTAGTCTTGCTCACCAGACCGGCGTAATCACTGCGCCGAAACCATGACTGGCACGTAGTAGGTACTTAAACACTAGTCGGTAAAAGGAACCAATGGACATGCTAACGAATGAACACGCTGTGTTTTACACAGTGTGTGGCACCCAGCTGCAGCTCCAAGAGGAAGCCACTGCAAAAGAAGCGCGCCCTTGGGTCCTCCCCTTCCCTCGCAGACCCCCAAACCCGGCGCGCTCCGAACCTTGGTGTCCACGTCGGCCAGGCAGTCTCTGCGGAACTGGTCGAAGAGCCCCTGGCTCTTGAGGTGGTTCACGATCATGGCCACGAGCTGCGGGTCCCCGGCGCCCGCACCCGCGCCGCCCGCCCCGCCCGCGCCGGGGCCAGCCCCGGGGCCCGGCGGCGGCGGCGGTGGCTGCGGCTGCGGCGGGGGAGGTGGCGGCGCTGGAGGAGGCGGCTGCGGCTGTGGGTTGGTGGCCATGGCGGCCTGTGCCGGGGAGGGCAAGGGCCCTGACCGGCGGGCGCACCTGGGAGGCGGCGGCTGCACTGGTCCCGCTGCCTGAGGGAAGCCAACGGGATGTTGTTACGGAACCAGAGGATCCAGAGCAACCCCGGAAGTAAAAGGGAACTGGGGGAAAGGAGGAAAAGACGGTGACAACATTGACGAAAGTCCGGCGACGGAGGCCGCGAGGAACCAGTTTCGGCCGTCGCCGGGCGCGAGCGCCCTCGCGAGGCCGAGGTGCACCGGAAGTGGCGGCGACTGTGGCGACCGAGACGAGAAGGCTGTGCTGGCCGCGAGTTGTGGGGTTTGGGTCACCGGCTGGGGTCTGGAGTCCCCGGAGGTTAGGGCTTCGACCCGCGCGACACCTGGGGCCTTAGGTCTGAGCGGGAGCAGTGAGGTTCTGGCCCCGCTTCATCCGCGACGGCATTTTAGGCCTGCCTCTCTTGCTCCTGTTTCCCGGAGCAGTGCATAGAGAGATCATAGACATGTATAATTCGAACCCTACGTGAATCTGCTCATTCTAAACTCGCCCAACCCTCGTCGTTCTTAGCCTGTGAACCTGCACTATTCTTGTCCCAGCAGGTAGCTCCACGATCCTTCTCTCTCTCTTCTGCTTGCACATCCCGTTTTCCCTTTGGGAGTCCCTTGTTTCTGGCAGTGTGCCTGTGGATTAGACCGTATCCCTCCAGCCCCTTCTTCCTGTGTGTGAAGACAAACCGACAGGCTTTTGGTTTTAGGCTTTTTGCTATTGATTACTATGATTTTAGCCGTTAAAACATCCATAGCACATACTACGTAGCAAGCGTGGCGTTAAGTGCTTTTACACATATTAACTCATTTAATCTTTGGACAAACACTAAGAGCTAGGTCCGATTACTATCCCCGATTTGCAAATCAGGGAACCAAGACCCAGATAAATGAAGTATGTTGAGTAAGGTTACACAGCTAGCAAATCACCTGCTTTAGGACTACATCATCCTTAAAATTATTAGTAGTACCTGGTCAAAGCAACATAAATATTAGAAAATTTCATAATTATTAAATAGTATATGTAATTTTATTGAAAAATGCATATTGTTGCTTTTTAGAGTTCCTATATCTGTGGCTGAATATGTCTTAGTAGTAGGAGAAAAAGGGTTGAACATCAATTCTATTCCTATTTGTAATTTTTATAGCTGTGTGCCCTGAGAAACCTTGCTAATATAAACAAGTACTGTGCCTAGGAATGGAAGAATTTTGTTGTAGCAATATCATTCAATTCTTGACCTCAAAAAGTTGGTTGACATAAAAAAATATGAGCTGACTTCAATTAGGCCCTCCTTCCATTTTATCAGAAGCAAAGAGCTGAAAACCACCTGACTTGCCAAAGGATTTGTTTACTTAATACTTATTTTTTCACTTTTTCAGATTCTGGGAAATATACCAGATAGGTTTTATCAAGATACCAAATGACTATGAATTAGACCTGATTTTTTCAATGAGATGAACCTTTCACCCGATTTACTGAAAGTTTAGAGAATATCTAAACATTGTTCATTTTCATAAATAGTTTTGGATAAGATTTATTTTTGTTATCAGGTGGTTAAATTATGTTTTTGTCAAAATTTGCAACTGCAGATTTAGCTCATTCAAGTTCAAAATCTTTGTCACTGGGCAAGTGTCTCACGCCTGTAATCCTAGCCCTTTGGGAGGCTGAGGCAGGAGGATTGCTTGAGTCCAGAGTTCAAGACCAGCCTGGGCGACATGGCAAGACCCCACCTCTACAAAAAAATAAAAGAAATTAGGCGGTGTAGTGCTGGGCATCTGTAGTCCTGCCTACTTGGGAGGATTAGGTGGGAGGATCACTTGAGCCCAGGAAGTCGAGTCTGCAGTGAGCCATGATGGGGCCACTGCACTCCAGGTTGAGCGATAGGTGGGAGGATCACCTGAGCCCAGGAAGTCCAGTCTGCAGTGAGCTATGGTGGGGCCACTGCACTCCAGGTTGAGCGACAGAGTGAGACCCTTCTCAAAAACAAGAAAAAAAAAAAAAAGATTTGCAAGTATGTTAAATGTTTACCTTATAACCTAATAAACAGCCCATTTTCATTGTCAAACTAGACACATCAGATTTACTTTAAATCAGAAACAGTTTGACTTCATTGTTTCAATTCAAAGTATCCTGTGTGTTTTGAGGCGTTTGATGAAGACAGCAGAGAGGAAAAAATCATGGAATGAATCTTAAAAGATTAATTACTATATGCAGTCAAGGCTGGGCATGGCAGCAAACCCCTGTAATCCTAGAGCTTTGTGAGACTGGGGCAGGTGGGTCACTTGAAGCCAGGAGTTCAAGACCAGTAACAAAACAAAACAAAAAGTAACCAGGTGTGATGGTGCAGACCTGTAGTTCTAGCTACTCAAGAAGCTGAGGTGGGAGGATTGCTTGAGCCCAGGAGGTTAAGATGCAGTAAGCTATGGCGGTGCCACTGCACTCCACCCTTGCTAACAGAGTGACACCCTGTCTCCAAAAAAAAAAAAAAAAAAAAAAGGAAAAGGCCGTCAAGATTACAGGATTAAAATAGCGTAAAATATACATGTTTTATTCATTTTAAAAATTAGTCATGAAAAGGTGAGACTATAATACTTAATTACCAACAATACAACGTATGTTGCTAAATTCTAAGTTTATAAGTTATTAAGTGTGTAGTATGATAAAAGGCATGGTATTTCTTTGGTATATTTGGATGTGTTAATCAAATTTATTTAGCTTTTTGGCGATTACTAGTAGAAATCATCTGTTAAAGTTCTGAAAAACTTTACAAATTTAGTTAGGCATAATGTCCAAGTTTAAAAAAATTAATGAGACAATAAGGTATTTATTGCTAAAAATGAATTGGGTCAGTGACTAATAAATGATTTGTGAACAGCATATAGAAAATATTAAATATTTTCTGCAATACAGTAAGATGAGATCTTTATAATAGTTCACAATCCATTTTCTCAAATGTGCCCTAATTGCCTTATTGAATAACTCACACTGAATCTAAAAGATACATCATTTGTATCTCTGAGTTCAGGTTACACTGGGTAGACACATTATACTGGTTACAGTGTAACTTGAACAATTTTGTAGCCTTGAAAAACATTCTAGATACATTGAAAAGAATCTGGGTCACTGATCTGTACTGCCTTGGCTGTTCAAAGGTGATTTTCTTTTCATATGAATACAGGTCTTAGGGATGAGTATTTTAAATACTCGAAAAACAACAACAAAAAGCATACATTTAATTTTTTTAAAAGACTGCTTTAAGCAGTCAGCATTTCCTACCAATGACGTCTTTGCTGTGTTTCCTCCTGATCGTCTCTCTAGAAAAGAGTATATAATTTCTTTTTTTTTTTTTTTTTTTTTTGGTAAATCATTTTATTTCTTCCATGATGATTTAGAAGTACAAATCATGATTTAGAAGTACTATATTTAAACCAGTACAAATATTTCACAAATAGTATCTGGCCATTTTCTAAACAATTGAGTAATTTGTTGCACAATAAGCTACCTCACATCTTTCAGCAAGAAATATGTTAAATTTGAATAGTAAAGACATTACATAATGAATTAGGACACAATTAAAATTTGCTTTAAATATTTCTTTAAGGTAGAGGACACCACACTTCTACTCAATGAAGAGAAACTTTTTTTTTTTTTCTGTGACGGAGTCTCGCTCTGCACCTAGGCTGGAGTGCAGTGGTGTCATCTCGGCTCACTGCAAGCTCTGCCTCCTAGGTTCACACCATTCTGCCTTGGCCTCCTGATTGCTGGGACTACAGGTGCCGCCACCATGCCCAGTTAATTTTTTTTTTTTTTTTTTTTTTTTTTTTGCATTTTTAGTAGAGATGGGGTTTCACTGTGTTAGCCAGGATGGTCTCGATCTCCTGACCTCGTGATCTGCCGGCCTGGGCCTCCCAAAGTGTTGGGATTACAGGTGTGAGCCACCCCGCCCAGCCGAAGAGAAACATTTTTACAGTCCAGAGGTCTTTTATTATTTTAGTACTTATTTTGCCATGAATCCATAGGGAATAGATTCCAGCAGCTCAGGCTCCTTCCTGTTGGTTCTCACAAACTGTGCTTCCCTGGGTGGAGCAGGCTGGCACTTCAGTTGAACCCAGGTACCTTTCTCTTTGGCTTCTTTTTCTGGTCATTTTCCTTCACGCGTTTTAAGAAGCTATTTTGGTTCTTAGAGAGCTTAATGTGCTCCATACGCACATTAATTCTCTTGGCAAGAATCAGGCCCTTGTTTGTATACAACAATGCCAACATCATGCTGGGTAACATTGTAGACTCTTCTAGTTTTGCCATGGTAACACTTGTGGGGCATTCCTTTTTGAACAGTACCCATTCTCTTGATGTCTACAATATCACTTTTTTTTTTTTTTTTTTTTTTTTTGAGACAGGAGACAGAATCTCGCTCTGTCCTCCAGGCCATAGTGCCGTGGCGTGATCTCCACTCACTGCAACCTCCGCTTCCTGGGTTCAAGCAATTCTCCTGCCTCAGCCTCCTGAGTAGCTGGGACTACAGGTGTACGCTGCCATGCCCGGCTAATTTTTTTTAATTTTTAGTAGAGACGGGGTTTCACTGTATTGTCTATGCTGGTTTTGAACTCCTGAGCTCAGGCAATCCGCCTACCTCAGCCTCCCAAAGGGCTGGAATTACAGGCGTGAGCCCCCGAGCCCGGCCTCACCTTTCTTCTGGATTGATACATACATGGAACAACTGCATGTTTTCTAAAAGGCCTAGAGGACATCTATTGGGTGCCTCTCCTCTTTCCCTTTGTGTTCGTCAGTTTGGCAAATTACTGGAAGATGGCGGTTCCGGCTGAAAGGAAAAGAGTATAGTAATTTCTAGCAGTAGTTAGGGCATAGAAGAGGTGAGATCTTCACAAAAGAAATTTCCATCCTTCTCCTGCTCTACTGTATGCCTGTCTGAATTCAGAACATTCCAACAGGGGTCAGATACTTTCTCCCTTAACAGGATTGACTCTCATTCTGTTCCCCAAGTCTGATGTCAAGGTGACAGACTTTACTGTTTGTGAATTAGGGAAGCAACAGTAGGTGATGATGGCCTGCCTTACTGGTAGCCATGTGTATGGTTAGGCACCAGATTCCTGACAAATGGTTGGCCCCTGGGATTTCTCCTTTGTACAGTCCAGCCTGTCCCCCACCCCTACCCAGTCCTCCAGACTGTTTCTGTGAGCTTGTCCAGTGAAAGTCAAACATTGATCTCCTAACCCCAGGGATCCCATCTGATTATTCGGCAGAGTTGTTTCCTTATTTTCTTCCCCTTGTACCCCCATGGGATCCCGACTCTTTGGCATCTCCATTCCTGACTAGGCTTTTGATAATCAAAGGGAAATTAATATTTCCTAAATGACTGTTCATCAACCCAAAGCTTAGTAGAAACTTTGAAAGTTCATGTTTCAATGATAACAGAAAACACAGGAGGAGGGGGAGAGGACATGTGTTAATATTATTTGTCTTTCCAATGCAAGCGGCATGGTCACACGTATTCTATTTTTGTTGCAGTATAATAGTGCCCTGTTATCCATGGGGGAGATGTTCCAAGACCCCTAGAGGATGCTTGAAACCATGGAGGACCAAACTCTATACCGTGGGCTGGGCGCAGTGGGTCATGCCTGTAATCCCAGCACTTTGGGAGGGTGAGGCGGGTGGATCACCTGAAGGCAGGAGTTCAAGACCAGCCTGGGCAACATGGTGAAACTCCATCTCTACTAAAAATACAAAATTAACTGTGTGTGGTGGCATGTGCCTGTAATCCCAGCTACTTGGGAGGCTACGGCAGGAGAACTGCTTGAACCTGAAAGGCAGAGGTTGCAGTGAGCCAAGATTGTGCCACTGCACTCCAGCCTGGGTGATAGAGTGAGACTCTGTCTCAAAAACAAAAACAACAACAAAACCCCCAAAACTCTATACTGTGTATATATATATTTTTTTCTGATCTGATAACCAAGATGGCTAGTAAGTGACTAACAGGCAGGTAACATATATAGAGTCAATATGCTGGACAAAGGGATGGCATGGGATGGTGCGAGATTTCAGCATGCTTGTCAGAATGGTGCAACACTTAAAATGTAGTTCATTGTTCCTGGAATTTTCCATTTAATATTTTCAGACCACAGTTGACCATGAGTAACTGAAACTGCAGAAAGCAAAACCTCAAATAAGGCAGGACTGCCATGACGGTGGGGCTGCAGAGTGTTATACAATGTTAATGTGAAAAGCGGGTATTGATTTTTCCCTTGAAAGAATTGTTACTTGCCCTAGGGTCAGGGCATGGAGGTGGAGTGGTACAGGGGAATGGTAAGGCAGAGAGGGAGAAGGGTGATTCTGGGACATTTAGCAGAGAATGGAAACTTCAGCTCCCTGCCAGGCTGGGAGTGTTCTAGGGTAGGGGTGCTTTGGAAATGGTGGCTTTGTGAGAATGCATTACCTTGAGGAGCTGCAGAATTCAAGAGAGTGACCACATCCTAGTTGGTGGGAAAAAGGAAGATGTGTCTGGGGCAGCAAGACAGCAGTAATGTCAACTGAGATGAGGATTGGGATACATCAGCCCCTGGGACATTGGGGTAGGAACTTCAGAAGAGGAGGGAAATAGAGTGGTGAAGGGGGTTTGGTGAAGTTTGACCTGTCAATCACATCAGTTATTAATACTTTATGGGATGGGGGAGTCCTCTGTAGGTAATCTGGAAGACTAATAGTGGTTCTCAAATTTTAGCCTGCACCAAAATCTCCTAGAGGACTTGTTAAAATAGAGTGCTAGGTGTGCCATCCTGAGTCCCTGATTTGATAGGTCTGGGACAGAGCCTGAGAGTTTCCATTGTTAACAAATGCATTTAAGAAATGCTGATAGAGCACTATATGAGAAACACTGGACTAGACAAATCACAGCCCACAGGCCTAATCCAGTCTACCTGTTTTTATAAACAAAGTTGTATTGAAACCATACTTTCTAGTTTGAACTTTTTTTTTTTTTCATAAGATGATACTCCTTTTATGCAAGTTCCATTAATTTTTATACATTTCTTTGCTCATAAGGTTTAAACTCCTGGTAGTGATAGCAATCAAATTTATAGAAGTAAGATTTATTATGAAGTTAGGTAGCCTGTGTCTATTAATGCTACTGAATTGCTGGCTATTTTGAAAATTGAGATGTCAATATTACAGAAGACTTGAAATACAAGGTATCTTTTGTATGCTTATAAAGATGGAAAGAAGCTTTGCATTTAGCATTTTCCACTTAGTCTTTGTGAAAATTGTTCTTATTTCAAAAATAGCCTTAATATGTGTGTGTGTGTGTGTGTGTGTGTGTGTGTGTGTGTGTGTGTGTGTATGTATGTGTGTGTGTGTTTCCTGAATATTCTAGATGGTACATGGTATTCTGAAAACTGAAAGTCACACCTCCAGGAATAAAATTAGGAAAAGTAGAAACTGGAGGGACTTCCCTAGAAATGATGTAATATTATCTGAATACCTCAAATCTAATCCAGGTCATCTGGGTAGAAATTCTGGGAAGGATTTATTTAAATATAAATAAAAATTTGTATACCTAAATAAAGATTGTATTCTACATTTGAAGAAAGAGGGTTTTTTTTTTTTTTTTTTTTTTTTTTTAGAATAAAAGGTGGTTGGCATGCATCTATGAAAGGAAGGAATTCAAAGTGTCTGGAATCTGGAGAGCATGCATTTGCTATTGGGTGCCAGCCATTAAGATGATCTCATTCATTTCTCCTCTGATTCTGTGATTGTTAAGTAATTTTTGGATCATATTTGGCTTCACATTTGGATTTGCCTATAGGAAGAAAAGTGCTGATTAGTAAATAGAGGAAACTGTCTACTTGGTAGTTACATCTCTCCCCATGAATGATTTTTATGCATAAAACCTTAAGAGCTTGGTGAATTTTTAAACCACGCAGGATTCAGATCTTTTTTTTTTTTTTTGTACTGATAGTCACCTCTTACCTTACAAGACTGAAGGCTGGACCCTACACTATGGTCAACAAATTGAAGTGTTGCTGTGGGGGTCCAGTCAGGGTGACCAGCTGACCTATCTTAGGTAACATTTAATTATATTGGCCATATTTTAAATTTAAGTTGTCATTATTACAACTTAAATTGTAGAGAATGAGCAGAATACTAGTAAACTAGGAAAAGGAAGTCTTTCTTGTAGAAAACTAGGAAAAGACAAAGAAGTCAATTGACAACAGGGAATAGGCTGGAGATGAGGACCTGACCCAAGCTGGACCAATTAGAACCCTTCCTTGGGATTTTTGAAGGTAATTGGTATCCCTCTCCTGGCTATATTGTAAGCAGATGTCGAGTAGGTAATAACCAGATCCTCTGTCTTGTTCATCAAGCCAATCTGCCAAGAAAAAAAGAAATCCACTAATCTACAGAGTGAAGCACAGATGAGGATGGACAACGAACACCCTGCCTGCAGTCCACATATTCCCGAGGACCAGGTATGCTTGTTTGTACCATCATTTGATTATGTGAAACAAATTCACAACTAATAAAAGTCCTATTTTTAATAGGAAATGTGCATTGTTACAGTGATGGAAGGAAACTAACACAGGTAGGGATTGTGAGGAATTGTGCAGTGTGGATAGGCATCTAGTGAATGTCAACATTTACCAGCATCATTTACCCCTTTGTAAGCAAACTGAACATTGGCTTGACACACCAGTACTGGCATGCATCAAAACATCAATAGAAGTCTGATACTCTTCAAGCTAGGTGAGTTGTTCCTTTCATACTGGTGCCTCAGTTGCTCTAGAGAGGTCATGGATTGGATGGGGACAAGTCTTTTAAAACAAGAACTGTCTTGCTAGAAAGATTTGATTCAAGAATGATTTCTATGGAGTTTAACCATATGCCTCAAAAGTTGGAATCAGGCTGTTCATTTTTTAAGATAATAAATAAATAGTAAAAGAAAAGAGAAGATATGCCTATTTCTTGAAAGAAAAGTGAATAAAAATACTAATCAGTGATTATTTTAAATAATGAATACTAAATTGACAATTGTACATTTTTGTATTTAAGTGAAGTGATTGTGGTTAAACGAATCCCTTTTCCTGTGATGAGAATAAGAGACTATGATTGAAAGTTGAGATTCCAACAATCATTACAAAAAGACTGAGTGACAGCTATGATTCTTCTTGATTGAGTGTAAATTTAAATTTCTACTATTTTAAGTTATTAGAAATGCACTTTGATGTGGCAAATATGTTGAACAAATTATGATGGTGGTTAAACAATTTTTCATTAAAGCATTTCAACAGAGAAGGGAGGAGGAGATGCATTTTGTTTATATATTAACATTTTCTGTTATTAGGCAACTGTACAGGGATTCTTACCATCTTATTGGTGCCCATGTAGATGTGCTTAGGATAGGAAGCCCAGTGGGCATGGACCCCAGTCTCTGGGAGCCAATGTGCTAATTGTAAGCATAAAACATGCTTCTTATATACACAATACATACATAAAATACAACAGGAGTAGTTGGATAAGTAGAAATGAGGGCAAAGTGGTAGAAAATGATGTGCATTTATGTATTAGGTTGGTGCAAAAGTAATTGTGGTTTTTTGCCTTTATTTTCAATGGAAAAAACAGCATTGCTAACTTTAGTACCAACCTAATAGAAGGGTGGCTGAGATGGGCTAAGCTAACCAATGAAACACTCTGGAGAGAGTGGCCTTGAACCAGGAGATGATGGGCTGAAGACAGGAACAAGTCGTAAGCAGCTTAACTTTCAAGATCAGTCATAAGAAAATATATATTCAGACATTCATAGGTATATTCAGTTTTCTTAATTTACAGAAAACACTAGATAGCTCTTTGCTTAATGAATGGTAGAGGAAATAATTTAAATGAAATCTAAAGCAAAGGCAGACGTGTTTCAATTTCTTAGACTAAATGTGAAATGTATTAGTATAAAACAGGAAGGATGGATGAAGAAGTTTTTTTTTACAGGCATAAGGATGAAGAGGTGAAGCCTGGGGTCTTTGCATGTCAGCTTTGCATTTCAGCTCTGCTATTTTCCAGCTTATGACCATGAGCAAGTTGCTCAACCTCTCTGTGCCATTTTTCTTCTGAAATTGTAAAAATTACAGACCTTGCCATAGGGTTCTAGGTACGGTTGATTGAGGTCACTCCTTCATTCACAGATATGTTTTGCGCTCCTATTATGTGCCAGGTGTTGTACTAGGAATGGGAGAGAAAGCAGTTGAGCAAAACAGACAAAACCCTTTCCCTAATGGTGCTTCCATTCTAGTGGAATTGCTAGTCAGAAAAGAAACGCACAAATAAAATATCAGATAGAGATAAGCACTCTGTAGAAGATTAAGTGGAGTGATATGATAAAGGGTGACTGGAAGCAACTTACAGGTTAGGGTAGGCCTTTCTCACCTCCGAACGTCACGTTGAAGTCAGCCGTGAGAAAATAAGGAGGGGCAGCCCTGGCAGGGAGAACAGCTGGTGCTGAGGTCCTGGGGCAGGAATCAGCTTGATGTATTTGAAGAACATAAATAAGGTCATTGCAGCTGAGGTTAATGGGCAAGAGGCAGAGTGGCAGCGAATGAAATTAGATCATGTAAGTTTTTGAAAACAAGGATAAGGAAGTGTGTTTTGTACTAAGTGCAGTGCAAAGCCCCTCAAAAATTTTAAAGTGGGTAGTGGCATGACTTCATAACAGATGTAAAGAGCTCATTTCCAGTCTTGGCACAAGATAAACACCCAAGTGTGTGTATGTTAGCTGTTGCCATTTCATTTAATCCTCACACCAGCCCTATGTGATGGTTACTATGAAAGGAAATTATCCCAAACCTGAGCTGGGGCAGAACTTTGTAGGCTAATAGGATTTTCAGCCTCTTTGGAAAGGATCTAGCATTCCTGATAAAGCACTGGAGTATTTTATTTTATTGATAGTTGGTTTTTTTTTTTTTTTTTTTTTTTTTTTTTTTTTTTTTTTTTTGAGATGAAGTCTTGCACTGGAATGCAGTGGCATGATCTTGGCTCACTGCAACCTCTGCCTCCCAGGTTCAAGTGATTCTCCTGCCTCAGCCTCCTAAGTAGCTGGGATTACAGGCACCTGCCACCACACCCAGCTAATTTTTTGTATTTTTAGTAGAGAAGGGGTTTCACCATGTTGGCCAGGCTGGTCTTGAACTCCTGACCTCGCGATTCGCCCACCTTGGCCTCCCGAAGTGTTGGGATTACAGGTGTTAGCCACCGCACCTGGCCTTTCTGATAGATTTTAATGAAGTTTAGAGTCCTTCTGGGAAGCTAGATTGGCACCACTCTGCTATTATATTTTAGATGTGTTCAGTAACCTTTAACCAGACATTTAAGGGCACAACACTCTTTAAGCCTTATGCTATCCTAATAATCTTTAAACCAGATATTCTTCTTTTCAAACTCTAGCTGAATAATATTTATTAAGTCATTTTTTTCCTCCCAAAAGTAAATTTTTGAACTAGTTTTTTTTTGAAATCTTTTCCCTTCCACCAAGCTTGAAATAAAATGTGTGTCAATGTTCCATTGAATTTATCTGAGAAACTGCTTTGACAGTATTATTAATATCACCAGTTTACAGACAAGAAAACCATAGCCTGTGCATTTAAGCGCTCCATCGTACCTACACCCAGGAAGAGCAAATTAAGCCAGCGTTCTAGGAAGCAACAGAGCAAATCTGAACCCAAGAGGTCTCAGTCCCCAGTAAAAAAAGAATCACTCATTTCTTTTACTGGAATCCCATTATTACCTGTTTTATTTCATATTGATTTGTAAAGACTGGTAGTCTTTGATTCATTGGGGCCCTCTTTTTGCCCCCAAGATATATGTGTGCAGTTTACTCTCACTCTGCTTTCTAACTTTGAAAAGTTCTAATTTGTTCTTTCAGTAATTGAACCCAATCTTGACTTGGGTGAAACTTTTCTCCAGTTTATCAAGAGCCATTTAATCGATTTTTATGGTCTAGAGTGTCACTTCCTTGGATCTTCAGCCCATCCAGGCTGGAGCTTTAATTCATTAGTGTATATGGTTTATGCCAATCAACTCAACCAGATTGTGTGGGTCTGCTGAGCTGAAGTAAATTACGCATTGGTTCTTGTGAGAAGAACCTTGAATGAGATCACTGAGGGATGCTAAAACAATCTGGATGCTTTTGGACTGGAGGATGGGGGATCCCTTTTCTAACTAACAAGCATTATATTCTTAGAATGAAATCAATTCCATGGTGTACTGGAGTCAGTTCAATCAACTCCTGTTACATTTTCAGGAAATTTGTGAAATAGTTCATGACAACTTTGTAGCTTTAAAATGGCCCTTGTGGCTGTATTTATGCCACAGAAGCTGGCAAATGCCACAAATCAGGGCTTTCTTTCCCCATAGAGTCTGTTTTTAAACACTTAGCGATGTTACCCAAACAAAACCAGGGTTCATTTTCCTGGCAAGCAATCAACAACTCTCCACAATAACACAGGTTTTGATCCATAGGAGTTTTATTACTCATCACAAGTGAGGAGAGCACTGGGAGCATTCTCTAAAGCAGTGTCTCTCTGAGGGAAAGTGACAGGAGAGTTTTATGGGGTGATGGAGGGGGAGAGAATGTGTCATCTCATGCAAGGAAGGGGTCCCAGTGGCGCAGATGCAGTGAGTCATCATGCCAGCACATAGGTCACCTGCTTTATAGCTCCTTCTGGGCGGGAGACATTAGCATGGTAATGAGGAAAGTTCACTTGGGTTCATCTATAAGTTGCCGGGGTCTGTCAGAAACTGGTTTCAACTGACTAGGTGGCTGCATTCCACACAGGGCTTGAAACAAACAGTCTGTAAGAGAGGGAGCTGTAAAGCAGGTGGTTTGGTAAAGCCCATTGAGCTCCTATAGACTCTGGAGACCTAGCAGTACACCATTGCAAGTGCCTTGCAGGTTCTCCCTGTTTTCTTCCTAGTTATAGGACAAGGAGAAGATAGGGAAAGAGGAGAAACTGCCAATGGGCTTTTGGCTTCTTGCCTGCATTTTTACTGCCATCAGAAACTGCCAGAAGTTCTGTAGTCAAATAGACCCCACACTCCTAGTAACAAATGAGGTTTGCTATCATTTTCCCCCCTAGGGTTGAATACCAGCTCCATAACTACTTACTTTGGGACTTTGGCTGATCAGTTTATTTACATCTCTAGGGCTCAGTTTCATTATCATTACAATGAGAATAATACCACCAACCTCATTGTGTATAGATGTATGTGCGCATGGGCAGCAGGGTGGGGCGTGTTGGGGATGGGATGGGGTGGTAAATGATATGGTTCCCATAAAGTCTTTGCTGAAGACTTGGTGCATTGGCTCTCCATAAATAATAGCTCTAATGATATTATTCAGTAAGTTCTCACACATGCTCAGAGGTAATAAAAGAAAAACTTCATCCGAATTAAATTTAAAGGAGTTTAATTGAGCAATGAATGACTTGTGAATTGGGCAGCCTTCCCAGCCAGAGTAGGCTCGGAGATTCCAGCACAGCCACGTGGTGGAGAAATATTTATGGACGGGAAAAGGAAAGTAATGCCCAGAAAACGGAAGTGAGGTGCAGAAAACAGAAGTGAGTTACAGAATTGGATTGGTTACAGCTTGGTGTTTGCTTTATTTGAACATGGTTTGAACAGTTATACATTTACTTGACCAGAACTCGTGACTGGCACAATCATAGGTTATGGTCTGTTTACACCTCCACTTGTTATAGTTCACGATGTACAGATAAATCCTTAGGCTGAAATAAAAATATGTAAGGAGGCAGCTTTATGCTAAACTTGATTTAACAGAGGGCACTTGTAAACTACCATTTCATAAAGGCCTTTCTGGTAATGTCTGATGCCTCTAAACCAGCCTGACTTGTACCATTTTCCCCATGAGCTCGCTCTCTCTTTCTCAGTATCTCGCTCTTTCTCTGCCTGTGCCCTATGTGGGCTGGGAGCCCCAGTACAGGTGTGATTCCAGTACATTCCAAGTCTCACCAGGCACATATTTTTCCATTCCGTTCAGTGCCTGCCTTCCAGTGGTACCCTAAGTGTATTGAGCTTGACAAATTTTTCAGCTGTAAATAAGTGGTGGTTGGGGCGAAGGGGTGGGTGTGAGAAGAGACTTATCTTGAAATATGTTGATTTAGGCTTGATGGCTTTTCATTGACTTGCAGAAGTAGTATTTTGTGTCTCTATGCAAGATTCCCCCTTTATTTACTGCAAGGATGTTTTTATCAGGTTAAGGAGAAAGCTGAGGTTGGAGAAGGTGTGCTTTTCTGTTCCCTTTTATCTGTCAATTTCTCTCCTCATTCTACAGAATCCCCAAGATACCATGTTAGAGTTAAATCAGTATGTGATCAGCAATCAGACAGACCTGAATATGACATGTGATTCTGCTACTTATCAGCTGAATGACCTTGTGATGGTCATTTGAATTTCTAATCTTTAGCTTCCTGATCTACAAAATGCCTCTCTCTCTCTCTTTTTCTCTTTGTCTCTCTCTCTCTTTTTATCTGTCTTGGGCTAGCTCTGTACTTCACAACCTGGCTACACATTATATTTACTTGGGGAGCTTTTCAAAAATAGTTAATTCCTGGGCTCTGCTCCAAAAGACTGATTCAACTGGACTAGGTTTCAGCACAAATATCCATCTATTTTGGAAGCTCTCAGTGAAATACTATGTGTAGTGAATGTTAGGAACTGCTGAGCTTCTCTTATTAAGCCTCTCTGGACCCCGTCTGGCCGCCATGCTCATTACCTGGATGTCGCTGGACCACAACAGCTCATGTAAATACAACATACAAAACAATCCATTGCTAACAGTCACTTTGTAACTCCAACCCTCCGCCTGCTCAGATTGGCAGGCAGTGCAGTCATCTGTAACTTCTTGTCTTCAGGAGCCCTTTCATGGAATGTGCAAGAACCCCGTTGGTGCTCTGCAGATGAGAAAAATAGCTACTGAGATCCTTGTTCACTTACTGAAGCTGGAAGGCCTCGTGGTCTGGAGAAATGCCAACTTTTGCAGTGGTTCATCTGAGAACAGTGGATGCTGGTCTTTCTCTGGGTAATCCTTGGGCAAGAATACTCTCTCCCCAGTTGGCCTGGGTTGCCAGGGAAGAGAGTATTCATCTGAGAAACTGCTTTGAGAGTATCATTAATATCATCATTTTACAGACAAGGAAACAGAACCTTAGAAATGGTAAGTTGATCAGTGTCATAAGAGGTAACCTGACCTGACCATAAGACCTGACCTTAAGAGGTCAGGTCTTCTACTTCACCTAAGTGAAGCCAGGCTTCCCAAGGCACAGCTCAGCACCTGGGGAGCCACACTGCAATGAGTTACAGCACCATCCACTTACTGCCTAGAACCACCGTTTTGTTCCAAAAACATAGGTCTGGGTTACCCAGTCCACACTCCATCTTCCTGTTGGTGATTTTCTTTCATTTCTTCCCACCACCTGGCCCCAGGTGGGTACAGTCTTGTCCATCAGATGTGTTCTAATAAATAGTTAAATACCAAGCCCTCTTCTTCCAGAAGCATCCTTGGTTCCTTCTACATATGTGTGTAGATTCATATATGTAAAAAAAGTATGAAAAAGGATCTTTCATCAGTTTACTTATCAGCTTCTTCTAAACCCATGCTCTTTCCAAGCTGCATATCCAATTTAAATAAGTCCCTATTCCAAAACCAGTGAGTAGGAATGAAATTACTTTACCCAGATGTAACTCAAAGGAATCACTGAGTGATTATTTCCAGAACAATGGGATGACTTGCTCCAAAGGTAAGTTCAAGTTTTCATCATGAACATGAAACACCCAGGTTTTCTTAGTTTCAACCAGTTTTAGGATTCAATCTCCGCTAGTCAAGTCATTATATGTAAATGCCGTTGATATGAATGTCCATCTCACAGGGTTGTTGAGAATAATACATGAGATAAGATGTAGATAGATCAATTTGTAATATTTTATTACTGACACTGTTACTAATTAGTTAAGCTAATCAGCATCTCATTAGAATTGCCCCTTTGGGCAGTGAACATCCCTCTTCCTGTTCCTCCTGCGCCCTTCCTGTAGTCAGTGTGGTGGCCCTGACCTCTGGTCAGTACAATCCAGTGGATTCTAGATTCTCAACCACATCACCACTAAGATTATGGTCATGTTAGCCAGGGTGATGGGGCCTCTGCATTGAAATGCAGGGCTGTGGGATCAGTGATACTTGCTGTCTTGCTGTCTCCTGCTTTGGTTGTGAGAGAAATTCAAGAAAGCAGCTCTTGCTCAGGTAGACTTTGGGTTAGTTCCTGAGCTTTGGTTTTCCTCTGGATTGGCCTAAAGGTCTTCAGGGGTTGAGGAGAATACTGGAGAAGGTCTGTTATCATCCATGTTCTCCAACAGAGTAAAGCCAAAACATTAAGTACTGGAGTTATTCGGTACTTGCCTTCCCTAAGGGAAGTGTGGTACTTACTGTGTCTTGATTCTCATGGAGCTCCTTGCCTCTGCCCTCTGTTAGTTAGGAATCTGGAAGGGAGGAGGGTTGTACTTAGCATTTCTAAATAGACAATAGTTCTCCTGATTGAAAGGCTAAAACATTTCCACCCTGGAGTTTTACTGACCACTGATTTTTTTTTTTTTTTTTTTTTTGAGACAGGGCCTTACTCTGTCACCCAGTGCAGTGGTGGTGCCATCTTGGCTCACTGCAACCTCTGCTTCCTGGGCTCAAGCTATCCTCCTACCTTAGCCTCCTAAGTTGCTGGGACTACAGGCACGTGTCACCACACCCAGCTAATTTTTGTATTTTTCATAGAGACAGGTTTTTGCCAAGTTGCCCAGGCTGGACCATTGACATTTTAAGAAATGTATGCATGTCCCTAAAAGGGGAGGTCAGTTTGGGATCCTCACTCATGGATGATGTGAATTTGATTACCTAAGGGGACTGGTTTATCTCTCTCATGGGTGGTCACATAATATTCAGGAGGTGGTACTGACTAGGCTCAATGATTGACTGGGTGAAGCAGGAAGGAAGAGGGGAGCTATCCAGGTAGATAGGTTTTCTCTGGAGCAAGAGTTGGTTGACCTCAGCCAGCAGGTCAAATCTCGCCTGCTGTCAGCATTTATTAACTTTTTATTTTGAAATGATTTCAGACTCAACTGCCACCTGTGTTATAAATAAAGTTTTCTTGGAACATTACAGCTCTTACTTGTTTACATATTGTCTATGGCTGCTTTCATGCTACAGTGACAGAATTGAATAATTGCAATAATAACTTATTTGTACTCTCTGGCTCTTTATGAAAAAAGTTTCCTGATTCCTGCTCTAGAGTCAAAGATGCTTCTCCGTCAAAAATACTCCCCCAAATTGCTGTATGTTTCATAATCCCCCTCACTGTGACCCAAAGGCCACAAAACCCTTGTAGAATCAGAGAACACAGGGTTGGAAGGGGGTATTAGTGGTCATTCGGTGCAATTCCTCATATAAGGCCAGAATCGTCCATTGGTGCCCCTTCAAGCAATCCCCTAGTGATGGAAGCATATCATTGTGTGTAGTAGTCAGCTCAGCTTTCTGAGGGAAGTTCTGGCTGTTGGAAAATGATTTCTTATATTGAGCTAGGCTGCAATGGATGAGAAAAACTATTAAAGTGTTATTATTTATGACCCCCTCTCCAGCCTTTGAAGGAGGAAGACGTCATCACCAGCAGAATGGGCTGCACCGCCTGTGTTGTGTGGATCAGCATGATGGATGGGGAGGAGACCTGAAGATGCTGCAATGGCAAACTTGCTCTACATGGAGATGCTGGATGTCCCTAGAAGTAAAGACCCACAAAGGGATGCTGGAAGGGCGTGGCTGGATAGGGGTAGGGTGAAGGAGGAGCTGCAGATGAGGAAGGAGTCAAGGTGTAGAAATTGTCTCAAATTATTCTTCAAAGCTTCTCAGGTAGGATTTGGGCATTTGGGTGCATTTCTAGATGCTTCAGTCAGTTGAGGAAAACTGGGGAAACAAAGGTGCCCACATGACGTGGTGCATTTGGGTTGTGTCTGTCACCTTGAGGCTCCCATGCATTGGTCTTCTATTCTCAGTCCAAACAACTTTCAGCCCAAGTAGCACCCTAGCAATTAATTGTCCAAATTCTACCTCGTTGTCTTTCTACCTAGCCACAGATTTCCTCCCCTCTCAGCTCCAGTGTTTCTTCAAACCACCATGTGTGGAGGGAGAGAGGTGGAGGAAGGCTATGTGCCATCTTTGTGGCCCATGTTGAAGATTTTCCAGGGTACAGGGTAGTGCCACGATCTCTAGATGTGCATTAAGGGCTCTGGCTTCCACATGTATTTCTACAGTAACTTTCTGTGCAACCACTTGTCATCATTTCTCTTCTTCATGCTTTAATTTACTTTTCTGTAAAACGAGCTGGAGCTGGAACAGAGTTTCAAACTTTTTTTTTTTTTTTTTTTTTTTTTTGGGACAGAGTCTTGCTCATTCGCCCAGGCTGGAGTACAGTGGTGCAATCTCAGCTCACTGCAACTTCTGCCTCCTGGGTTCAAATGATTCTCCTGCCTCAGCCTCCCGAGTAGCTGGGACTACAGGCACACACCACCACACCCTTCTAATTTTTTGTATTTTTAGTAGGGACAGGGTTTCACCATGTTGTCCAGGCTGGTCTCGAACTCCTGACCTCAGCTGATCTGCCCACCTTGGCCTCCCAAAGTGCCGGGATTACAGGTGTGATCCACTGTGCCTGGCCTCAAATGCTGCTTACTGAGCCTTGAGCCAAGTGACCTCTGGGGTCTTGAGCAAGGTGGGCAGCAATGTAGATGCTAAAAGTCCAGATTTCCAAGCCGCCCTGGGCAGCTTTCTTCAGAGCAGTTATCTATTGGACAGATTGGGGTCCATTAAAACCCTGAAGTATTTCCACTGCTAAAAAACAAGCCTAGAATCCAATGAACTATCAGTCTTTCTCAGTGTGTGGTGCAGGTCCCACTAGGGAGATACAAGCTTATATATGATGCATGGATGAACATTTTAAGTTTTCATAGTTACATTTATTTTAAAGTGTATTAGGAAAAAAATATAACTATCACATCAAATGTGTGATTTCATTGATATTGATTAAGATGAAGCTACATTTAATTGAATAAGTGAGCTTACTTGAAGAAAGAGAATAAGTAATAGTGCAGGTGGTATAGGATTATGGCCAACATGATTAACATTTGGGAAAATGGGCAAAGCGACCTCCACAGGCCCTCCTGGCTGTGACATTCTAGCATTCCTCCTCCTCCCCATCTTTTCTCTTGTTTCCTCTCTGTGGTCATGTCCTCCTCAACGGAGACGGCATTACAATGTGTACTTTCAGATTCAAAACAGTGGCCTTGACATGCACGAGGTCTGCGCTCTAGTGAGTCCCCTTGGCCCTCCCTATGAGAGCTTTACTTTGGTCAGGGGACAGCTCTGTTTTCCTACCTTCAGTTTCTGATGAGGTACATGAAACCCACAGGAAGCAAACCAAAATGAAAGCAAGAAAAACAAGGCTTGGCAGAGAGCGGCTATCTGCACTTCACTTGGGATTAGAGAAGGCGCTTTTGGCTCCATTAGCAGAATACCTAATGTGCTTGTGTTTGAAGAAGCAAATCTGCAGAATTAGCAGCCAGTGAATTGTTAGTCTTGCAGGCTGTTGATTATATCTTGCTCTTTTTTAACCATCAGAACTCACTTAGTTTTATTTATTTTTTGGCATGAAATAATTTCCTATATCCTCTTTTTAACTCACTTCTAATAGGATAGCACATCTATTTCTCTCGTTCTGAATTCTGGATGATTTTATTATTGAGGGAAGACAGTAGATATTGCATATCTACTTTCTTTTTTCTGTTATTTATTTATTTTTTACAGTTTTATGTAAACACAAAGCAGGCCCATGAGCTGCCTACTCATTTTCTTCACTGCACAGCCTGGCATTGGGGTTGGCGACTCTGATGGCCAGCTGGGTGGCCCTTTCCATGATGGCTTTGCAGTTCTTGGAGGAAACATTGTGATCAATCTCAGCACAGTAAGATTTGTTGCACATCAACAGTACTTTCAGCTCCTTGACGTTGTGAACCAGAAACTTCTGGAAGCCACTGGGCAGCATATGCTTTGTTTTTTTATTGCTCCCATAACCACTGTTGGGCATCAAGATCTGGAGCTTGAACCTTCTACGGACCCTGTTGTCAATACCGCTGGATTTCTGCCAGTCACGCTTAATTTTAATATATCAGTCTGACTGGTGCCCAGTGAACTTCTTGGTTCTCTTTTTGACTATTCTGGGCTTCACAAGGGGTATGAAGGCGGCCATGATGCTGAGGAGGACATGGCTGCCACCTCCATAGGCAGTGCCAAGGAAGAGAGAACATACCTACTTTCTAATGTTGGACTTGCACTGTGTGTCCACAGTTGATGAAGTGTGGCATGCCATGGTAGGACAGACCTTGGGCATCTGGGGCAGACAAACCTGGATTTAAACTTGGCTTAACCATCTGTCATCTGTGGACAGGCCTTTCTTATTTAAATAAGCTTGATTTTTTTTTTTAATTTCTTAACAAGAACTATGCTTTTTTTCCCCCCACAGAATTTTTTGTGTGTGGATTTAAGAGGCAACGTATAAAAAATCTCCAGCTTCAGTGTGTTGTTTAGATGTGAAATAAATATCGGCTCTTTTTTCATTTCTCACAAGCCTGACAAGTGCTAGTACTAGATACTACAGCCAAAGCAAAGATGAATATGACATAGGCCAGGATGGCAAATAAGTTTTCTTTCATGCCCAGCTCCCATGAAGTGGTGAAGCCTCAGGGAGTACTGTGTTGAGCTGGATTTTAAGGGTCAGCAGGGAAGAGTGTTGTAGTGGATTAGCCATATCTTTCAAGGCTCAGGAGGGGGCATTGAGGAACACAAATGTCACAAATTTGCCATCACTGACACAGCTCTGTTTTGGGAAGTCAGAGCTAATGGAGTGTAAAATTTGTGTAGAAGAAATGAATAGCTATTGAACATAAGGAGAGTGGTAGACACTCTTACATGTGTTATGTCTTGAATGCACTTAGCAAACTGGAGAGGAATGAATTACTCTTTGCAGGACAGTGCTCCAGGTGGCCTTGGAACGAACCAGTTTTTACTCCTTTTCCACTTGTAATTCTCAAGAGTAACTATAGAATGTGCCACGAGTGTAGCATCTGAGATAAAGGGGGAGATGGCTGGAACAGCCTGAGTTCTGTTCCAGTCCTGTCCTGTCCTCCTAAAGAAAAAGGGTGTCCTCCGCATCTTCTCACTCATAAGTGGGAGTTGGAGTTGAACAATGAGAACACATGGACACAGGGAGGAGAACATTACACACCGGGACCTGTAGGGGGTGGGGGACTAGGGGAGGGATAGCATTAGGAGAAATACCTAATGTAAATGATGGGTTGATAGGTACAGCAAACCACCATGGCACGTGTATACCTATGTAACAAACCTGCATGTTCTGTACATGTACCCTAGAACTTAAAAGTATATGAAAAAAGAGAAAGAAACAGGGTGTCCTTCAGTGCTTTAGCCCATCATGTCATGTGACCATAGGGAATACAACCGAGTGTGGGCTGCTTTCCCTGGTTCCTTAGCTGCGGTGCAAGTAGGGCACAGGCAGACGGAGCATCATCTGCCTTAGGAAGCTTTTCTGAGCCTTGGGGATGAGCTTACAATGAATCCAAGTCTTCTGTTATCCTTGCTGCCTATCTGTAAGTAATCTGCTTCATGTAACCCTGTGTGCGAATGTGTTCTGTCTCACTGCACCCAGACAAGTTGGCAACCAGTGCATAGTGATCTGCTTCCCATTATTCTCACGCTGTATGAAAGAAAATGGAATCGTAGACAAGGTAAGTCATTTTCTCAAGATCTTACAAAGTAAGAAGTGGTACGAAGAATCTGAGATTTGGACCCAGATGCCTGATTCCAGAAGCCTTTTGTTTGTGACTACTTAAACTTGGGTGTTCAAATAGAGTCTTAAAAAAGAAAATACTGAGGTAAAATGTAGGTACTTTAAGGTGTGTCCAAGTGCATTAGTCTTAAGTGCTCAGCTTGATGAACTTTTTTTTTTTTGAGATGGAGTTTTGCTCTTATTGCCCAGGCTCGAGTGCAATGGCATGATCTTGGCTCACTGCAATCTCTGCCTCCTGGGTTCAAGCAATTCTCCTGCCTCCACCTCCCAAGTAGCTGAGACCACAGGCGGGCACCACCACACCCAGCTAATTTTTTTGTATTGTTAGTAGAAATGGAGTTTCACTATGTCGGCCAGGCTGGTCTTGAACTCCTAACCTCAGATGATCTACCCACCTTGGCCTCCCAAAGTGCTGGGATTACAGGCGTGAGCCACTACACCTGGTCTAGCTTGATGAATATTTAATTAGTTGTATATACTTGTGTAATCATCACTCAGACCATGACATAGAACTTCTTACCATTCCAGAAGCTTCTCTTGGGTACCTTCCTGGTCAAAAGTGTCTCCAGGAGGTGTGCTACTATTCTGATACTTACCACCATCAATTAATTTTGACTCTTCTTCAATTTCATACAAGTGGAATTGTACAGTATTTTCACTTTCGTGTCTGGTTTCTTTGTTCAACATAATCTCTATGAGATTCATCCATGTTGTCATGTTAGTAGTCTTTTTCTTTTTTTTAATTTACTTTGTAGTACTCCATTTTATGAATATACCATGATTTATCTGTTCTCCTCTTGAGTGACATTTGGGTTGTGCAGTTTTTGATTATTATGAAAAAAGCTTCTATGAACTTGCTCATAATGTCTTTGGGTGGGCATGTGACTTTATTTCTCTTCAGTATATACCTAGTAGTGAAATTGCCATAATTTAGGTGAATATTAAACTTTAGTAGATATGAGCTGCTGTGATCTAAATGTTGGTGTCCCACTGAAATTCATGTATTGAAACATAATCGTCAGTGTGATAGTATTAAGAGGTGGGGCCTTTGTAAGGTAGTGATGTTCTAAGATAAGGGTGGAGCCCTCACAAATGGGATTAATGCCCTTAGCAAATTGATTTGAGGGAGTCCTTTTGCCCATTCCGCTGTGTGAGGACACATAGAAGGTGCCATCTATAAGGAACGGGCCCTCACCAGACACCAAATCTGCTGGTGCTTTATCTTGGATCTCTCAGCCTCCAGAGCTATGAGCAATACATTTCTATTGTTATAAATTAACAAATCTATGGGATTTTGTCATAACACCAGCAAGAGACTAAGACATAGACATTTGCTTTTTACAGGGAATGCTTCACAAGGTCAGAGACTCAGGTCCTCTTATTCTCTGCTATGTCCCCAGAATCCACAGCCATACCTGACTCAAAGTCAGTGCTAATAAGTCATTTTTGAGTAAATTAATAGGTCTGTATCTTGGGTATCCTGGTTCTTGGCTTTGTATTAGGGCTATTGTTTCAGTGAATAGAGAAGTCAGAACCTCTCTCCCTGCATCCAGAATTCCTCTTTTGAAACAAGTATCTTATAATACCTCCTTAAATGTCTTGAAGTGAAGTTCACAGATAATACAACCTGTTTACACATGTGTTTTATTGTTAATATTGTATCCTAACCATTCTACAAAGGAAAACTATAAAGAAAATAATTTATAATAAGGTAATGAGTGTTTCAATATACAAATAACTGGGGAATACTACACTCAAAGGCCCCATGAAATACACAGACATTTGTGACTGTATCCATAATCAGTACAAATGCAAAGTGAGAGGGGATGATCTGCTAATGCATATCATGTTTTGCACTGTTGTTGGTGATATGATTTACCAAATAGTGACCAACTCCTGGTAAAATTTATCATAAAATAAAGTACAATCTTTCTTCAATTGACCCTGGAAAATTCACTGGATATTAAATGGTATAATAATGTTTTGTTTTTAGATGTAAAATGGAGCAAGGTTCTAGGTTCACATAACTTTTTCAATTACACAAATATCTTGTGGGATATGTAGGGCATCTACTCACCCTGGTCCTCAACCATGAAATCTATTGAGTGCCCTCTCATCATAGCACCAACTATCCTCACAGTTTTCCAAAATATCCTTGGGTGTGGTGCCACCTCTGCAGAAACCCTGATTCTAACTCAGCTCTCTCATTTTACAGATGAAAGAATCATCCCTTTGGGGAGGGAAGAATTACTTGCTGGAAAACATAGGGATTCAAACATAAAGCCTGAACCAGGACCACAGACTTCTGACTCCTTAGGCTCAATCCCAGTTGTATCCATCACAGCAATTGAAGCCAAGGATTAGAGTCAGGTAGGCTTGGGATCCAATCCTGGCTCTGACCTTGGGAAAACTGCTCCATCTTTTCAAGCCTCTGTTTCATCATTTGCATAAATGAGATTAAAAATAGCATTTACCTTAAAGAATTGTTATGAGGACTAAGAGAGGTTATGACTTTGAATTCCTGGCACATAGTGAACTCTTAATTAATGGTAGCAATTATCACACTGCTTATTCCCTGCTTTAAAGCTCATTCATTTAAATGCCAACAGGAATTGTCATATCCTGGAGAACTTCTCTACTTGAACTTTTTTCTCTGTAGAGAAACACTTGTTTATCATTTGTTTCCAATACTTCAAATCATTCCTTTCCAGGACAAGGCCTCCTTCTAATCTCCCCATTTTCCTCCAAGATGTTCGGGGCCACATTGAAGGGAAAAATGTCTTAAGCAGGGTAGCTCGGAGCATTCTCATACCTTGACTCTTACTTAAAGAAAGGAAGAAGAACCTTTGGGGCTTTGATTTGGTTTGAAAAGGCAGAAGGAGGGCCGGGCGCGGTGGCTCAAGCCTGTAATTCCAGCACTTTGGGAGGCCGAGACGGGCGGATCACAAGGTCAGGAGATCGAGACCATCCTGGCTAACATGGTGAAACCCCGTCTCTACTAAAAATACAAAAAACTAGCCGGTTGACGTGGCGGCGCCTGTAGTCCCAGCTACTCGGGAGGCTGAGGCAGGAGAATGGCGTGAACCCAGGAGGCGGAGCTTGCAGTGAGCTGAGATCTGGCCACTGCACTCCAGCCTGGGTGATAGAGCGAGACTCCATCTCAAAAAAAAAAAAAAAAAAAAAAAAAAGAAAAGGCAGAAGGGAG
This sequence comes from Rhinopithecus roxellana, assembly GCF_007565055.1. NCBI lineage: Eukaryota > Metazoa > Chordata > Mammalia > Primates > Cercopithecidae > Rhinopithecus > Rhinopithecus roxellana. The sequence continues at coordinate 163,567,323 of NC_044550.1, read as the reverse complement.
GTGATATCAAGCACTTATTTTGACCACTTATTTTGTACCAAGTGCATTGCAGGTGGTCTATTTTGTTGCATTCTCTCAAGAATAGTCCCTGTGAGGTGGACTGTTAAGATCACCTCCATCTTACAGATGAGAAAGCAGGCACTCTAAGCTGATAAGACCCTTTCTTGAGCTCATACAGAGCCAAGATTAAAATATAAACAAAAAATAAAATTCTAGAGCCCCTCCAAGCAACTGAATGGACCCCTTCTTGGCCAGGGCACTCCAAAGTTAACCTGAAAAACTGGTTCAGGCCATGACAGGAAGAGGTGTCAGACATGTCTCATTATACCCTCCTCTCTTTAGGAATTCAGGAAAAGTGACCAGCATTTAACATCAACACAGACCTTAAGTCTGATAAGAAACATTTACATTCTGTTCTCTCTGAAGCCTGCTACCTGGAGGCTTCATCTGCATGATAAAACCTTGGTCTCCACAACCCCTTAGTGTAACCCAGACATTTCTTTCTATTGATAATAACTCTTTCAACCAATTGTCAAATCAGACAAATTTTAAATCTACCCACAACTGGAAGCAGACCCCCCAGTTTCCCTTAAGATACATTTCCGGACTGAATATGTATCTTAAATGTATTTGATTGAAGTCTCATGTCTCCCTAAAATGTATAAATCTAGGCGAAGCCCCAACCACCTTGGGGTCATGTTCTTAGGATCTCCTGAAGGCTATGTCACGGGCCATTGGTGACTCGTATTTGGCTCAGAATAAATTTCTTTAAATATTTTAGAGTCTGACTCTTTTTGTCAACAAAAATCAGCTCTCTGTCTGACACTGTTGTGATTTGGGTTCTTTCAAAAGCAGATCCTGAGACAAGGGTTTGAGTGCAAGTGGGACTTTGGGAGGTGTATTTATCTTTTTTAAAAAATATTTTTTTATGCCTGTCAGCTCTGAATGGACCCTTTATTAATGTATGTTCTGGGCCTAACAAAGGCCTGCCTTTGAGCCTGTCTTCTTTAAGTGCGCTCGATGCTAGGCTTCCTCAGTAGAGGGCGCTGGAGGACACCACAGCTGGAGGAGGGTTCTTGCCGGTTGTGCGGGGACAGCGGCTCAGTAGTGTGGGTGAGCAAGGACAGCGGGTGGAACTGGTCCTTCTGTGACTCTGCAGCCCCGGCTTGGTGATAATTTTTGTGCAGCCCTCTTGACATGGAAAGCAGAGCCCCCCAGCACAGAGTGAGCGCTCCGAAGGGCTCCTGCCCGTACCGGTACCCGGATTACCTTCCCTTTCCCTGTTTGCTGCTCTTGGGTCCGGAACTCAGCCTCCCTTTACAAGCTTCTGCTCGGCCTGTGTGCAGTTGCACTTAGCTGGCAGGGTCACGCGTTGAGTAGCCGCTGCTTCTGCAGCCTCCAGCAGCCCCCGCCAGCTCCCGGGCTCCAACCCTCACCATCAGTTGCTGACTGGCTCCCCCTGCGTGCACTCCGGAGGCTGGCTGCACTCTGGTGGTTCCCAGCAATTCCAGGCCAGCTCCAGGCTGGCCAAAGCAGCTAACTTCTTTGCTGTCTCGTGGGCTGAACCTCACCGTTTCCCAAGAGGTCTGAATCCCTCTCAAGTTCATCTTTTCCTAAGTTCTCCCTCTCAGCTCTAGGGTGCTTTGTAGTTTCCTTATGTCTATACTCTTCATAGTAGTTAATGATTCTGTGTTACATTTGTCCTATTGAACTTACTGTGTGGTTTCTGTCTCTTGACTGGAGCAAGGCTGTCACAGGAGTCAATCCCAGAAAAATGATAAGAGAGTAGGGACGAGAGAAAAGCCAATAAGCAGTATGTTAATGAGTAGGTCCCACCTGGGGCTCAGTCGCACTGGTGTCTCTCTGAGAGTATGGGCACCACACACTTTGGGATTGCCCCAGCAAGTGGCAAGCAAGGGAGCTGGTTGTTTATTCCCCGACTCATTGCTTGAGGCTTGCTCTTGGGGCTGGTAGCTCCCGGGAACTTCTGTCCTGCCCTGCATATGTGGACTGTGCAGGGGATACTTCTGTGACCAGAAAAAGCCCTTGGGCAGAGAGAAGCAGGATCTTGATGCTGAGATGTCTTCGTGCTTGGGAGTTGACCACTGCAGCTGCAGGTGACCTCTGGGGTGGGCCAAGGGGATGTAGGTGGGCAGTGATGCATCCGCTACAGACATGTTGCAGGCATGCGGGGCAGCAGAAGGAAACTGATCAGCTGGATGCCAATGAATGGCCCAGACTGATTCGAGGGTAAATTTGCTGGAGGAAGTCTGTTGCAGAAGATCAGATGCTTTCCTGACTGGTGTAATTTAATTGTATGGTCAGTGTTTGCTATGGATAATTGGTTTTTTCTTTGACCTTCACAATCTTGCTGGCTCAATCACACTGGAAGACACTTTTCTAGCTCTCTCAAATGCAGTGAGACTAACCTGGCTTCCATCAGGAACTCGCGGGCTTGCCATTTCCAGGAGGTGCCAATGGCTGTGACATGCAACCAGCAAACGGCAGTGGTGTTTGTATTTTCCATTTTGCCCTTTACAAGAATATTTCAGCTGAAGCAAAAGGCTTTTTCCTTTACCCTGGGTTTTTAAATAGAAATCTTGGTTGCATTAAGCACTTTTAATTCTGAGCATTAGACTATAAAGTTCAAAGCTCTGTTCTGCTCTTGAACACAGTGGATACCAAGGCGAGAGAGTCTAATAACAAGGAATGCCAGAAAAAAAATATGGGCAGGAGACAAGTTTATTGCGAAGTGTTGTGAACAGTATTTGTGATTAATGTGGACCAAAAAAGGTTATTTCTACATTAAAATCATTCACATTTGCAATAATTTAAACAACTTATCTGATTTCCCCAAGAGGGGCTGTGTTCTTTCCACATATAACATGCTCAGGGAAGGAAGAACAAGGAAGCTTACTCTGCCCTGAAACATATCTGGGAGAGCTTTTCTGCCTTGGAAGGATCACCAGGTTATGTTGTTCAGTGACAAAAACAATGTCCAGAAGAGTGTCACATAGCTAATTGTTGTGTAAGAAGGAAAAAAAGACTACCTAGTCACATTTACTTATATTTATATGAAAAACTAATAAAAGTAGCTAGGTATACGTAAGGCAGTCAGAAACAAGACTTTTCAATTTATAACTTTTATGTCATTTTAATTGAAAAGTTATGCTAATATATTTCCTGTTAAACAAATAACAACCTGCCCAGTGGAAAGAATCATCATTGTAATAGTGTCCTAAGATCATTTTTTATGACCTTTGAAGGTAACTTAGGATAGGAAAATGCGTTCCATAAAATTCAGCTACCTGCACATAGTGAATCCTTGGCAAACACTTGGAATAGGGTGAAGGTTTTTGTGTGATCATGGATTTTTTTTTTTTTTTCTGTTTACATCTCTGCTGCTATTCGCCATCCAGGCAGCAGGGGGAGGTGTTTCTCTGTTTTTCTTTGCGCCTCCCGCTCCTTCTCCCCAACTTCATATGCAAAACTGACCAAGAATTCTCTAATTCAAATCTATGCACGAAATGCACCACATTTTCTAGATTCATGTTGTTACGCTCTCATATCCAAAATCTTTGGGAGACTTGGAGCTTCCAGCAGGCTGCTAATGATTATTCAAAAGGGGTTGATTGTTGGGTTTGCTGGTGTAAAGTTTATCTTCCCTCTTCTCTGTGCCTCTCCTTGTCACTCCACTCAGCCTTCATACATCACTCGCCATAATCGAGTCACAGAAAACAAAACTTACATTATGGAAATTCACAATCTTTTTTCCATTTTGCAGATGAGACTCAGGATTTAGAAGGCAAAACAAACAAACACACAAATAAAAAGGGGATTAATTTTGGACCTTCATGAATGGTGCCAAAGTGGAAAAAAAAAAAGGTAAAAGAAGGGACTGAGTGTTGGATGAATGTTTATCTCGGTGCCAGGTACTATACCTGCCTTACACCCTCAGAACGCAAGGAAGGGTGTGTCACTAGAGCCATTTTGCTAAGGAGGAGATTAAAGCTCAGGGGGGCTGAGCAACTTGCCCAAATTTGTGTTGCTGGAAAATGATAGAATTGGAATTGGAAGCCAGACTGTATCTAAAGTAGAGACGTTTAAATATTTTCTTCCTATACCACACAAAATAAACAGAAGGCAGTCTCTCTCTCTCTCTCTCTCTCTCTCTCTCTCTCTCTCTCTCTCTCGTCCCTGTCCGCCCCCCTGTCTCTGTACCTGTTTTCTCACAAGGGTGTACCACCTGCTCCCTACTCCATGTTGCGTCTATGAAGAGAGAAAAGGAAAAAAGCAAGTTGCTTCAAGAGCTCCCCAAATGCTCAATGGAAGCTGCTCTTTGTTGTACATGGGCAGTGATTTCTTTAGAAAACGTAGTGACATAGACCTGCCTGAGGTCAGTGATTCCTAGAGCTGTGGACTTGGGGGAGTGCCAGGGAAGCATTGTGCTGTTTAAAAAATTGTTTGGAGCATGTGCTTGTGTGTGTGTGTATTTCTGAGCCTATCTGTTTTCTCATAGGAGCTGCCTGGCAATGGTCGCAGGTGAAGGTAATGGTGAAGAAGATGCAGATATTGGCAATTTGGAGGATTCGATGAACTAATGACAACATTAACCTAAATACCAGTGGTGAGAACATTTTACCCAAAGTGAAGTTCTTGAGGGCAATCTTGGGTGGCACCTAGCCTCTGTATTAAATAAAATGGACATCCCTTGGGAGAGAATGTGGCTCTTTTTAATTCTGATTAGGGCCAAAAGAGTCTCCTTGATGCCAGCATGACCTTAGTGCCTTTAAACATATACCATGCTGCCATTTCCACAGAGAGGGACAAGCAGCAGGCTGGGGTCTTTGGACAGGCAGTGGGGCCCAGCCAAAATTTTCTTAGATTGCCTTATTTTCCTTTAATTATGATTACATTTATAGCAAATGATTACAGTTTTCTATTTGTGGTAATGATAAGGGATGTCTTTTAAATATATGTATTTAAGTAAAAAGGTCAATTTAAAGAAAAAAACAGTTGAGTGAATGATAGTAGTGTGGAGATTTGGCAAAAAGGATAAAAGTGTCACTAAAATAATTGAAAGATGGGGGGGCTGGGTGCAGCAGTTCACACCTGTAGGCCCGGCCCTTTGGAGGCCAAGGTGGGTGGATCACTTGAGCCCAAGAGTTCAAGACCAGCCTGGGCAACAAAGTGAGACCTTCTCTGTACAAAACAATAAACAAAATTAGCCTGGTGTAGTGGTGAGCACATGTAGTCCCAGGCACTTGGGAGACTGAGGTGAGAGGATTGTTTGAGCCCAGGAGGTTTAGGCTTCAGTGAGCCAAGATTGTGACACTGCACTCCAGCCTGGGAGATAGAGTGAGATGCTGTCTCAAAAAATAAGAAATAATTGAAATATGGGGATATAATAGTGGATTAGTTTTCAGCATATCTTCCGTTTCAGACATTTTATAATTCTAATTCCATCATTTGAGAATCATGGGAAAATTAGAATCATGCAATACTAGAAAAGAAAGGGATAACTGAGTCTGCCCTCCTCATTTTACAGCTGATGAAATAGAAGCTTAGAAAGATGTGACCGGCCCAAGGTCACACAGTGTTCTGTTGGCTCACATCCCATTTGTGTGTGTGCACGCGTGTGTGCACACAGATGTGTGTGTGCGTGTGTGTTGATGGGAATGGGGGAAGGAAGAGAGCAGGAGGGTAGCCTGAATATCGAACCACCTGGGCTTTAATGTAATTCAGGTTGTCTTGGCACCATGGAGGGAAAGAGGGAAGACAGAGGGAACAATCTTTGAACAAAATGAGAACTCCTAGATAACAAGGGGAGGGGGGGAATAGCCTGAAAATCTAAGTTTCCTGTGCGTGCTACAGTAACAAGGGCAAGAGCTGGCTGATTTCCCCCAGTAAATACAGCAGTGGCTTTTTGCTGCGGAATGTGGCGTTAAATTCAATAGGTCAGCATTAAGCTTGAACAAAATGTGATGACTGATTAGGAAATGAATGGTAAGTCATGGATGGCAGATCCTGATTGTGATGATGCTTATCAACACCTCCCCACCCCCACACTGGAACAAACAAAGCTGCACAATGTCCTTGCAGGCTGACAAAACTGGACCCACATGTGCTGGTCCTGGGACAATTGAATTCTGGCTATGCCAGTCATCTATCAGGAAATTAGATGTCAAAGGGAGAAAGGACCCAACAACGCTTCAGGGCCTGTGCTTCTGGGGAGGGGGTGCCCCTGCTTCCTCCTCACCATGAGGTCTGCCCTGAGACCTGCTTTCCTATTGAGATTACAAAAGTGGGATGTAATCCAGGATTAAAGCTCCTCTTTTTGGATGGGGCCAGGGACCCAATGCATGGCCCAGAGAGGAAACTTAATATGTTTTTGTGGAATGACCAGAAGCCTGGATAAATCAATGGGTCTCTCACCGTGCTTGATGTAGAGCCAGAATTTGATAAAGGTTCATCTCCTGCTCATCCTCATCCTGTGTGAAGAAGTCACTCAATGTTTTCAGTGTCACTATTTCTTCATGCCTAAAATTCAGATAAGAAAGTGTCTCCTACAAATAGGTTCTTGGGATATGGGACAAAATGAGTCTGCTGAGTGTGATAGTTGTCTATTCATTCACTCATTAAATCATTCATCCAACCAACTGCTATTTGTTAAGTATTTAGTAGGGATGTAACATAGACACCTCCTTATAGAGGTTAAGATCTAGTGGGCAAGTCAGATAGCAATTATGTAAATAAATAGACAACCAAGATAATACTTTTAGAATATCATACATGCTAGAATGAAATGGTAATTAGATAAAAATAGTAATGGTAATAATAATGATAAAAGCTAACATTTATTAAATACTATAAACCACACACTGTTTTTTTTTTTTTTTGTTGAGACGGAGTCTCGCTCTGTCGCCCAGGCTGGAGTGCAGTGGCCGGATCTCAGCTCACTGCAAGCTCCTCCTCCCGGGTTTACGCCATTCTCTCGCCTCAGCCTCCCAAGTAGCTGGGACTACAGGCGCCCGCCATCTCGCCTGGCTAATTTTTTGTATTTTTTTAGTAGAGATGGGGTTTCACCGTGTTAGCCAGGATGGTCTCGATCTCCTGACCTCGTGATCCGCCCGTCTCGGCCTCCCAAAGTGCTGGGATTACAGGCTTGAGCCACCGCGCCCGGCCCACACACTGTTTTAAACCTTTGCCTGTATTACATGTTTAATCCTTATCAACATCTTATTCTTTCAAGGAGTAATAAAGTTATTATTCCATTTTATAAAGAGCTGGAAAGCAATGGGGAGCAGTTGGCATTTTAGACAGAGTGGCCAAGAAAGACTTCCGTGGGAGGTGACAGATAAGCAGGGCTGGAAGTGTTCATTTCTTGTGTATCTCTAAGATCCATAGTCCTCTTTCCACTCACCCCACCCCTGCACCACCATTATTTGGTGAAAACCACCATATTGCTCATTGGCATTGCAACTACCTTCTAACTGGATGCCCTTCTAGCAGCCAGAATGGTGTGAGAGTGACTGGAGGTGCAAATGGGTTGGCTCTATGCATTTGGTCCATTTACTTCCCTGCTGACCTTTCTAGGATGTGGCTTATTACTGTTGCCTGAATTTGAAGACTACATGGCTCAGACTCTGGGATGACATGACAAGGAGTAATGACTCACTACCATGTATTTGCCCATAGGAAAGCTGGGAGTTTTTTTTCTTTTTTCTTTTAAACATTAAGTCATGCCATTTACTGCGGGAATGGGGCAGAAAATTACCCAGTGGTGGAGGCAGAAGCAAGAATAATGTCCACAAACGTTAAGTTTCACAGCTTTTCACCTCCAATATCCCACTTGGGTCTCCCAACAACCTTGTAAAACTGATTGCTATGCATGTTGCATGTTTGGGAGATCAGAGAAACAAAGGCCGAGATGCTTCATAAGTGTAGCCAAAGCCATACAGCTAGTGCTTGAGCTTTTTCATAAATAAAGAACCTGTTCATTCACCTGACCATAACCGATAGAGATAGTTTCTTTATTCAAAACAAAGCCAACCACCACCACCACAATTACTACCACTTACTGTTATACGTATGTACCCTGTGCCAGTGTCTTAATTCTGCTTGCTATAACAAAATATTATAGACTGGGTGGCTTTTAAACAATAGAAATTTATTTCTCACAGTTCTGGAGGCTGAGAAATCCAAGATCAAGGTGCTGGTAGATTCAGTGTCTGGTGAGGGCCTATTCTCTGGTTGACAGACGACACCTTCTCACCATGCCCTCACATGATAGAAGGAGTGAGAGGTCTCTCTGGGGCCTCTTTCATAAGGGCACTAATCCCACTCATAAGGGCTTTAAACCTATCACCTAATCACCTCCCAAAGGCTCCATCTTCAAATACCATTACTTGGGAGGCTAGGATTTCAACTTATGAATTCTGGGGAGACATCAACATTCAGTCCATAGCATTCTATTTTGGCTTCCCCCAAAATTCATGTCTTTCCTACATGCAAAATACATCTATTCCATTCCAATAGCTTCAAAAATCTTAATTTGTGCCAGCAATGACTTTAAAGTCTAAGTCCAATGTCTCATCTAAATATGATATTTAGATATCAGATGTGGGTGAGACTCAAGATATGATTCATTCTGAGGCAAATTCCCTTCTAGCTGTGAGACTATGAAGCCAAACAAGTGATATGCTTCCAAACTGCAATGGTGGAACAGGCACAGTACGACATTAACATTCCAAAAGAGAGAAATAGAAAAGAAAAAACGAGCGATAGGTCCTGGGCTAGTCTAAAATCTCAAGGCTTGAGAATGATTTTCTTTGACTCCAGGCTCTGTCCTCTAGTGTTACTGGGATGGTGACCCTGATCCCATGGCTCTGTTGAGCATTGCTATAGTGGGGGCTCTCTGTGGTGGTTGCACCCCATGGCAACTCTCAGCCTGAGTCATGAGTCTGAGGATCTGGGCAGCTCCATCTTCCTAAATCTGGGTGGAGGCAGCCATACACCCATGGTTCGTGCACTTTGTTACCGGCAGATATGGTACCCTGTGGATGCTGCCAAAACTTATCATTTGTGTCTTCCAGAGGGGCAGCCACAGTGTCCTGTACCACACCTTGTTGGAGACTGAAAGAGTGAGGGTCATGATCAACTCAGTATACCACTGGAGGCTATATGAGTAAGCAGCAAACTGTTTCTCATAAATGCAGCATTTTGGCAAATTGACAAACTGCATATGCCACCCGGAAGGACTGCTGAGGGCAGTCATGACCCAGGTGCAAGTGTTTCTTGTAATTAGGCATAATTTAAGCCTGTTAGTAACAATATGAACCTGTGATCAATTAAGCAGCTCACCCGTCGTTACCTCCTCCTCCCTCCTCATTCTACCCAATAAATAAGAAGGGCTGTGGAAGTTCGGGTGGCTGCTTTTGCTCTCTAGAAGCAGGGAGCCCTTTTCCTCTTCTCTTCTTCTCTCTTCTTCTTCCCCATGCTAACCTTTCCTTAAAATACTTACTTTTGTTTTTTGTTATCATTTCTATGTTTTTCCCTTCATTCAGTTGTAATGATAGTCTCAAGCAGTAACAGTAATAACTGCTGTAATGATGGTCTCAAGTAGTAACTATGGCAGTCGTCACACACCTGGCCTCACTGGAGCCACACCTGGGTGGCTGAGAATTGCCACCCAGGAATTGCCATTGGAAAGTAGGGAGTAGAGCCTAAGATAGTGCCAGGCAGCCAGTGCTGAGGGCCCACAGGTGTCTGAGGCTCTTCCTTTAAAATTGTTCTGTCCTGCAGGCTCTGAACTCTGGGCCTGAGAAGGTAAAGGCAGCCTTGATGATCTTTGAAATGCTCTTGGGGTTATTTTTCCCTTGTCTTGGCCAATAGGTCCTGGATAATCCATACTAATCTTCTTATCAAAAGGTTGCTTGGCCACACCCTATTCCGGAATATACTTTCTCATACTTTTAATATGGGTAGGCTGTGAAATATCCTAACCTTTAAATTCTGTTTCCCTTTTGATTAAAAATTCTGTCTTTAAATCATTTTTCTCTTCTTATATTTGACTATAAACATTTAAGAGGAGCCAAGCCATACCTTTAACACTTTGCTTAGATATTTCCTCAGTCAAATATCCTATTCTTTGTGTGCAAATTCTGCCTTTCACAAAACACTAAGACACAGCAATTCAGCCAAGTTCTGTGCCACTTTGTAGCAAGGATAACCTTTCCTCAGGTTTCCAATAACATGTTCCTTATTTCTATCTGAAACCTCACCAGGCTGGCCTTTAAAACATCCATATTTCTACAAACATTCTGTTCATGACCACTTAAATATTTCCTTAGAAGGTTGAGGCTGTTTAAACAGCTTTCTTCTTTCCATCCTGACCCTCACAAGGTTCACCCTTAACAGTCCACCTGGCAATGTAGGCTGTTTTTTAGACTATACCTCAAAACTTCTCTAACTTCTACCCATGATTCCATTCCAAATCTGCTTCCATATTTTTAGATCTTTGTTATAGCAGTGCCCCCAATTCTTGGTTCCAATCTTCTTTGTGAATTTGAGCTGTTATAACAAAATACTACAAGTTGGGTAGCTTTGTAAAGATGAGAAATCTGTCATCGTTCAGGAGTCTGGGAAGTCCAAGGTGAAGGTGCTGGCAGACTTGATGTCTGGTAAAGGCTTGCTCCCTGGTTCATAGTCCTTTCTTGCTGTGTCTCCACATGGTGGAAGGAGTGAGGGGTCTCTCTCAGGTCTCTTTTTTTCATAAGGACATGGACACCAACTCCACTAATGAGGGCTCTGTTCTCATGATCTAATCACCTTACAAAGGCCCCACCACTTAATACCATAACCTTGGGGTTTAAAATTTTAACATATGAAATTTGAGTGGACAAAAACATTCAGACCATAGCAGCCTGATCCTGAATCAAGAGATTTATGTATATTAACCCATTTAATCCTGTTGTATGCTGTGTAGAATTTGGCAGTATCTAGCATATAGTAATAGTTTAATTAATGTTAACTTATATGACTGTATTTTTGGATAAGGAAAAACTGAGGCCCAGAAAGGTTAAGTGTCCTGCCCAAAGTTGCACAGTTGGTAAACAATGGACCTAAGGTTTGAATACAGGCCATGTGGTTATGTGATTGAGCTCTCATCCGTGATGTACTTTGTCCACCTGTGTAATGGTTGGGTTGTCTCAGTGTGTGTTTGTGGGCAGTACATGCTGAGTTTTAGTCTTTTGCAACTTGTTTCTGTCAATACTTAGAGGTTTTTTCTTTTTTATTCAAATTTCTATTTGAAGTCATTTTAGCTTTGGATCTCCAGTTCCTCAGAGACTACTGTGGGTGTGGCCCACACTGATTCCTCGCTAGAACCAATTCATGTCTTTCTTATTTAGGAAGGTCTGAGGATCTGGGATCTTGGAGGTGGAGGATGTTTACTCATGGTGCCTGAGTGATGGATGCTTTTTCAAAGAGTTTGTAGAATTCAATCCTCGTGAGCACAATTGGATTTGAAATGTAAGTCATAGGGATTTTCTATTTTGCATTTTGTGAAAATTTCAAATATAAAGCTATTCCCTGAGTAGATAATGTCTTGGCATTCCCTCTTCTCTAGTCCAGGCTGCAACTTTTTGTTCACTTTGCTTTATTCCACAGAGATTTTATCTGTCAGGCTCTGTGCCCAATAACATAGAGAAAGCAAACTGAAGGGGATTCAGACTCTATATTCAACTCTCTGGGATATGGCAGATAATTCCTAATGAAAGTATTCATGAAGGAGGTAAAATTTTACCCATGACTTGAAAGATGCTTGGATTTTGATAGAAGGAGAAGGAAGTATAGCTCAGAAATCCAGAACCATCTGAGCCTAGGGATGGAGGTGAGAAAGGCCAAGATGAGCTGAAGGAAGCAGAGGACATTTCAGATAAGCTTGAGATTTCTGTTTGCAGCAGAGGAAAATGTGACTCTTAAAATTTTTGGATGCTCTTCTCTGATAATAGGGTAGCCTCAGCATGGGCTTTCCACTCAATCTCACCATTGGAAACCTTCACCTGTCACATCTCCCTGGAGGATGAAGAGACCCTTCATGTCTCACAAAGTTAAGAGTAAAAGTCAACCTTTATTGTTCACTGTCTTAGTCCATTCAGGTTGCTATAACAAAAATGCCATGGTCTGCATGGCTTATAAACAACAGAAATTTATTTCTCACAGCTGTGCGGGCTGGGAAGTCCAAGCTAAAGCACCAGCAGATTTGGAGTCTGAAGAAAGCCCACCTCCTGGTTCACAGATGGTACCATTTTGTATAACCTCATGTGACAGAAAGGACAAGGGAGCTCTCCAGGGCTTTTTGTAAGGGCACTGAGCTCATCCACAAAGGCCTTGCCTCATGACTTAATCACCTCCCAAATGCCCCACCTCCAAATACCATCAGATTGGGGTGAAAAATTCAATGTATGATTTTGGGGACACAAATATTCAGTCTATAGCACGTACTTTCTGTGTGCTAAGGACAGTGGTAAGCACTTTGTATGTGTATTGCCTTTGAGCTAGTCTTGATTATTCCCATTTTGCAGGGGAGAAGCCAGCAGGCTCAGAGAAGTTCCAGGTCACAGGTCAAGTAAGGGGTGAAGTAGGCTTTCAAACCTTCTGCTGTGTTGGACTCTAAACCTTCTGCTTCTTTCACTACACTTTGGTACTAGAAGGAGATTTTCCAGGACTTGGCAGTGGAAAGAACATTGCTGTTGGCCTTAAAAGGCAAGCTTGGAGCTGTGGTGGTCACTTCCCATTGAAGTCTTTAGAGCATATGATTCCAGCCACACAGGCAATTTTAAATTTACTATTAGCCCCATTAAAAAAGGAAGAGAAACATGTGGAGTTCACTTTAATCATATATTTGATTTAACTCAATATATCTAAAATATCATCAACAGGAATCAATACTAAAAAAGTTATTAGTGGAAATATTTATATTTTTGTAGCAAATCTTTGAAATCCTATGTTCATTTTACACTTAAAGTACATCACAGTTTGGCCTAACCATGTTTTGAGTACTCAATACCCACATGTGAGCATTTGCTGCCTTCCTGAACGTCACAGGTTTAGAGGAAGCTTTAGTCATCATTGCCATGATAACAACAATTGCTAACAGTAATCAAACATTCATTAGGTGTTGGAACCTGTATTAGTTTGCTAGTGCTGCCATAACAAAAGACCACAGAGGAGGTGGTTTAAATAACCGAAATTCATTTGCTCAAAGCTCTAGAGATGACAAAACCAAGCAAAGGTGTTGTCAGGTTTGATTTTTCCTGAGGCTCCTCTCCTTGGCTTACAGATGGCTACTTGAGTCTCACTGTGTCCTCACATAGTCTGCCCTCTGTGTAAGCACATCCCTGGTTTCTTTCTGTGTGTCTGAGTTTCTTTTCGTAAGGACGCCAATCAGATTGGATTAGAGCACAGTCTGACAGCAATGTGTTAACTTAGCCACTTCTTTAAAGGTTGTCTGCAAATACAGTCACATTCTGAGGTATTGGGGCTAAGACATCAACATATGAATTTGATGGAGAGGCACAATCCAGCCTACAAAAGACATCAAGTTATATATTTTATATAATGAGTTTAAACTTTCATAATTTCATGATTAGTACTGTCAGTATATGCATTTTACAGATATAAAATTTGAGGCAAAAAGAGATCAGGTATCTTCTTTAAGGTCATACAAGGTAATGCAGAGCCAGAATTTATTTATACAGAGTTCTGTCTGATAAGAGTCTTCATTCCTTTGCAAAATTCAGTACAGAAATTTCAAAATGTAATTGGAAGCCTTGATAACAGACTAGACAAAGCGGAAGAACGAATTTCAGATCCTGAAGACTGGTCTTTTGAATCAACTTAGTCAGGCAAAAATAAAGAAAAAAGAATTCAGAAAAATAAACAAAGCCTCTGAGAAATATGGAATTATGCGAAGTGACCAAACCTATGATTCATTGGCTCTCTTTAGAGAGAAGAGAAAGTATGCATCTTGGAAAACATATTTGAGGGTATAATCCAGAAAAATGTTTCCAATCTCACTAGATGGGTTGACATGCAGATACAGGAAATCCAGAGAACTCCTGAAAGATACTATACAAGGTGATCATTGCAAAGGCTTGTACTCATCAGACTTTCCAAAGTCAACACCAAAGAAAATCTTTAGGACAGCTACAGGAAAAGGCCATATTACCTATAAAAGAAATTCCATCAGGACTTCTTAGCAGACACCTTATAAGCCAGAAGAGATTAGGGGCCTGTTTTTAGCATTTTAAAAGAAAAGGAATTCCAACCAATAATTTCATATTCTGCCAAACCAAACTTCATAAACAAAAGAGAAATTATAGTCTTTCCCAGGCAAGCAATCTCTAAGGGAATTTGTCACCACCAGACTGGCTTTACAAGAGATGTTTAAGGGAGTTCTAAACATAAAAACAAAAAAATGATACTTGCCACCACAAAAATACAGGTAAGTGCATTACCCACAGACCTCATAAAGCAACTACGCAATCAAGACTACACAACAACTAGCTAACAACACCATGGCAGGAACAAAACTTCACATATCAATATTAACTTTGAATGTAAGTAGCCTAAATACTCTACTTAAAAGACATAGAGTGAAAAATTGGATGAAAACCATGACTCAACCATCTGCTATCTTTAAGAGACCCAGCTCACATGTAATGACAGCCATAGGCTCAAAGTCAAGGGATAGAGAAAGGTGTATTATGCAAGTAAAAATCAAAAAAGAGCAGAGGTTGCTGTTCTTGTATCAGACAAAACAGACTTTAAACCAATAACACTAAAGAAGAAAAAAAAAGAAGGAAATTTCATAATGATAAAGGGTTCAATTCAACAATGTTTAACCATCCTGAATATATATGCACCAATATTGGAGCACCTGGATTTATAAAGCAATTACTACCAGATCTTAAAAAAAAGACTTAGCCACACGGTAATAGTGGGGGACTTCAATACCCCACGGACAGCATTAGATAGATCATCCACGAAGAGTCTTCATTCTTGCCACCCAAGCTGGCCAAATGAAACATGGCTGCCTTCATGATAGGTATATTTGGGTGCAGCTAAGAGCCTGTTGCACTTTGTCAGCAGTTCCTCCTAATTGTGTGTGGAAAAGCAGCACCATCAGGGAAAGGGATCCAGAAGGCTAGAGAAGTTGAGAGCACACACGTGTTTTTATTTTTATTTTTCTGACAGATACTTTGATCTTGGAATGGAGATACAGGTCTGGGAGGAGAAAGGCTGGCTGCATCGATGGGGTTGAACAATAGGATTTGACATCCTGAGCAAAGGAGGAGATGGTGATGGCTTCTTGGGCTGGCTACATCACTGAAGATGAAGAATACACTTTCCCCCTGAAGTCTAGCTGACCAAACATGCATGGATATGAAATAAATATGGATGGTATTGTAGGAGGAATTGTGTTCCCCAAGATAATATGTTGTAGTCCTAACCCTGGAACCTGTGAATGTGACTTTATTTGGAAATAGGGTCTTCACAGATGTAATTAGTTAAGAAGAGATTATACTGAGTTAATGAAGCTGTAAGTCCAATAACTGGTGTCTTTATAAGAAGGCCATGTAAAAACAGAGACACACAGGGAGAGCACTATATGAAGATGGAGGCAAAAATTGGGGTGATGCATCTATTAGTTTGGTACAAAAGTAACTGCATTTTTTGCCATTGCTTTCAAACACCAGAAGCAAACACCAGAAGCCAGAAGAGAGGCGTGGAACAGATTGTCCCTCAGCGCCTGAAGAAGGAAACAAGCTTGCTGATATCTTGATTTTGTACTTCTGGCTTTCAGAACAGTGAGAGAATACAGTTTTGTAATTTTAAGCCACCAAGTTTGTGGAACTTTGTTACGACAGCCCTAGGAAACTAGTACAGATGGGAAGGAAGAAGCATTCATGGAAATAATTGATTTGGATGATAATAAGTATGACTTAGAGAGAAGAATAGAGACGCAGAATGTGTCTTGGGACATACAGGAAAGAATAAATTTAGAGGAAGATAGAAATTTTGGTCTTAGAATCTTCACCCAATTTGCTAGGGCATAATATATAAAATAAAGTAATGAGAAAAGGTGGTGGGTGTGATATTTCAAAGTCACCAAAAAGTGGGCTAGAAATTGCTATTTGGTATAAACATAAACAAGAAGAATATACCTGTTACATGGGGAGGGAATTTGTGTTAACAACAACAACAAAAGACAGATTTATGAAAATCAGAGGTCCTGAGAGGGGAATCAGGCCAGCAAACTTAGGGTGAGGATATAAATAAAAATGAATTGAAGTGATGTTCTTAAAGGTATAATAAAACGCCATGTGAACATTGGAATGAACTGATGTCTTTGTTTCCTGTGTCACAAGCTGGCTCAAAAGTAAGATTTTGTAGTGTTGGAAACTCATGTTAACTGTCCAGATATCTGCTACACATTTTATCTGACTGAAAGTGGGGAAGTGTGACATGATTTTTTTCTTTCTTAACTGATAATTTCATTTCACAAGGGCCAGTGGCAAAAGAAATTTCTACTCTGGACCTAATTATGAGCTGTTAATTGGTTGGTGAAGTGGAGGTGGCAGGAATCTTAAGAGAGCCAGATGGGATTTCCCCTTTTGGAGTATATGACCTTATTGAGTTTTTGAGCACTGATGAGAAGATTAGATAAACTTAGTCAGGGTTGCACCCTAGACTTTGGAAGGAAAGGTTTTAAAAGCTTTCAGAGAACATCCTTATCTTTACTTCTTATTGATGGATGATGTCAGATTCCATAGGCTTTCTTTTTCTCCCTCCCTTCCTCTCACATACTTCTACTTTCAAATGAATCATTAAAGAATATTAAATTTTAGCCTTTAAAAGTTGAAATTTGCCAGGACTGGCATTTCAGGGAAAATGAAATTGGCACTCAGCCAGAAGTCAGGCAGCCTCATGAAGTGTCTGTGCATGGCCGCATCGAGGTGGCGGCACTCCCACTGGATGAACTCTCAGTTGCTATATATCAAAGGTAGATGGTTGTGCTTGTCACATGCTGCTATCATCCTTGTTAGATATAAATGGCAGCTTGTTTGTTTCATCATTGTTAATTTAGATTGTTGTACATTGTTAGCAAAATTTTATAGGGGTTTGTTACTTTTATTATGGGAAATGAAAATATTTTTGTCGTTTATATGTTGAAACTAGAGTTCTCCAATAACTATACCTTATTATATATATTACCATCAATTAGAATGTGAAATAGCAAGCTGCTATGGTTAAAGCCAAGGAATGCATCATCTTAACCATCCTTAAATATTGTACTGTACACATTTTATTGCTAACACTAGAAGCAGATTAACAAGTGTGAATGTTGGTCTCACCTAAGCTGTTTAAACCACACTTCTTTTATCACTAAAATGGGAATAATAGGACCTATTTTAGTGAGGGTTAAATGACATCATACATATACATTGTTTAGAAAATGCTCAATAAATAGCTAATAATTACTACTGCTTAAAGAGTGCTTATAATTGGCTAGGCACTATATGAAGTGCATATATTGACTAATCCTCAGAAAGCCACATAAGGTAAGTACTACTATTATCTCTAATGGTAGTTAATAGTTGTAGATAATGGTAGTTTTATAAATAAGAAAAGCCCAAGGTACAGGGCATTTAGGTTAACTCTCAAAAGCACAGTTAGTAAGTGGCAGATTGGGTATTTGGACCCAGGAAGCCTGCTTGTACGCATCTTACTGGTAACTAATATGCTGCCTCTGATAATAACAACAACACACCCCTTTCTTTTCCAAAGGCGTCATACAATAACATGACAAGATGGCCAAGTGAATGGTCTCTATTCATTTGCAAACCATTTCTCTCCCTACTTTCTGTGGGCATCTGGAGGGGATGTGTTTTACCCCAGTTTTCAACACTAAGCTCAACCCTTGCTCAATGAATAGCTGTCAATCTTATCCCCTTATTTACCTTTTTGATTATGGTATTTTTGTTGATGATGCTAATAAAGCATTGTTCTTTCTGGGAACACCACCTGGATGGAAGTCTTTTTAGATTCCACTTTGAATCCAATGCTTCTTGCTTGAGGTATACTTTGTTGAAATTCCAGGACATTAGGCTGCCTCTAGAATGGAAGCCATTCAGCTGGGCACCTGGAAAATACCGTATTCCACTTGTGTTTATCAGGAGCTCCCTGGTCATAGATTGTAAAAGAAATGTAGGAGGTACAAGTGCAGATTTCACACATGCATGTATTTTGCAGTGGTGAAGTCTGGGCTTTTAGTGGACCCATCACCCAAAGAGTGAACATTGGACCCAATAGGTAATTTTTCAACCTTCACCTTCTTCCCACCCTCTCACATTTTGTAGTCTCCAGTGTCTATTATTTCACTCTGTATATCCATATGCACCCATTTTTACTTAGCTTCCACTTATACGTGAGAATGTTCAGTATTTGACTTTCTGTTTCTGAGTCATTTCAGTTAGGATAATAGCCTCCAGTTCCATCCATGTTGCTGCAAAATACATGGATGTATTCTTTTTAATGGCTGAGTAGTATTCCATGGTGTGTGTGTGTATATGTATGTATATATGAACATGCTATAAATATCCTTATGTATATCCTAAAAAAGATGAGTATTTGTTTAGATTTTTCAGCTTTAATTCAAATATATGACATATTAGTAAAGCCCACATTGCAAAATTCATAATATTCTGTTTTTTCTATATGCAAGCTGAAAAGGATATGTGCAGTGTACATGTATATATGTTTATGTACACATATATACACACATACATATGTGCACACATATATGTATGTACCATACATATACGCACACATATGTACACACTGTACATATAGAACACAGTACACATGTGCACACATGTACACACATATATACACTGTACATATACACACATATGCACATACTGAACTTGCATATATATACACATATATACTGTATACATACACACACACACACACCCCCATATTTTCTTTAATCCTCATTGATGGAAATTTAGGTTGATTCCATATCTTTGCTATTGTGAATGGTGCTGCGATGAATATACGAGTGCAGGTCTGATCATAGATTTTTAGTCTTGAAATCTTAATGATAGGCCACAAGAGAAGAAATAGAGATCCAAAGATGTGAGGTTACTTTCTGGAACTTACACAGTCAGGGGAAGATTACAGACTAGAAGCCAGGATGCCCAACACTGTATATGTCTTTTTCAATTTACATATAGAAAGAAAACTTGGAATATTATGAACTTTACAAAATGAGCTTTACTAATACATCACAGAATATTTGAATTAAAGCTGAAAAATCTAAACAAATATTCGTCTACTGCATTGTTAACAAATGGAAACCTGTAGTTTTAAGAGGGTATTTTAACAATGAACATTTTTAGGGCTTGAATTAGGACATTTATAGAATGCTTATGAGCAATAAAACTGAGACAGTACAATTAAATGGCACTTAATGGGACCTCAAGTGAAAGTTCTGTACAATTAGCTTTGTTTTGCACATCATAAGTCAAGTAAGTGTTCTATGAAAGATCAAAGGAATTCAAAACATTTAAACTGTATCATTTGTTGAAATCTGCAAGTATCTAAGAACCAAACTAGACAGTGCTTTAGGCAAACTCAAATTATTCCACTAGAGGAAACCGTAGAAAAGACAGTTTGAGTCAAGGACTCTGTTTGAATCAGGACCCATTAAAATATTACTTTAACAAATGAGCCATTTGTGAAATTAGATTTCAAGCAAATGACTAGTCCATATTTTAAAATAAGTGGCTTAAGATTTTCCTTAGAAAAGAGATTTGTGAATTTAGGGGAAAGATATCTTCTTAATGAGTATATTAATAGTGGTCAAAGATAATAATTGATTAGTTAATCAATGCAAGGCATTTACTAGATATATGACCCAGATACAATCTGTCATTCCTTAGAGCTGCCTCTGTCCTTTGCATATACTTCAGGTATGGCAGTAATCGCACTCTGAAAGTATATATGGCCAATGAGCAACTTATGGGCAGGGATACTACCTCTTTAATTTTTTGTTTTAACAGGTAAGGTGAGTTATTCATGTCACATATGGAATGTGTGGCAGACCCAGGATTAGGATGCAGATCCTTTGACTCAAAGTTCTGTGGAAATAAATGAAGACCCACCGAATGAGATTAAGCAAAGGCTATTTACTCAGAGCTTGCAATAGCAAGGGAGTCAACAACTATTATCACTTGTTAAAGACAGACAGAGTAATGAGAAAGTTTAATAGAGGAAAAAAGGGAAGACTTCTGGTATGCCCTGGCTATAGACTGTTGGCCTGGAAATGCTGGAGGTGGCTAACAAGAAGTGAGCATCCTATGAGATTGGTTAGGGGTATGTGTTTGACTTCTTTGGTTGGTCCTAAGGTGGAAGCAGGAACAAAAATTAGAGAAGCTGTCAGTTATTAATCAAGTCCTAGTTGTTTTGGGCCAATTGTTACAGGGGCTATTATTTGGCTTCCAGGACTGGTTGGTGGAGATTATTAGGTTGGTGCAAAAGTAATCACGGTTTTTGCTATTGAAAGTAATGGCAAAAACCGCGATTACTTTTGCACCAACCTAATAACTGTCTGACTTCCTGTAAGTGTGACTCACTGACTTCCTGTTAGTGTGACTCCTGGGCTGGGTACTGAAGACAATGGGTTGATTTCCTGAGCTGGTTGCTGCAGATCATGGGTCAGAGTTCATATGGGCTCTTAGGACTCATTTTGTCTTAAAGTCTGGCCATTGTTTGTATATTCTGTCAGTTCAATTCTCTTCCTTCTAGATCAGGAGCCAGCAAACTTTCTGTAAAGAGCCAGATTAAGAAACAATATTTTCAGCTTTGCGAGCCTTATAGTCTCAGCTTCAATTACTCTGTCACTTAAGCACAAAAGTAGCAGCAGACAATAGATAAACAAATGGATTTGGCCATCTTTCAATAAAACTTTATTTTAAAAAACAAGCAGCAGGCTTGATTTGACCCGAGGGCCCCAGTTCACTGACCCCAGTTCTGGACTGAAGAGTTTACACAAAATCAACAAATGTGCAAATAGCAACTTTCTCCTCCTATGTTGTGATTCATTCCCTTTTGGCCTGTCTTAATGCTATTGAAGCTGTGATCATTGTGGTCTAGTTTCAAAGTGGCATCATATTAAAAAAACATAATTCAACAACCAAAATTTTTTTAAATATTATTTTTTTCCTCCTCTCAAAATGTATTATATAGCACTCATTTAATTACTAAAACAATACTTCTCATCATAGTTTCCTTCTGTCTCATTGCTCTATAGCCCATACTCCCATTTATAGCCCATACTCCCATTTAAGAACCTCTTAATTGCCAAAACCCCCAAAGAAAGCCTCTGCCATGCACAAAGAATCATCATTCCTTCAACACATCACATGGCAGGCAAAGGTAACATTGTCAAATTGGCAAAGGTGGTCTGTCCGTAGCCTTGAACCCTTGTGTGTGCAACAATAGCTGCCACAGTTCCAGGCATCACGAGATAGAATAGTATCCAGAGAAAGTAGAGGCCATTTCTTCCTTCCATCTCCTTTAGAGTGAAGAGCCCTCTCCCAGAAGTTTCCCAGCAGACTCATCCTCATGTCTCATTGACCCAGTTGCATTACCTACTCACACCTATGTCAACACTGCCAAGGGCAATGGAAACACCATGATTGGCTTAGATCAAGCAGAAGTCACCTGCTGAGGCTGGGAATGCATACTGTCTTCTCTGATGCACATAGTTTTACAGGGGAGAGTAGAGGTGAATGAATTAATTTGAGATTCTTTAGGAAGGTTGAAGAAGAGAGGGTTGATACTGAGAAGCCAACCAGTGGTATCTTCAGCAACAGTCAAAGGGGTAGGGAGAGAAAAGGGAGCAGGAGAAAGCAGAGGATTTATGAAGAATCTGTCTTTAGGTTTTTAAATATTTTTCAAAGTAGAAACAATCAAGAATATCCTTTTTGTGGCAGACAGAAGGCCTGGCTTTGTTGATAAAGAGTTGACTCCCACCTTCCTCTCAACACATTATATGTCATGCAAGAGGAGGTAAGAGCAACATTGTCAAATTGGCAAAGATTGTCTTTCTTCTCTCCAGTCCAAATTTGATGTCTACTTTTACTCTTTCCATAAATCTCACCCTATTGTGCATTGAGTACCTTGCACGCCCCATTGTGAATGTTTTGAGTGGAGGGAGCTCTGGATTTGGAGATGGAAAGGCCATGGGCATAAATCCTGGCTCTGATACTTACTAGGTTATGACCTTGGACAAGTTACTTGACACAATGAATATTAGTTACCCTGAATGTACAGAGAAAAGATGTCTGCCTTCCTAGCTCATGCAGTTGTTATAAAGATTAATGAATGAAATCATTTTTCTTAAAGCACCTGGCACATATGCACTAAATAATATTTTCATTTTTCCTTTGGGTTAACCAAAACTGTCTACTCATTGTTTCCTGAACTCACTCATTTTGTGATTTTCTATCTTCACATGTAGCTTATATCATTTTTTTTTCTTTCTACTCTGTGACTCTCTCCACCTGCAATGCCTTTCCCCCTCTTCTCCATCTTAGATCTGAACCAGTTCAGAACACAACACCACAAAACAGGAGTGATGATAAGGCCTGGTGTACTAATTTATGATTAAAGATTAAAACCAAATATGATCTGAGCTGTGAACAAAAACTACAGGCAGGCATCTTAGTCATCTATAATGTAGCTGTTGGAAGTCTGGCTTGATTCCAGATTATTTATAAACCCCCTTTTCCTATTTCATACCAGGAGTATCATTCTCTGAAGGAGCTGCAGGACCTGTGGAATGGAGGACATCATTGGGGAGATCTCATAGTACCATGTATAGCCCCCAAAAGTTAACATTGTACAAAAGATACCAGAGTAGTGCAATCTAGAAGATGTCAGTTTGAGATCAGGGGCCACATGAGACAATGGAATAGGAGCTCAGGATAACTAAGTGGAAGAGAGAAATTACAGTGGGAGCTTCTGGCTGCAGTATTGATCCCTGCAAGTGTCATTTTTCTTCATGGGCGACTTATGTGTTATTTGAGCATGAATTTTCTCATCTTCAAAAGGGAGTCCATACCTAACTCTTATTTCTTATCTTCCACTGAGAATGTAAACCCCAGAGAGGTAGAGTCAATATTTATTTTATTTATTAATTTACCAGTTACATCTAACTCAGAGTATACTACCTGGCATGTAATAAACACAATACTTGTTGAAAAATGAAAGAATGTAAAATAAGAGAACATAGATGCAAATCTTTGTAAACTTAGGGTATGATACAAATTCAATATATTCTGTTCTGCTCATCTCCAAGAGCTTAGCATAAATCTCTCTATAGAATAGGTATGCAGCTGATGTTCACTGATAGGTCCTATGTCTTGTAAGGAATGTAGAGCATACTGTAAGTTTGTTTTCATAGAAATCTGAAATCTTTTAAAGCAGGAGAAGTCCTGTCCTGTGTAAGAGCATCATCTATATATCTTGCCTTCAAGTTGTTTACTGGCAAATGGCTTCCTGCAAACGCAGGGCAAATATTATTAATTGATTGTGATACGTTCCTTTACATGGCCTTCATGTTATTTTTAAAACTTTTTTTTATAGACAGCTAATACCAATTGTTCAAAATTGGCATTTACTTTGAAGATTATTTGCCATCAATAGTCTTTTTTTTTTTTTTTTTTTTTTTTTTGAGGCGGAGTCTCGCTCTGTTGCCCGGACTGGAGTGCAGTGGCCAGATCTCAGCTCACTGCAAGCTCCGCCTCCTGGGTTTACGCCATTCTCCTGCCTCAGCCTCCCGAGTAGCTGGGACTACAGGGGCCCGCCACCTCACCCGGCTAGTTTTTTGTATTTTTTTTAGTAGAGACGGAGTTTCACCGTGTTAGCCAGGATGGTCTCGATCTCCTGACCTCGTGATCCGCCTGTCTCGGCCTCCCAAAGTGCTGGGATTACAGGCTTGAGCCACCGCGCCCGGCCATCCATCCATAGTCTTAATTCAAGAGCACTCTTTTTTATTTTGCATGTTTGTTTACTTTCCTGAGGATCTCCATTAACAGAAACTCCACAGTCTTATTTGCTGATTATTTCTTTGTTACCATTTTTTTGACCATCGGAAAGTTTTAGTAGCCACATATAAGCTCTCTTGCTGTAAAAATGGGGCCCTCCTTGTCCTTCAACTCTAACAAGTATTGCAAAGAAAAATGATTTGCTTTGCTCCTAAGAAACAAGGGAGACATCAATGGGGAAATGAATCAATTCACCTCATTGAGATTACTGAGAAATTTCTGAGAAACAAGCCCCCATGCATGCAAGGGCCACACCTAGAACACCAGATTCACTTTTAAGTGTACTTTTCTGTTTCCATAACCTGCTACTCTTATCCACACTTTTAATCTTGTAAAGCACTTTATAAACATTTACTGACTGATTTATTATTCTGGAACCAGTTCAGAACACAACACACAAGAGTGATGAAAAGACCTGACATACTAATTTATGATGAAAGATTAAGAACTGAATATGATCTGAAATTTGAACAAAGAACTACAAGCAGACATCTTAGCCATCTATAATGACTTAGGAGTCTGTGAACTCCAAAGCAAGAGATAGATTATTTCACTTGGCCATCAGAGGTTTCAAATGAGAAAGTTTATTTATTTCTTAAATGAAGAAAAATTTAGTCAGGCAGATTGATTCATTAGGGCTATGAGCTGTCCCAGGAAGCTACAGATTCAAGGTTGCTGCAGAACCAAGGTTGAGAGCAGAGAATGAAGCTCATTTACATGCAGGAATAAAACCAAAGCCTCTTTCCACTCTGCTCTTCCCATTCTCGCTACACTGACCCATCTGTTTTTAATATATAATTTTGAGAAACTTTACCATCCTCATGTCTCTGGAAATAAACTGAGAGTACGCAACACTAAACCTAAGAAAGACTACAATTTAATACACTGTTAAGAATACTCCCTGTTGGGGAACATCACACACTGGGGTCTGTTGGAGGGTCGGGGACTAGGGGAGGGATAGCATTAGGAGAAATACCTAATGTAGATGATGTGTTGATGGGTGCAACAAACCACCATGGCACGTGCATACCTATGTAAAAAACCTGCATGTTCTGCACATGTATCCCAGAACTTAAAGTATAATTAAAAAAAAAAAAAAAAGAAATACTCCTTTTCAAAAAGATTGTGTCTGTTGATTTAAACAGGCTTTAAAATGGGCATTTATATGACTAGTTCTTCCAGGGTTTTTGTTAGCAACTCTGATCTCAGGTCTACAGAAGATGTGTAATAATAGTATCAACAAAACTAGCTCATAGATTATTTTTAAATTTTTTATTTTATTATGTTATTTTCAATTGGAAAATCATAATTGTATACATTTCTGGGACACAATGTGAAGTTTTGATATATGTATACAATGTGGAATGATTACATCAAGCTAGTTGAGATATATATTACCTCCCTTACCTGTCTTTTTTATGGTGAAGCATTTTAAATTTACTCTTATTCTGAAATATACAATACATTATTATTATTGATCTATTACCCTACTGTGTAATAGGTCTCAAAACATATTTCTTCTGTTTACTTAAACTTTGTGCTTATTGATCAACAGCTCCTCATTCCCTCCCTCTCTTGTCCTCTAACCCCTGGTAACTCTCATTCTACTCTACTTCTATGAGTTGAACTTCATTACATTTCACATATAAGTGAGATCATGTGATATTTGTCTTTCTCTGCTTGACTTATTTCACTTAGCATACTGTCCTCCACATTCATCCATGATGTTAGAAATGGCACAATTTCCCCCATCCCCATTTAATGCTAAATAGAATTCCATTCTGTATATATACTGCATTTTAAAAAGTCTGTTCAATCGTTGGACACTTAGGTTTATGCCATATATTAGCTATTGCAAATATTGCTGCAATGAACATGGGAGTGCAGATATGCCTTGAACATATTGATTTCATTTTTTTTGGCTATATACCTAGAAGTAGGATTACTGGAACATAATTTAGTTTTATTTTTAGTTTTTTGAAGAACTTCCATACTGTTTTTCATGATGGCTATATTAATTTACATTTGCACCAACGACATATAATATCACCCTTTTCTTTGTGTCTTCTTAAACACTTATGTTTTATCTTTTTTAAAAAGCCATTCTAACAGGTGTAAAGTGACATCTTACTGTGGTTTTAGTTTGCATTTCCCTGATTATTAGTGATGCTGAGCATTTTTTCGTGTACTTATTGGCCGCTTGTATGTCTTCTTTTGAGGTATGTCTATTCAAGTCCTTTGTCCATTTTCAATCAGGTTTTTTTTTTTTTTTGCTATTGAGTTGTTTGAATTCTGTTATGGTTTGGCTGTGTCCCCACCCAAATCTCATCTTGAATTGTAGCTCCCATAATTCCCACATGCTGTGGGAGGGACCTGACAAAAGATAATTGAATCATAGGGGCTGTTCCCCTATATTCTTCTCATGGTAGTAAGTCTCACGAGATCTAATGGTTTTATAAGGGATTTCCACTTTCACTTGGCTCTCATTCTCTCTTTTGCCTGCTGCCATGTAAGACGTGCCTTTTGCCATCTGCCATGATCGTGAGGCATTCCCAGCCACATGGAACTGTGAGTCTATTAAACATCTTTTTCTTTCTTTATTAGCCAGTCTTGGGTATGTCTTTATCAGCAGCATGAAAATGAACTAATACAAGTTCCTTACATATTTTAAATATTAACCCCTTATCAGATGTATGGTTGTAAATATTTTCCATGATTCAGTGGGTTGTCTTCACTTTGTTAATTGTTTTCTTTGCTTTCTAGAAGCTTTTTAGTTTGATGCCATAACATTTGTCTATTTTTGCTTTTGCTGCTTGTGCTTTTGGGGTGATACCAAAAAATGCATTGCGCAGAGCAATGCCATGGAGCTTTATTCCTATATTTTCTTCTAGTAGTTTTAGAGTTTCAGATTTTATATTTAAGTGTTTAATACATTTTGAATTGATTTTTGTATATGGTGTAAAGGTCAAAAATTGTTTCCTCATTATGTGTTCAAAGGTTCAAAAGAGTGTGCCTGGCCTTTATAAATTTGGAAAAATCAGCGTTTTTCCATCAATTCCAAGGTTATATTTAATTGTAAATTCTTTTTTCCCTAGTTCGTCTAGCAAAGGATTTGTCATTTCTCTTCCTTCAAAAAAAACCCATCTTTAGTTTTGTTGACTTTCCTATTTTTTTCTAGTTTCTTAATTTCTGCTCTGATCTTTGTTACTTCCTTTCTTCTGTTAACTTTGGGCTTAGTTTATTCTTCCTTTTTTAGTTTCTTAAATGTAATGTTATCTGTAATCTTCTTGTTTGATATAGGCATTTATTACTGCAAATTTCCCTTTTGGGACTGCTTTTGTGGCATGTCACAAGTTTTGGTGTGTTGTGTTTCAATTTTCGTTTAAGGTTTTTTTGTTTTTGTTTTTGTTTTTTAATTTTCTTTTTGCTTTCTTCTCTGGCCTATTGGTTTCAAAAGATTTTGAAAACTTTTTATCATTATTTCCTTAAATGTGCTTTCTAGGCTTCTTTCTTTCTTTTTTTTTTCTACTTCAGAAACTAGTATTGTAAATATTTGTTCAACTGATATTCTATAATTCCCGTAGACTTTTTTCATTCTTTTTTTTTTTTGCTCTTCAGATTGAATAATTTCAAATTGGTTATTTTCAAGCTCACTGATTCTTTCTTCTGCTTGATCAATTCTACTATTGAAGCTTCCAATGAATTTTTAAATTCAGTTATTGTATTCTTTATTTTTAGGATTTCTATTTGTTTTATCATTATTTCTATTTCCTTGTCAAGCTTCTCATGAATAATTTTCCAAATTTTATTTAATTTTCTATCCATATTTTCTTGTCATTTTCTGAACTTCCTTAAAATAATTTTTCTGAATTATTTGTTAATCATTTCCTAGATCTCCATATTCTCTGCAGATTTATGTAACTTCTGATGGCGTTGTATTTCTCTGATTTTTTCATAATCTTTGTGTCCATTCATTGATGTCTGGTCATTTGGAGGGGTGACCACCACTTCTGGCCTTTGCAGGTATTATCTGGTGGTAATAGACCTTTACTGTTTAGCCTAGCCTGAAATTCTGGAAGGGCCACTAGTAGCAATCTAAGGAGAGCAGACCTTGGTGTCAAGCTCTCTAGTTGGGCTTGGTTGCTTTCTGTTTTCTAAAGTTGAATGGTACTGTTTATTGTGCTCTGTGGTCTGGTGAGAACACTGACCAGACTCTGTAGTGAGGTGGAACTATTGCCTGGGCTTTGTGATAATCTCTGCTGGGACAGCGTTGCATATTGGGGAAGTTGTCTTCCTGGCTGGGCAGTGCTGTTATTTGGAATCTGTAGTTGGACAGGGCTATGTGCTTCGCTGTAAGGCTGGGTGAGGTCTCTGGGATTGATGCTCAACCACTTAGGGTGGGGAGGGCAAAAGGCTATGCTCCACAGTTATATGTAGACTTGGGCTTGCCTCCCAACCTAGGGTAGGCATAAGAAGAACACCATGGATTGGTGGTCACTACTTAGCAACTTGGGTTGGGTGAGAACAGATGCTCCCTCTGTGGGTGATCACTAACCTGTTGTTACCTCCTAGTCTGGGGTAGACTTTGCTTATTAGTTGATACATAATATGGGTACATTTTTATGAGGGTATATGTGATATTTTGATACATGCATACAGTGTGTAATTATCAAACCATGTTACTTAGTTTACCTACCCAGCATATCAAACATTTATCATTTTTTTGTGTATTGAGAACATTTCTTCTCTACTAGCTGTTTTGAAATATACAATCTATTATTGTTAATGATAATCACCCTATTTGTGTTTTGAACACTAGAACCTCTTCTTTCTGCCTATGTGCTTGTACTCATTATTGACCTCTTTTATCACCACTCCACATCAGTCTACTCTCTACCTCTATGAGGTAAACATTTTTAGCTCCTACATATGAGTGAAAACTTGGTATTTGTCTTTCAGTGCCTGAATTATTTGACATAGCACAATGAACCCCAGTTCTAACCATGTTGCTGCAAATGACAGAATTTCGTTCTCTTTTATAGCTTAACAGCACTCCATTGTGTATATATATATACCACACATTCTTTATCCATACACTCATTGATAGATACTTAAGTTGATTCCATATCTTGGCTATTGTGAATAGTGCTGCAATAAACATGGGTGTGCAGGTATCCCTTTGTTATACTTATTTTCTTTCTCTTGGATAAATACCCAGTAGTGGGATTGTTGGATCAGGTAGTAGCTCTATTTTCAGTTTTTTGAGGAGCCTCCATATTATTTTCTTTAATGGCTATACTAATTTACATTCCCACCAACAGTGTAGAAGAGTTTCCATTTCTCTGCATTATCACCAGCATTTGTTACTTTTTGTCTTTTTAATAATAGTGATTTTTTTACATAACCTGTATTTTAAGTTCAGGGTACAGTGCAAGGTTTGTTACAAAGGTAAACTCATGTCATGTGGGTTTGTTTTATATATTATTACTTAACACTTAGATATTAAGCCAGTACTCATTAGTTATTTTTCCTGATTCTCTCCCTCTTCCTACCCTCCACCCTCTAATAGGCCCTAGTGTGTGTTGATCCCCTCTATGTGTCCACATGTTCTCATCATTAAGGTCCCGCTTATAAGTGAGAACGTGTAGTATTTGCTTTTCTGTTCCTGTGTTAGTTTGCTAAAGATGATGGCCTCCAGCTCCATCCATGTCCCTGCAAAGAACATGAACTT